>NW_016807449.1:1538593-1545441 GCF_001698545.2 Rhinopithecus bieti | reverse complement strand
TCCCTCCCTCCCTTCCTCCCTTCCTTCCTTCCTTCCTTCCTTCTTTCCTTCTTTCCTTCTTTCCTTCTTTCCTTCCATCTTTCCTCTTTTAGATGAAGTCTTGCCCAGGCTGGAGTGCAGTGGCACCATCTCAGCTCACTGTAACCTCCACCTCCCATGTTCAAGCAATTCTCCCTGCCTCAGCCTCCCGAGTATCTGGGATTACAGGCACACGCCACCATGTCAGGCTAATTTTTGTATTTTTAGTACAGACGGGGTTTCACCATGTTGGCCAGGTTGGTCTCAAACTCCTGACCTCAGGTGATCTGCCTGCCTTGGCCTCCCAAAGGGCCTCCCTGGGATTACAGGCAGGAGCCACCGTGCCCGCCTCCAGTGTAGCTTTTAGTGACTGCAGAACATTCTTTCAAATCGGCCAGGCACCTGTAATCCCAGCTGCTCAGGAGCTGAGGCAGGAGAATCACTTGAACCAGGGAGGCTGAGGTTGTAGTGAGCTGAGATTGCATCACTGCACTCCAGCCTGGGTGATGAGAGCCAAACTCTGTCTCGAAAACAAAACAAAACAACAACAACAAAAAACACATTCAGAATATTCTTTCAAATGGATGAAGCCCGACCCATCTAACCAACGCCCGCTTCTTGGGCCCCCAGGTTGTTTCCTGGTTTTCTCCGGTTAGAAACAACACTGCTCTGAACATCCTCATGGTGCGGTCTTTGCTTACGTGCGGGTTATTTTGCCAGTTCTGGTTCCTGGAAAGAGAACAGTTGGGCAGAGAACGTACACACTTTTGGGACTCGTAATGCCTCTCCTGGGAAAGGCGGGGCCCGTCTTCTGCTCCCCCGACAGTGTGGGGAACGGTGCACTCTCCCTTGCTGGGCAGCAAGCGCCTCTTCCCAGTGCTGATTGGGTCTTGGTGCCTCTCGCCCTCAGCTGCACAGAAGCTCTGCCGCCTCTTGGGACTGGGGGTGACGGATTTCTCCCGAGCCTTGCTCACGCCTCGCATCAAAGTTGGCCGAGACTACGTGCAGAAAGCCCAGACTAAGGAACAGGTAGGCAGGACTGGCGGTGGGCAGGCACAGGAAGAGCCAGGCATCCTGGCCCTGGGTCTTTAAACAGTGTATGCCGTTTTTCCCACCACGCAACAGACTTTTGCTGAGTGCCCGCTCCGTTACCGATCCTGGTCTAGGTGCCAGGAATAAAAGCAGTCATCAAGACAAGTACCAGGCCCTCAGGGACCTCAAGTTATAGTAAAGGAAATGGATAATAAAAGTTACACAGGATGTGGCTGGGAGTGGTGGCTCACGCCTATAATCCCAGCACTGTGGGAGGCCAAGGTGGGAGGATTGCTTGAGCCCGGGAGTTTGACACTGCAGTGAGCCCTGATTGCACCACTGCACTCCAGCCTGGGTGACAGAGTGAGACTCTGTCTCTAAAAAAAATTAAGTTAAAAAATTTAACAATAATTAAAAAAAAAACAGGATATAAATGCAACATGGTATCCTAGAAAAACAAAAGCTCAGGACGTTTTAGATGGTGAGAGCACCTATGAAGGGGAGGTGTGGTTGGTCAGGAAAGTCCTCTCTCAGGACGCTCTAAGGACATAACATTCGAGGGGAGACCTAGATGGTTTGAGGCAGACGGAACCGCAAGTGTAAAGGCCCTGGGGGTGGAGCAGGCTTGGGGAGTTGGGAGCACTAAGCGGGTCAGTGAGGCTGGGTGTGGTGGCTCACGCCTGTAATCCCAGCACTTTGGGAGGCCAAAGAGGACAGATTGAGCTCAGGACAGATTGAGTTCAAGACCAGCCTGGACAACATGGTGAAACTCCATCTCTACTAAAATACAAAAATTAGCTGGGCGTGTGGCACATGTGCCTGTAGTCCCAGCCACTCGAGAGGCTGAGACATGAGAATCACTTGAACCTAGGAGGCAGAGGTTGCAGTGAGCTGAGATCACGCCACTACACTCCAGCCTGGGCGACAGAGCGAGACTCTCAAAAAAAAAAAGAGAAGGAAGGAAGGAAAGAGGGAAGGAAGGAAGGAAGGAAAGAGGGAAGGAAGGAAGGAGGGAAGGAAGGAAGAGAGAGAGAGAAAGGAAAGAAAGAAAGAGAAAGAAAAGAAAGGAAAGAAAAAGAAAGGAAAGAAAGAAAGGAAGGAAGAAAGAAAAGAAAAAAAAGAAAATTGAAGGAGGTCAGGTCAGTGAGGCTAAAGAGGAAGGGAGAGAGGGTGGGTGAATCCACAGTCAGAAATATCAGCAAGGGGCAGATCATGCAAGGTCTTAGGGGCCACAGTAAGGAGGTGAGTTTTATTGAAAGTACATAGGAGGCCAGTGAGGTTTTAAGCCAGGGAGTGGCTTAATTCAGTTTGTCTTTCACAGAAAAATCCCCTTGGCTGCTGCATGGAGAATTGGGTTCAGGGATGCAGGTAGAGGCGGGGAGACTTAAGGAGGCTGCAGCCAGAGTCTTGGCAATCATGGGAGCTCACACCAGGGTGGTGGCAGGGAGGGTGGAGTGGAGCGACCACAGGCCAGGGAGGGTTTCGGAATCCAGCTTTTGGGCAGAGGCCTCTGCTGGCCCTAGGCTGGGCAGTGAGGTGCCCGGATGAAGTAGATGCTGTGGGGGACAAGAGGAGTTTGGGAGCCACACTGACCCTGGTTCAAGCTCAGCTGGGGTACTGTTGTTAGTTCCCATTTTACAGAGGAGAAAACTGAGGCACAGAGAGATTTATTCACATGCCTGAGGTCACACAGCCCCCAAGTGTTCGAACCCCAAGGATTCGAACCCAGGTTGTCCGGCTCCAGAGTCCACGCTCTTAACCGCTGTGCGGTAGAAACTGGTTTGAGGGGTGAGGGGAGGATTCAAGGGCTAACATACCCGAGCCCGTCACATAGTACCTGACGCACAGTCGGACTTCAGGAACGTCTGCCTGTTGTTCATGGCATTGTTCTTGATGGTATATCTGGTCAAGGAGCTGGGAGGTGACCTTAAGGGGGATGAGCTGGGGGCCCTTCCCCGGTCCACCTCTGACGTCTTTCAGTCTGCTGATGTGCAGGCTGCGTCCTTACCACGAGCCCTGCCCCACAGGCTGACTTCGCGCTGGAGGCCCTGGCCAAGGCCACCTATGAGCGCCTCTTCCGCTGGCTGGTTCTGCGCCTCAACCGGGCCTTGGACCGCAGCCCCCGCCAAGGCGCCTCCTTCCTGGGCATCCTGGACATCGCGGGTTTTGAGATCTTCCAGGTCCGCCCTCGTGCTGGGAGGGGGATGCCGACTTCCTCACTCCGGTCCTGGTCCTTTCTGAAGTCCTGGGTCTCTCCCCTTCTCCCTGGTCTCTGTCCCCCACTCTCTCTCTAAGTCTCTGTTCCCCCCTCTCTCTGGTCTCTGTTCCTCTCTCTCTGGGTCTCTGTCCCCACCTCTCTCTGGTCTCTGTCCCCCGTCTCTGGGTCTCTGCCCCCCTCTCTCTCTGGGTCTCTGTCCCCCTCTCTCTGGGTCTCTCTCCCGTCTCTGGGTCTCTGTCCCTTGTCTCTGGGTCTCTGTCCCTCTCCATCCTCCCAGCTCATGTGTCCTGCGTCCCTGCAGCTGAACTCCTTCGAGCAGCTCTGCATCAACTACACCAACGAGAAGCTGCAGCAGCTCTTCAACCACACCATGTTCGTGCTGGAGCAGGAGGAGTACCAGCGTGAGGGGATCCCCTGGACCTTCCTCGACTTTGGCCTCGACCTGCAGCCCTGCATCGACCTCATCGAGCGGCCGGTGAGCCCCGGGCCCCTTCCCAGCCCACACAGGGTTCAGCTCCGTCTCTCCCAGCATCTGCGTGACCATGGTCTAGCTCCTCCTCTGCTGGGCCTCAGGATGCCCATGGGTTCTGTGAGGAAGGTGACAGCACCTGCTTCCTTGATCTTTGTGACCATAGGTGATTAGAGCCCAGAACGTGCCGGCCACAGGGCCTCGCTCGAATCATTCGGTTAATCAGGGCTCTCCTGTAACTGTCATTCTCACATTTGTTTTTATGTCCAAGTGTGACTTCTAAGAGCTAAAATTCAGCAGCCACCTGAGTGTTCAATATTTGGGGATCTGACTTACTCTCCCCCTGCTGTCGATGGCCAGGCCAACCCCCCTGGACTCCTGGCCCTGCTGGACGAGGAGTGCTGGTTCCCAAAGGCCACAGACAAGTCGTTTGTGGAGAAGGTAGCCCAGGAACAGGGTGGCCACCCCAAGTTCCAGCGGCCGAGGCAACTGCGGGATCAGGCCGACTTCAGTGTTCTGCACTATGCGGGCAAGGTAGGGGCTGGGGCCAGCCTTGGGGCATGTGAGTGGGAGTGGCGATCGAGAGGTCTCCACTGGCTACAGATAGGGGGAGGGTCTAGAGGGAAAACTGGGTCCTCCTGAGGTCCAGACAAACAGAGCAGGGGCTAGGAGAGCCCAGGGAGAAGCAAGGACTCTGTCAGATGGGATCACCAGAAACTTCCTCAAAGAGGTGATATTTGCAGTGGGTTTTGAGGGATGGGTAGGAGTTCATCAGGAGGCGATCTATGTGCATTTTATCCACTTATTCAGCAGACGTGTGTGGGCTGCCATTTGTGTGCCCAGCTCGGTGCCGAGCAAAGCTGGATACACAGATCAAACATGGTTTCTCTCCTCACAAAGATCCCTATCTGGGAGGGAGGCAAATACAGACCATCAGGATATAAGGTCAATAGGTGTTTGAATGGAGGCAGCTGAGGGTAGTGTCAGAGCCCAGAAGAGAAATACCTGAAAAAGCTTCACAGAAGAGAATCTGCTCAATCTCAAATCTCAGCCAAGAGCCAGCAAACATTTTCTGTAAAGGGTCCGATAGTAAATAGTTTCAGCTTTGTGGGCCAGATGGTCTCTGTCACACAATTCTGCTGTGGTCACACAAAAAGAACCACAGATAATACATAAGTATCTTCAAGCCCCCAAGGAAAAGAAAGGAAAACAGATTGAGATACAGTCTGGAGGGCTTTCCTGCCCCCCAAAAGGCCCCCAGGAGTTTGACTATGAAGACATAAATGAAGGTTCTATTCCAATAAAACTTTTTTTTTTTTTTGAGACAAAGAGTTTCCCTCTGTTGCCCAGGCTGGAGTGCAGTGGCGCAATCTCGGCTCACTGCAACCTCCACCTACCAGGTTCAAGCAATTCTTCTGCCTCAGCCTGCCCAGTAGCTGGGATTACAGGCGCCTGCCACCACGCCTGGCTAATTTTTGTATTTTTAGTAGAGACAAGGTTTCACCATGTTGGCCAGGCTGCTCTCGAACTCCTAACCTTAGTTGATCCACCCGCGTAGGCCTCCCAAAGTGCTGGGATTACAGGTGTGAGCCACTGTGCCCGGCCGGTTCCAATAAAAGTATTTGCAAAAAGAGGTGGCAGGCGGGACTTCCCCTGTGAGCCATAGTTTACTGATCCCCAGTTTTGATGATGTGAACCAGGCAGCCCCAGAGGATGGGTGAAGGGTGGGAAGGGCTGTCCAGGCAGAGGGAACAGCATAGACAATGGCTAGGAGGCAGGAGATTCCACGTGTTCTGTGTGTAGCCCTCAGTTTCTTCCCCAGACATACTCCAGAACTCCCCTTGTACCCAGCCCTCTGCTAGGCCGTGAGTCAGATCTGGGCCCTGCCCTTGGGGGGCCACTGTCTGGTGGGGGGGCACATATGCAGAGAATTGTAGTGGCCAAGATCGTGACTCTATGGAGCCCCAACGCAAAGCCTGAGTACCCAGAAGGAGCCAGTCATGTGAAATCCAGAGACAGAACCCCAGGTGGCAGGAACCGCAGGGGTAAAACCCCGAGGTGGGAGTAAGCTCACGTGTTTAAGGAGCAGTGCAGAGGCCAGGGTGGCTGGAGAGGAACAAGGAAGAAAGTGGTGGCGGTGGAGGTCACAGAGGTCTCTGTGGGAGGGGGCATAGAGAGGAAGGAGAGAGAGGGGGCCATGCCAGTGGGGTGCAGTTCAGAATATGGACACAAGGTGGCACCAGTGCTCTCTTGTCCATGGTGAGCTCCAGACCTGGGAGTCTCAGAGCTTCTGGAAGTCTCCTTAGGAAATCCAGAGAATGTCTGAGCCTGCAAGTCATTGCCCTCCTCTACCTGACTTCATTCAGGTTGACTACAAGGCCAACGAGTGGCTGATGAAAAACATGGACCCTCTGAATGACAATGTTGCAGCCCTGCTTCACCAGAGCACAGACCGGCTGACGGCAGAGATCTGGAAAGATGGTGAGGACCTGCTTCCCCAGCTCCGGCCCTGGGGGTCTGTGCAGCCATTCTCCCAACCCATAGTGTGAGCACTTTTGTTTCAGAGGCTGAGGTCTGAACCTGAGTTTTCTGCTTAGACCCAGAACAGCCCGTGACACAAATAGTATTTCAAATCAGTGATGGATGGATCCATAGATTAATTGATTGATTTGATTGATAAGCCAGCATCCTTCTCAAAGATAAAACACTCCCCCTTAATCAGAAACAAGACAAAGATACCCACTAACACTGCTGTTAAACATCGCTTTTTTTTTTTTTTTTTTAGCAATATTAGCCTATGCAATCAGACCAGAAAAAAATATGAATGTCAAAAAGGAAGAGGTAAACTTATTATTTGTAGATGGCCTGTGTTCTCTAAAAAATTAAGAGATTTGGCCAGGCATGGTGGCTCACGCCTGTAATCCCAGCACTTTGGGAGGCCAAGGTGGGCGGATCACTTGAGGTCAGGAGTTCAAGACCAGCCTGGCCAACATGGTGAAACCCCATCTCTACTAAAAATACAAAAATTAGCCAGGTGTGGTGGCACATGCCTGTAGTCCCAGCTACTTGGGAGGCTGAGGCAGGAGAATCACTTGAACCCGGGAGGTGGAG
>NW_016807449.1:1524657-1538412 GCF_001698545.2 Rhinopithecus bieti | reverse complement strand
AAAAAAAAAAATCCTACTGAAAATAATTTATAACAATCAGAGAACACAGAATGATGATGTTTTGCAGGTCAGTCAACTTTTAGGCTCTGCTTTCTTTGTTTTCTTACAAAGTTCCCTTCAAGCCCCCGGGGAAGAAGAAAGAAAGAACAGACTGAGATACAGTTTTAGAGGGCTTTCCTTCCCCCAAAAAGGCCCCCATGAGTTTGCCCCAAGTGTCTTTTTTGATTGACACTTCTAGGGGTCATAGGCAGAGATGCCAAATGCCCTGTGGTAGGACTCTGACCTTTTCCGAGCCTTTTCTGCTACCTCCTCCGTCCCCATCCCCATCCTTAGAGGAGGTTTGAGAAATGGTTTTAGAAAGCTGGCAGAACTAGCATCCTGTTTTTTCCAGGTTACAACTTTCTGGCATTTGTCAGTTTGCCTTTATTTATTGAAGTGAAAAGGCAGCTGTAGAAATACCAGTCCATGCAATTTGGCAAATTGAGTGGTTCCCAAATGAGCAAGATGAGTGGTTCCCAAAACACACTCACAGAGCAAAAGAGCATGGAGGGTCTTGATATTGTGAGCTGATGCTAGAAAGATAGATTTTATGTTTGTGTCTCATGTAGTATTTACACAGGAGATTGGAAAGTAGGGTTTGATGTTCAGGAACAGAACCAGATTATGCTATGAGAATCATCTCCCAGCTGAAAATCTGCTGCCCTTTTAAAATATTTGTGCCCTCTTCACAAACACCTGATTCTCTACAGTGAGCCCTCATTTGTCACACTCTGTGTGTGCCTGACTCTCAGAGGGTTCCAAGAGAAAAAGTGGAAGCCGCAAAACCTGCTGGCTCAGCCTCCCAAGTAGCTGGGGAGCTGCCATAATGTCACTTCCTTCATAATCCTCCTAAACAAAGGCATTCACAAGGTCTTCCCAGATTCAAGGAGCTGCAAGACACAGGCAAAGGGTGTCAATACAGAGAAAAGTGGGGAGTCGGGGCCATTTTTGCCCAACCTATACTAGAGTAGCTTTGAGCCCAGAATTGTATGCCCATCATCCTGACAGCCCAGGGAAAAAGGTAAATGAGATTAGCTCTCCTCTGAGAGGCAAAAACAACAAGTGGCCTGGGAGCATCAAGTTCATTCTTGAGCTTCCTGGCAGCCAGAGCAAAAAGGGCTACCTATTAAAACAGATACAACCTTTAGAGGGAGAGATTTTTTATTCTTTGCACTGAATTCTTACAGAGGACATTCGTCCTTTTGGCCAACAGTGTGTGGATACAAAGATGAATAGGAATTCAAAAGTTTATGGCCAACATTCTGGATTTCCCTCTTGCTTTGCTCTGCTCTGTGCTGTGCTGTTGACTAATAACCCTTTCCTCTCTTTCTTCCTGCCACCTCCTTTCCTTCCCCTCTTTTCATGCATCTCTCCCCGACATCTCTCTGCCGTATCCCCTCTACCCACCCACACATCTGTCCTCACTCCCCAGAACACGGGGGTTTCCAGCAGTTCTCTTTCCTTGGCTCCTTCCCACCGTCGCCCCCAGGATCTGCAGAGAGGTGCAGCTCTGCTATTTCTCCGCCAGGGGGTGGGTGTCTCTGTGCATCAATGGGTGAGGCTTGCTGGAGGAGGAGGGTGGACCTGTTGGGCTGGGGACCTGGTTTTAAACATCTGTCCCCTCTCCTCTCACTGTGGAGGTCTCTCACTCTTCCTATCTCTCCTTGTTGGCTCCCTCAGAAGTTTCCAGACTCTGTAGCAGCAGAACGCCTTCTTCTAACTAAACTGCATGTAAAAGTACAAATAGGTGTGATAGTGCCAGCTGGCGTTTCTTGAGCACTTACTATGTGCCGTTCACCATGTGAAGCCCCTTTAGAATTATCAACACCTCATTTGTATACTGTGGTAATAGTACTAACACTCAGGTAGGTGTTAGTACTATTACCCCAGTATACAAATGAGGAAACTAAAGCACAGAGAGGTTAAGTAACTTGCTGAGGTCACACAGCCAGTAAGTGGCAGAGCTGGGATTTGAACCCAGGACATCAGATTTCAGAACTTTAGCTCTTATCTGTGCTATGAGGACTTCATAAATGATAATTATCATTTTGAAAATGACAGGGAGTATGGGGTAGGGGAGACAGTTGAACCTGGGGAAGAAAATAACATATTTGAGCCCCTGCCATGACTTGGGCCTGCCCTAAGCACAGATTATCTAGTTGATGGCTGATGGCCCTTGAATGGGATGAGTTTTGAAGGACATCAGATTCTGCCCTAGCTGTGGGTTCCTGAGGAACCTGGCATGATTTAACACATAGAATTTGGGCCAGGTGCATTGAGTCACCCCTATAATCCCAGCGCTTTGGGAGGCTGAGGTGAGAGGATCACTTGAGGCCAAGAGTTTGAGATTAGCCTGAGCAACACAGGAAGACCCCGTCTCTAAAAATAAATTTAAAAATTAGTGGTGTGCGCCTGTAGTCCCAACTACTTGGGAGGCTGAGGTAGGAAGACCACTTGAGCCTGGGAGGTTGAGGCTGCAGTGAGCTGTGATCACTCCACTGTACTCCAGCCTGGGTGACAGCGAGACCATGTCTCGGAAAACAAACAAACAAAACAGAATTCGAGACAGTACCAATGGAAGGAGTGGATATTCTTCGAATTTTTCACTACTCAAAGCAGCGCCACCAAGTGGCAATAGAGAAAATAGAATCTTTTTGTGGAGACGGAGTCTCGCTCTGTCGCCCAGGCTGGAGTGCAGTGGCGTGATCTTGGCTCACGGCAACCTCTGCCTCCCAGGTTCAAGTGATTCTCCTGCCTCAGCCTCCCAAGTAGCTGGGATTATAGGCACGCACCACCACACCTACCTAATTTTTTGTATTTTCAGTAGAGATGGGGTTTCACGATGTTGGCCAGGCTGGCCTCGAACTCCTGACCTCAGGTGATTCACCCGCCTTGGCCTCCCAAAGTGCTGGGATTCCAGGCATGAGCCACCACACCCTGCAAAGAAAATAAAACCTCTATGAAATCAGGCATTCTGGAAAAATGGTTACCATAGAGATCGTTTGCCCTATTTCAAATATTACGTATAATGCAATAATTTATTACATCTTGTAGTATGTTTCAGATTCCTAAAATGCAACTGCAGTGATTATGTTATCACTGTTTTCTCTCTCTGTGCCTCAGTTTCCAAATCTATAAAATGGGAATGATTCTTACAGGCTTATAAAGCCATTGATGTAAAGTGCTTTGAGCAATGCCTGCCAGAGCATCTATGCTAGGTAAGCATTTGCTGTTATTGTCATCATTTATTGTTAAGGAAAACAGAGATCATGTCCTTGAAGAGAAGAAGGGTCAAAGACCAGGGTTTGAAAGGACTCCTACTGTCTGGGTTCTCATCTTGGATCTTCAGTTTCTAAGCTGTGTGACCTTAAGCACATTCTCCCACCCTTCAGAGCCTCTGTCCAATGGAGCTGATAATATCTACCTTACAGGCTGTGTGAGGTCCTTCATATGTAAAGTGTCAGTTCTGATAAATGATAAGACCCTTGACCTTTGGCCCCGGTCCCTAAAACTGACCCCTGACCTCCTTCTGTCTCTCTGTATCTCCATCTGATAGTGGAGGGCATCGTGGGGCTGGAACAGGTGAGCAGCCTGGGCGATGGCCCACCAGGTGGCCGCCCCCGCCGGGGTATGTTCCGGACAGTGGGACAGCTCTACAAGGAGTCCCTGAGCCGCCTCATGGCCACACTCAGCAACACCAACCCCAGTTTTGTCCGCTGCATTGTCCCCAACCACGAGAAGAGGGTGAGTGACTCAGCCTGGGGAGGAAGGGATGGCTGTGGCCGTGGGTTAAGGTTTGGCCTCTGGACTTGGCTGGAGCCACATCTGATTTGAGGACCCTCTCTAATTGACTGTGTGGCTTTGAGCAAATTGCTTCTGTTCCTAGGCTCAGGGTCCGGTTGGGAAAATTCATCCATTCATATAACTTAAATGTATTGAGCACCTACTGTGCTGGGAACAGGTACTGGGGAGGCATTGGAGAGAAAAGCACAGCCAACTCCTGGTCTCAGGGAGCTCACAGTCTGATGGGGAGCACAGACATTCATCTAACCACCCAAAATGAATGCCCAGTTAAATCTGTAGGGGCGGTAAGTGTCACATAGGGCTTGAGCTGGTCAGTGAAGTGAGGGAAGGCTCCCTGGGGGAGGTGATGACTGAGCCCTGAAAGATATGTGGTATTCCAGACAGAGAACAGTTTGTACAAAGGTCCAATGGTAGGATGGAGCACGCGAGGTACAAGGGATAGAGGAAAACCATCAGGGCTGGGGTTGTTGCGTAGGTGTGACAAGACCATGGCCAGCCTCACTGGCCACTGATTTTCATGTTGAGAAAATCAGAGAATGGGCCCTACAGAGAAGGGTCAATGGGAATGGAAAACTACGCTGTTTGCCATGTTGCCCAGGCTGGTATCGAACTCCTGAGCTCAAGCGATCCACCCGCCTTGGCCTCCCAAAGTGCTGGGATTACAGGTGTGAGCCACCACGCCCGGCCTGAGATCCCATCTTTTATCAAATCTAAGACATGTATTCCTCCCCGCTAGCGTCTCTGAAGTCGAGATGTAGCTTACTGTCAATGGCCTGTCAGGGTTTAATTGCCAGGCTTTTTCCTTTCTTGGTGGCATATTTAATGACAGCATGTGCCATTTGAATTTTGTACTGTTTAGATTTTGCCATTTGTGTATTACTGTTGAAAAGAGAAAAGGCGGCCTGGCATGGTGGCTCATGCCTGTAATCCCAGCACTTTGGGAGGCTGAGGTGGGAGGACTGCTTGAGCCCAGGAGTTCAAGACCAGCCTGGGCAATGGCAAAACCCCGTCTGTACTCAAAATACAAATATTAGCTGGGCATAGTGGTGGGCGCCTATAATCCCAGCTACTCAGGAGGCTGAGGCAGGAGAAGCTCTTGAACCTGGGAGGCAGAGGTTGCAGTTAGCTGAGATCATGCCATTGCACTCCAGCCTGGGCAAAAGAGCAAGACTGTCTTAAACAAACAAACAAAACACCATGATTTACCAGCTTTGGACAGACATCAGCTTCCCAGGAGGCCTTTTGGCGACTCTCCTGCGTGCAAATTCAGCCCTGCCCACCTCCCTCCCTGCGGATCTTTTCTCCTTAGCACTTAGTATTTCTTCTTTATTAGTGACTGCTTCACCTAGGGTATTTCCAGTTTCTCTCACTGAACTCTCAGTTCCCCAGGGAAGGTATTTCCCCCTGGCTTGAGCATTGCTGTGTTCCCAGGGCCTAGAACAGTTCCTAGGCACCTAGTAGGTGCTCAGTAAATTACATATGGAAATATAGGAAATTGCCACGCTTGACCGTTTGGCGCCCCCGTGTGGCCGCCACTTACCCTCCCCCCCACGTGTCCGTCCTCTCCCCAGGCCGGGAAACTGGAGCCGCGGCTGGTGCTGGACCAGCTTCGCTGCAACGGCGTCCTGGAGGGCATCCGCATCTGTCGCCAGGGCTTCCCCAACCGCATCCTCTTCCAGGAGTTCCGGCAGCGGTGAGCGAGAGCCTGGGCCCAGGCCCGGCGGAGGGGCTGGGTGGGACCCCGATTTGGAAGCTGACACACCTGCATTCAGGTCTCCACCCACTCTTGCTCCTTCCGAGCCGGGGAAGTTGAGGCAGATTACTCACTTTGCTGAGCCTCAGTTTACTCGTCTGTGGTATGGGAGAACAATAGCCCACTTGATGCACTCCCTAGAGAAAGCACACAGAGTCTATGGGGACCTGGGGTACATTGTTGCTGCTGTTTAGGGCCGTGGTCCCCAAACTATGAACGTTAAATCACTGCATGGTGTTACAAATTTGCATGTCTTTAAAAATGAAATAGAAGGCCAGGTGTGGTGGCTCACGCCTGTAGTCCCAGCACTTTGGGAGGCCAAGGTGGGCGGATCACCTGAGGTCGGAAGTTCAAGACCAGCCTGACCAACATGGAGAAACCCCGTTTCTACGAAAAGTACAAAATTAGCCAGGCGTGGTGGAGCATGCCTGTATTCCTAGCTACTCGGGAGGCTGAGGCAGGAGAATCGCTTGAACCCGGGAGGTGGAGGTTGCAGTGAGCCGAGATCGTGCCACTACACTCCAGCCTGGGCAACAAGAGCGAAACTACGTCTCAAAAAAAAAAAAAAGAAGAAGAAGAAGAAGACAGAACAGAAAATACCAAGGCCTAATGAGCAAGTAATACAGCAAATATAACAAAAATGATGCTTCACACAAGCTGTGTAGAGCAGCACTGTCTGTTAGAAGTAGAATGGAAGCCTTGTACACAACTGAAAATTTTCTTTTTTTTTTTGAGACGGAGTCTCGCTCTATCGCCCAGGCTGGAGTGCAGTGGCCGGATCTCAGCTCACTGCAAGCTCCGCCTCCGGGGTTTACGCCATTCTCCTGCCTCAGCCTCCCGAGTAGCTGGGACTACAGGCGCCCGCCACCTCGCCCGGCTAGTTTTTTGTATTTTTTAGTAGAGACGGGGTTTCACAGTGTTAGCCAGGATGGTCTCGATTTCCTGACCTCGTGATCCACCCGTCTCGGCCTCCCAAAGTGCTGGGATTACAGGCTTGAGCCACCGCGCCCGGCCCACAACTGAAAATTTTCTAATAGAAGCCTTGTACACAACTGAAAATTTTCTAATAGTTACACTTTTAAAAGTGAAAAAAATGAAATTAATTTTAACAAGATATTTTACTAAAGCCAATACATCCAAAATACTGGCCAATACTGGCCAGGCACCGTGGCTCATGCCTGTAACCCCAGCATTTTGGGAGGCCGAGGCAGGTGGATCACTTCAGGTCAGGAGTTCGAGACCAGCCTGGCCGTCATGGTGAAACCCCGTCTCTACTAAAAATACAAAAATTAGCCGGGTGTGGTGGCACATGCCTGAATCCCAGCTACCCAGTAGGCTGAGGCAGGAGAATCGCCTGAACCCAGGAGACAGAGGTTGCAGTGAGGCAAGATCTCGCCACTGCACTCCAGCCTGGACGGCAGAGCGAGACTCCATCTCAAAAAACAAACAAAACAAAAAACTGAAGCAGTCAATCATTTCGATCATTGTCGATGTTGCTGTCCTTGGCGGTGGCGTGAATGCTCAGATGTGAGTTTTGTGACTATCCTTGTTATTGTCACCGTTGTTCCTGTTGTGCGTCACTCTGAGCCCAGTGCCTGGCCCGCAGCAGGCACTAGGTGAGCCTTTGCTGTGACTCTCTCCTCCCCACCCCTCCCTGCTCATTGCAGGTACGAGATCCTGACGCCCAATGCCATCCCCAAGGGCTTCATGGATGGGAAGCAGGCCTGTGAAAAGATGGTGAGTGGGACAGAGCCTGGCGTGTGTGTGTGCGTGCGTGTTTGTGGAGACATACGTGTGTGTGTGCAGGCGCGTGTGTCTGTGCGTGTGTGTGTGTGTGTGTGCATGTGTGTGCAGGGGGCCAGGTGGTGGGGGAGTGGGGCTGGGATCTCCCCTTCGTTGCCCTTCCTCATTACCTCTCCCTATCAATGCCCCACCCCTGCTTCCTCATCATCCCCATCAACCCCTACCTGTCACCCCATCACCCTGTCCCATCACCCCTATCCCCCATCGACCCCTCCCTATAACTCTCCTCCCCTATCACCCTCCTCCATGTCACCCCCTACCCCATCACACCCTCTCCCCAATCACCACCCCTTCCCTATCACTGCCCCTTCTCACCACCCCCCTCCTCTATCATCCCCCTTCCCATCACCCTCCTTCCTATAACTTCCCTCCCCATCACCCTTCTCCACATCACCCCTACCCTATCACCCTCCTCATCACCCCTCCCCATCACTTCTCCCCATCACCTCCCTCCCCTATCCACCCCCCTCCCAATTCACACCCCTTCCTGAATCACTCCCGCCCCTCCTCACTACTCCCTCCCCCAGCGTTACTCCCCCTCCTCACCACCCCACTCCCCCCCATCACCCCCCTCTCCATCATCACCCCTCTCCCACCCCTCACAGATCCAGGCACTGGAATTGGACCCCAACCTCTACCGTGTGGGACAGAGCAAGATCTTCTTCCGGGCCGGGGTCCTGGCCCAGCTGGAAGAGGAGCGAGACCTGAAGGTCACTGACATCATCGTCTCCTTCCAGGCAGCTGCCCGGGGATACCTGGCTCGCAGGTGGGCGGCCACGCTGTCTCCCGGGGTCCTGTTGGCCGAGGCTGGGTCAGGGAGGGGTTGACCAGATGGCTCCAGGTGTCAGGGCCTCCAGGACGGGTGCAGGGCTGAGGAGCAGGTGGATGGAGCTGCTGGGTGCCCAGGCTTCTTGGTTCTGCAGTCCCTGAGGGGCCCTGTGGGCAGGCCCTGTACAGAGTAAGACTGGCAACACAGAGGCCAGACTTAGCCATAGGGTGACCAGCCGTCCTAGTGGGCCTGGGACGGGGTTTTCCAGGGTGCAGGACTTCCAGTGCTAAAACAGAGAAAGCCCGGGGCAATCCGGGTCAAGCTGTCCACTCTCCCTGCCCATTCCCTCGAGGGGCTCCAGTCTGGAGGTGAGACTTGCATGGGCACAGAGTCCCAGTCCTGGGTGAGACCTGCTTTGATGGGGGCCATAGAGGTGCAGCAAGGGGGCCCTGCTGCAGGCCGTGACTCCCCCAGGTCACTCCAGACAACCAGGTGGATGAAGGAAAACGGGAAAGGCGCTCAGAGCAGGAGCAAGCTTGTGCAAAGGTCCAACAATGCAAGACCCTGGCATGCTTCAGGAATACAGGGCGTTTGCCGGAGACTCTCCTTCCTCCTTAGAAGTGGCTCAGAGAGGCCGGGTGCGGCGGCTCACACCTGTAATCCCAGCACTTTGGGAGGCCGAAGCGGGTGGATCACTTGAGGTCAGGAATTCGAGACCAGCCTGGCCAACATGGTGAAACCCATCTCTACTAAAAATACAACAATTAGCCGTAATCCTAGATACTCGGGAGGCTGAGGCAGGAGAATGAGGCAGGAGAACTCAGGAGGCAGAGATTGCAGTGAGCCAAGATCATGCCACTGCACTCCAGCCTGGGTGATAGAGTGAGACTGTATTGGAAAAAAAAAAAAAAAAAAAGGCCTCAAAGAATAGAGTGGCAGGAAAGGATGGCCCAAACACCAGGCTGAGTGGGGCCTCGTCCAGAGGAGCTAGGGAGCTATGGACGGCTGTGAGCAGGGGAGGAGTGGGTCAGCCCTGAGTGTAGAAAGACCCTCTGGAGGTGTGCCGGGATGGGCGGATAGGAGAGGCTGGAGAAGGAGGCTAGGCAGAGGGGCTGGGGCCGTGCGACAGGGCAGAGAGAGTCAGGGGCAGGGGGGCGAACGGCCAGAACACAGATCTAAAAGTAATAAGAATGCCTGCACACAGTAGGCATTTTATGATGGCTAAGTGAAAGGAGCTTGGCTTGGTCAGGCGTGGTGACTCACGCCTATAATCCCAGCACTTTGGGAGGCTGAGGTGAGTAGATCACTTGAGGTCGGGAGTTCGAGAGCAGCCTAGCCAACATGGCGAACCCCATCTCTGCTAAAAATACAAAAATTAGCCCAGTGTTGTGGTGCACACCTGTCATCCCAGCTACTTGGGAGGCTGAGGCAGGAGAATCGCTTGAACCTGGGAGGTGGAGGTTGCAGTGAGCTGAGATCATGCCCTTGCACTCCAGCCTAGGCAACAGAGCAAGACTCTGTCTCAAAAAAAAAAAAAAAAAGAAAGAAAGAAAAAAAGAAAAGAGCTTGCCTCTTTTGCTAAGGGGACGGCATCTGGAGGAGCTGAGCCCCCACTCTGCCCCTCCCCTGTTTCCCCACCCAGGGCCTTCCAGAAGCGCCAGCAGCAGCAGAGTGCCCTGAGGGTGATGCAGCGGAACTGTGCAGCCTACCTCAAGCTGAGACACTGGCAGTGGTGGCGGCTGTTTACCAAGGTGAGGGCAGCCTGGGGAGGTGGTCTGAGCAGGGAGAGGATAGGACCTTGAGGCTTGCTCTGCTTGACAAGTGACTTCCTCCATGTGTGCCTCAGTTTTCTCCATCAGTAAAACGGGGCCAGTCGGCCCAGCCTTTGCTAGCTGGGATTCTTTAGTTAGCAAGCGACAAGAAAAATCTGACTCAAAACAACATGGATCAAAGGTTCAAGACAATGTGGGCTGCACCTGGATCCAGGGGTCCGCAAGGATTTAAGGGTTCAAGGATTTTCTGGAAGGACTCACAGAACTTAGAAAAGCTGTTGTACTCATAGCTACAGTTTATCACAATACAAAGAATAGATTGAAAACAGCAAAGGTGCCGGGTGCGGTGGCTCACACCTGTAATCCCAGCAGTTTGAGAGGCCAAGGCGGGTGGATCACTTGAGGTCAGGAGTTCGAGACCAGCCTGGCCAATATGGTGAAATCCCGTCTCTACTAAAGATACAAAAATTAGCCGGGCATGGTGGCGCGTGCCTGTAGTCCCAGGTACTTGGGAGGCTGAGGTAGGAGAATCAGTCAAACCTAGGAGGCGGAGGTTGCAGTGAACCAAGATTGTGACACTACTTGCAGCCTGGGCAACAGAGCAAGACTCTGTCTCAAAAAAAAAAAAAAAAAAAAAAAAAAGAAAAAAAAGAAAAGAAAAGGAAAGAAAAAAAAAAGAAAAGAGCAAAGGTTAAATAATAAAAACAACAACAACAACAACAACAAAAAAAAACAGTGTATAAGTGGCTCGGAGAGACCAAGCATGAGCCTACAGCTGTTCTCTCCCAGTGGAGTTGTGTGAGCAACACTTAGCTTTTCCCAGCAATGAAGTATGATAACATGCATGGGGTATTGCCAACCAGGGAAGCTCACCTGAGCCTTGATGTTCAGCGTTTTTCCTGGGGCTGCTCACACAGGCATGGACAAGGTCACGTGGTGACCTCAGTTACTCAGTCTCCAGCCCCTCCAGAGTCAAACTGATGCCATGTGGCCCAAGGTCCCCACCACAGATCCCACTGTTAGCATAGACTTTCCAGGGTGGCCCAAGGCTCCAGGTAAACCAAGGCACTCTTATCAGACGGGACATTCCAAGGACTTAGAGGTTACCTCCCAGGAGCCCATCACGGGCCAGAACTTTCTTAGGAATGTGCGGGGTTTGGACAACCCAGGCCTGCTGAGTTAGCCCTTTACTGCACGAGGGTCCAAACAGTGACGTCAGTATCCAGTGTTCTACGTCTCCCACTTGGCTTTCCTCCGTGATGATCACCAACAGAGGCTTTCCACACTAGGGGCCACCAGCAGATGGAGACTTACCCCCAACCACCTTGGCCAGCCTGGTCTGTCTTATCACAGAGCTCCAGCCAGATTCCCAGGTTTCATGCTCATTGGCCCAGCTGGAGTCATGTGACCATCCCAGAGCCAGTAGGGATCAGATGAGCCAGGCTGGCATCACATCCGTACCCAAAGCGGAGGGGGCAAAGCCAGGTCGCCATGCGCTGTGGAGCTCGGGGACTGGGTGTTTCCTCAGGGGGAAACTGGAGAGGAGAGAGGAGAATGGAGGGAGGTTTGGGCCTGATGGCTGCTTTTGCAAAAGCCCTTTCGTTAACGTAGTGTCTGCAGCTGCATCTGAGCTACAACAGCTGAGTGGAGTAGGTAAACAGCCAGAAGCTGAGGGTAGTGGCTCACACCTGTAATCCCAGCACTTCGGGAGGCCAAGGTAGGAGCATCACTTGAGCCCAAGAGTTCGAGACCAGCCTGGGCAACAAAGTGAGATCCTCATCTCTACAAAAAATAAATAAATGAATAACTGGGTGTACTGGTGCACATCTGTAGTCCTAGCTACTTGGGAGGAAGGATTGCTTAAGCCCAGGAGTATGAGGCTACAGTAAGCCATGATCATATCACTGCACTTCAGCTTGGGTGACAAGAGTGAGACCCTGTCTCAGAAAAAGAAATAAAAATTAAAAACTGGGGCCGGGCGCGGTGGCTCACGCCTGTAATCCGAGCACTTTGGGAGGCCGAGATGGGCGGATCACGAGGTCAGATCGAGACCATCCTGGCTAACACGGTGAAACCCCGTCTCTACTAAAAATACAAAAAAAAAAATTAGCCGGGCGTGGTGCCGGGCGCCTGTAGTACCAGCTACTGGGGAGGCTGAGGCAGGAGAATGGCGTGAACCCGGGAGGCGGAGCTTGCAGTGAGCAGAGGTCGCGCCACTGCACTCCAGCCTGGGCGACAGAGCGAGACTCCACCTCAAAACAAAACAAAACAAAACAAAAAACTGGCAGGGCATGGAGGTGTATGCCTGTAATCCCAGCAGTTTGGGAGGCTGAGGTGGGTGGATCACTTGAGGTCAGGGGTTCGAGCCCAGCCTGGCCAATATGCTGAAACTCCGTCACTACTAAAAATACAAAAATTAGCTGGATGTGGTGGTGGGCGCCTATAATCCCAGCTACTCGGGAGGCTGGGGCAGGTGAATCACTGGAACCTGGAAGGTGAAGGTTGCACTGAGCCAACATTGTACCACTGCACTCCAGCCTGGGTGACAGAGCAAGGCTCTATCTCAAAAAAAAATAAATAATAATAAATAAATATTTTATTTATTTAGGGTGGCCTGTAAAGTCTCAAATATTTCCTGGCTGGCCCTTGAAGAAAAAGTTTGCCTACCTTAGCTGTTGGGGGTTGGGGTCAAGTAGGATTTGATTGGCATCAATTCAGAAATGTGAATGATGCCTGTGAAAGAGGCTAGGAGTTGGGGCAGAAAAGAAGAGAATAGAATGGATACAGAATTGGGTGGAGAGGACAAGAATCAAGTAGACTTGTGTAGAATGGAGTAGAATATGATAGAACAGAATTTATCAGAGCGGATCTCACTTAGCAAGGGGAGCGAGCTTCTGTGAAATGCTTGTTTCAGTACTGTGTGTACCTCTGTCACGGCAGCCTGAAGCATGCCATGTAAAGCTCATCTCTCACGAAGGATCTTGGACTAACAGGCTTTTAAGAAACACTGGCCGTTGGCCAGGCACGGTGGCTCATGCCTATATCCCAACACTTTGGGAGGCTGAGGCGGGTGGATTACCTGAGGCCGGGAGTTCGAGACCAGCCTGGCCAACATGTTGAAACCCTCTCTACTGAAAACACAAAAATTAGCCAGACGTGGTGGCACACGCCTGTAATCCCAGCTATTCAGAAGGCTGAGGCAGAAGAATTGCTTGAACCTGGGAGGCAGAGGTTGCAGTGAGCTGAGATCGCACCACTGCACTCCAGCCTGGCAAGATAGTGAGACTCCATCAAAAACAAAAAACAAACAAACAAAAAAAAATTAGGAAGGAAGGAAAGAAGGGAGGAAAGAAAGACTGTTCCACAGAATAGCAGCGGCCACAGTCCACAGTGCCTCTTGGATGTGGAGGGATCCTTTAGCCAGCCAGACAGATTAGATAGATCAATAGTGTATTTAGTGGTGCTTGCCTGTACCTGTCAGTGTTCTAGGCCTGTGACCAAGGACTGTTGCCAAGGCGGAGACACACAGCTAATAGGTGGAGGAGATGGGATTTGAACCCAGAAACTCAGACCCGACCAAGAGTGTGAGGCCTTGGCTCCTGGGTCAGGTGGCCTCGCACCTTGGAAGTCAGCCATTCCATCCCCTTTCACCTCCACCTAGGTGAAGCCACTGCTGCAGGTGACGCGGCAGGATGAGGTGCTGCAGGCACGGGCCCAGGAGTTGCAGAAAGTTCAGGAGCTACAGCAGCAGAGCGCCCGCGAAGTTGGGGAGCTCCAGGGCCGAGTGGCACAGGTGAGGGGCGGGGCAGGGCGTG
>NW_016807449.1:1491030-1524298 GCF_001698545.2 Rhinopithecus bieti | reverse complement strand
GTGGGGGCGTGTCTTGGGGGGGGCGGGGCTGTGTCACGTGGGTGGAGCCAGGTGTGAGGGGCGGGGCTTCTGAGCCAGCCTGTGCCCAGGCAGGGCTGTCAGGAGGATGGGAGCAAAGCTAAGGTGTACTGAGGCCTGGCGGGGATTGGGGCTGTTTAGTTTGGTTAAATCGTGACGTGCAGGGAGCAGGGCCCTGGGGGTGTAGCCAGGGTATGGGCCGGGTAGGGGTGGGGTGGGAGAGTCCTGCAGAGCCAGAATGGAGCTGGGCTGTAGGATCTGGGCGCAGGGACCTCAGCTGTGTCCGGGCTATGGTATGCAGGCGGTGGACTTATAACTGTTTCCAGTATTTGGCTATCTTAAAATAATGCTAGAACATTTGGGAGGCTGACGTGGGCAGATCACCTGAGATCAGGAGTTCAAGACCACTCTGGTCAACATGGTGAAACCCCGTCTCTACTAAAAATGCAAAAATTAGCCGGGTGTGGTGGCGCACGCCTGTAATCCCAGCTACTTAGGAGGTGGCTGTTGCAGTAAGCCGAGATGGTGTTGCTGCAATCCAGCCTGGGTGACAGAGTGAGACTCTGTCTCAATAATAATAATAATAATAATAATACTAGAACAAACCCCTTCTTGAGCATTTTTCTGTTTGCCTTTTCTGCATTATTTTCTGTGGTTACATTTCTAAGTATGGAAGTATTAAATGAAATGTGAGATGGTAGAAAGACCCTTAGGGGGTTATTTGAAGGATGGACTGGAAGGGGAAAGGCTGGAGGCTGGGAGGCTGGGGGGGGGAGGCTGGGGAGGAGTCTGGAGAGAGACAGGTGAGAGAAGGCAAACCTGAGCCTGTTGGGGCTGTAGGGACAGAGAGGAGGGGCCAGAGAGAGCAGGGGTGCAGGCTGATGACTGTGAGAGGTGAGGGAGAAGGACATCCCCAGGATTCTGACTTAGTGATTAGGGGGATATGGGCTCATCCTGAGACGGGGACCTGAGGGGGAGGAGGTGGGACACTGTGTCCTCTCACCCCTCAGTACTGCCCTGAAGGCCTTAAAGGCCAAAGCAAGTTACAAGGCAGCAGCAGGCACCTGGTGCAGGTTGCCCTGGGAGCACTGCTTTCTGACCACTAACTTCCCACACACTCCCCAGCTGGAAGAGGAGCGCACCCGCCTGGCAGAGCAATTGCGAGCAGAGGCAGAACTGTGTGCAGAGGCCGAGGAGACGCGGGGGAGGCTGGCAGCCCGCAAGCAGGAGCTGGAGCTGGTGGTGTCAGAGCTGGAGGCTCGCGTGGGCGAGGAGGAGGAGTGCAGTCGTCAGCTGCAAACCGAGAAGAAGAGGCTTCAGCAGCACATACAGGTCTGGCCCCCTGCATGCCCACCAGGCCACCCTCCAGACCCCTCTGTCTACACCATCCACCTTTGCTTCTGCAAACCATGTGTCTTTGGGCCACGAATTTGTAGAAAACTCAGTTCTAAGTGAATTTGCAAAAAGTATACATTTTTTTATTCAGATTACGGGAGACCCTAGAATGTGTGAGCTTCATGTATGGGTGGATCCAGACGTCCAAGTGATATATTCAGCTTCAGGCATGGCTGGATCCAGGCGCCCAAATGCTGTCCTCAGCTTCGGGCATGGCTGGATCCAGGCATTCAGGCAATGTCCTCAGTACTCCCCCTCTCTCTATCTCCTGGCTTCATTCACGGGCAGGCTGCCCTCATGGTTCCTCTTCAAAATCTAGTGTGTATTTTACACTACAGCACATCTCAATTCAGATACTAAATTCTCATTGGAAACACTTGACCTGTATTTCAGTTTCATAATTTCTGCAGTTTATAAAAACTAGATTCACATGACCAAGTTGTTCCAAACATGCTTAAAAAGCTTTTCAGTGATTGGGTGTCTTGTTTTAAATTTAAAATAAGTAAAATTAAATAAGACAGAAAATTCAGTTCATCAGTCCACATCAGCCACATTTCAAGGGCTCAGTAGTGTTTTTTTGTTTTTTGTTTTTTCGAGACAGTCTCGCTCTGTCACCCAGGCTGGAGTGCAGTGGCGCCATCTCAGCTCACTGCAACCTCTATCTCCCAGGCTCAAGCAATTCTCCTGTCTCAACCTCTACAGCAGTATCTGGGATTACAGGCATGTGCCACCACACCCAGCTAATTTTTTTGTTTTTAGTAGAGACAGTGTTTCAGTATGTTGGCTAGGCTGGTCTCGAACTCCTGACCTCAGGTGATCTGCCCGCCTCAGCCTTCCAAAGTGCTAGGATTACAGGCGTGAGCCACCGTACCCGGCCCAGTAGTGTTTTAATCAACTTCTCTTGACCGAGGGTGGGACCGAGGGTGGGATCCTTCCCTAGGTTTATGGGGATGGCTGAGCACACAGCACCGGACACCAGACAGGTGAGATTGATTGACAGCAGTTTCTTGAATATTGAATATTCACAGCCTGACGGGCCAACACCACACCATTGACACCCACATGGGTGTTGCCCTCAAGAGCAGAGTGAACAAGCAGGGGCTGTGGGAAACAGGCTTCATTGCAACAACAGGTGGAGGTGACTCCTGGGTACTGTGGGAAAATGCGATTGGTTTGTTTCAGTAATTCCATGGGCTGGCAGGGAGCTGGAATGTGCTTCTCAGGGATAAGCAGGCACTGTGCCTGGTCCCCAGGATAAGGAGGGTCTCCAGGTAAGGCTGGGGGACCTTATCTGGGGGAGCAGAGGGAGTAGGAGGACTTTTGTTTAGGCCATTTGAGGCCCCTCCTACTTTTACCAGATGTCAAGGCCACACATAAAATTGAGTCTTGGCTGGGTGCAGTGCCTCAATCTGTAATCCCAGCACTTTGGGAGGATATCTTAAGCCCGGGGATTCAAGACCAGCCTAGGCAATGTGGTGAAACCCTTTCTCTACAAAACAAAACACAAAATTAGCCAGGCATGGTGTCACACGCCTGTAGTGTCATCACGGCTACCCAGGAGGCCTGAGGTGGGAGGAGCACCTGAGCCCAGGAGGTCAAGGTTGCAGTGAGCTGTGATGGCACCACTGCACTCCAGCCTGGGTGACAGAGTGAGACCTTGTCTCAAACAATAAAATAGGCTGGGCGCGGTGGCTCATTCCTGTAATTCCAGCACTTTGGGCGGCTGAGGTGGGTGGATCACCTGAAGTCAGGAGTTCAAGACCAGTCTGGCCAACGTGGTGAAACCTCATCTCTACTAAAAATACAAAAAATTAGCCAGGTGTGGTAGCAGATGCCTGTAATCCCAGCTACTCGGGAACTTGAGGCAAGAGAGTCGCTTGAACCCCGGGAGGTGGAGCTTGCAGTGAGCCAAGATCGCACCACTGCGCTCCAGCCTGGGTGACAGAGCGAGACTCCATCTCAAAAAATAGTAATAAATAATACATAATTTAAAAAATAAAATAAACATAGTAAATAAATTATAGAAATGGGTACTGCCAATATGACAGTCATCAGGCACATTGGAAATCAAGACTCAACTTTATTTTTTGAATTTATTTTATTTTATTCTGTTTAAATTTTTTTTTTTTTTGAGACGGAGTAGAGACAGGGTTTCACTGTGTTAGCCAGGATGGTCTCGATCTCCTGACCTCGTGATCCGCCCGCCTTGGCCTCCCAAAGTGCTGGGATTACAGGCGTGAGCCACCACACCCGACCTATTTACTATATTTGTTGTTTATAATCTGTATCCCTAACCCCCACACAAGAAAGTGATTTCCACAAGGATAGGTGTTCATATTTTTTTCAGAGGCGAGATCTCGCTCTGTTACCCAGCCTTCAGTGCAGTGGTGCGGTCATCTCTCACTGCAGAAGGCCAGGAACTTTTCCCATCCTCAGTGTCTAGAACTGTGCCTGGCATACACTAGGCACTCAATAAATGCTTGTTGAGCTAATGAATGAAATGGGAAAGCCAATAAAGGTTTTTTTTTTTGTTTTTTTTTTTTTTTTGAGACGGAGTCTCGCTCTGTCGCCCAGGCTGGAGTGCAGTGGCCGGATCTCAGCTCACTGCAAGCTCCGCCTCCCGGGTTTACGCCATTCTCCTGCCTCAGCCTCCCAAGTAGCTGGGACTACAGGCGCCCGCCATCTCGCCCGGCTAGTTTTTTTTTGTATTTTTTTTAGTAGAGACGGGGTTTCACCATGTTAGCCAGGATGGTCTCGATCTCCTGACTTCGTGATCCGCCCGTCTCGGCCTCCCAAAGTGCTGGGATTACAGGCTTGAGCCACCGCACCCGGCCGCCAATAAAGGTTTTATCCTTCCCAGCCTCACCCGGGGTATGCACCTCTCTGAGCCACCCCGGGGATCCGCAGACTATCCCCGTCCGCATCCTTCCCATCACGCTCCATCTGTTGGCCCGTGTATGCTCACTCCTCCTGCCTCCCCTCCCCAGGAGCTAGAGGCTCACCTTGAGGCTGAGGAGGGGGCACGGCAGAAGCTGCAGCTGGAGAAGGTGACGACAGAGGCAAAAATGAAGAAATTTGAGGAGGACCTGCTGCTCCTGGAAGACCAGAACTCCAAGCTGAGCAAGGTTGGGGGCCTGAGGGCAGCTGGGAAAGTGGGGAGCGGGTGCGTTGGTGCGTTAATGAATGGTGAACTTCAAACCATGGCGGTTACCACACTGCGCTTCTCAGGTGTGCACTGGTGGGGGTGGGATGGGTCTATAGACCCCAGGGAATGGGAAGAAGAGGGAGGTGTAGGGGGAGGAAGGTCAGAGAAGGGTGAATAGGAGCAGAACCATAGATGAGAACAACACCAGAAGCTTCAGATCAGGTAGGGGCTGCTCCTGGCCCGGCTCCTGACTGCACCTCACCCCACCCCACCCCTCAGGAGCGGAAGCTGCTAGAAGATCGCCTGTCAGAGTTCTCATCCCAGGCAGCTGAGGAGGAGGAGAAGGTCAAGAGCCTCAATAAGCTACGGCTCAAGTATGAGGCCACAATCGCAGACATGGAGGGTGAGCTCCCGCCCAGCCAGTGGGGAGCTGTAGGGGTCTGTGTGTGCTCTGATGGGGGACTTCAGGCAAGCTCCATGTGCTACAGGGCCTCAGTGGCTGTGTCTGCTAAATGGGATAGGAAGGAAGGCTCAGGGCAGATTGAGTGTCCTCCCAGCTCTTGAGTTCTTCATGCATCTCTAAATCCAACTCCCTTTCTCTCCGTGGTGTCTTGGGTTATCCTACTTTCTTCCCATCTGACTGCTCCACTGTCTGTCTCTTTCAGACACGTTTTTGTCTCCCTGTCCCTTCCTGTTGACTTAGAATCAGAAACAGAAAGGAAGGGGCACAAGGAGGAGGCAGGGCTGTGGACACAGGGCAGAGAGTCAGAGGGAGGAGGCATGGGCTGTCAGTGGGGATGAGGAGGAGAGGACAGTGCGTAGGTGTCTGGCCGAGGGTCTAGGACAACATTGTGGGGAGAGTCCCCGAGATAGATGGGGAAGGTGGGAGGAGGAGAAGGTGTTAAGGGAGGTGCTGAGCGTAGCCTTATATGTGGCTGGGGGCCTGTGGTCTCTGTGGGAGCGGCTGAGTGTGCAGGCCTGGAGTCCTCATGCGTGGCCCCCAACCCTGCCTCCAGACCGCCTACGGAAGGAGGAGAAGGGTCGCCAGGAGCTGGAGAAGCTGAAGCGGAGGCTGGACGGGGAGAGCTCGGAGCTGCAGGAGCAGATGGTGGAGCAGCAACAGCGGGCAGAGGAGCTGCGGGCCCAGCTGGGCCGCAAGGAGGAGGAGCTGCAGGCTGCCCTGGCCAGGTGCAGGGTGGGGGGCGGGCTTGGTGGGGCAAGCATGGGGTGCCCAAGTCAGAAGCTCCTGGGTGCAAACCCCGGTGGAGCCACTCACCAGCCACAGACAAGCCACATCCCTCCACACCTCAGTGTCCCCTTCTGTCAAATGAAGATAGCAAGAGTTCCGGGCCCACTAGGTTAAGCGAAAAGTGGAACAAGACTCTATGTGTCTGGTAACTTGCATAACAGTGCACAAACGGAACAAGAAAATGCTATTTCTAGGCCAGGTACGGTGGTTCATACCTGTAATCCCAGCACTTTGGAAGGC
The DNA here is from genome assembly GCF_001698545.2 of Rhinopithecus bieti. Classification (NCBI taxonomy): domain Eukaryota; kingdom Metazoa; phylum Chordata; class Mammalia; order Primates; family Cercopithecidae; genus Rhinopithecus; species Rhinopithecus bieti. Next base: position 1,518,251 of record NW_016807449.1, on the reverse strand, counting down.
CAAGGCAGGTGGATCACTTGAGGTGGGGAGTTTGAGACCAGCCTGGCTAACATGGCGAAACCCCATCTCTACTAAAAATACAAAAATTAGCTGGGTGTGGTGGCAGGCACCTGTAATCCCAGCTACTCAGGAAGCTTAAGTACGAGAATCACTTGAACCCGGGAGGCAGAAGTTGCAGTGAGCCGAGATCACACCACTGCGCTCTAGCCTGGCAACAGAGCAAAACTACGTCTAAAAAAAAAAAAGCTATTTCGGCCGGGCGCGATGGCTCAAGCCTGTAATCCCAGCACTTTGGGAGGCTGAGACGGGCGGATCACGAGGTCAGGAGATCGAGACCATCCTGGCTAACACGGTGAAACCCCGTCTCTACTAAAAATACAAAAACTAGCCGGGCGAGGTGGCGGGCGCCTGTAGTCCCCAGCTACTCGGGAGGCTGAGGCAGGAGAATGGCGTGAACCCGGGAGGCGGAGCTTGCAGTGAGCCGAGATCACACCACTGCGCTCTAGCCTGGCAACAGAGCAAAACTACGTCTAAAAAAAAAAAAGCTATTTCTTCCTCTTCCCCTTCTTGGCCTCCCCACACCAAACAGCCCAGAATCAGCTGAGATTTGACAGGTGGCCTATGTTAGGAATCATAATAATTCTATTTACACTCATTCACAATAATTGAGCTCCTATTGTATGTCAGATGTGCTTAGTATTTCAGATGCTTTTTATGCGCTGTGCTCCATGCAATCTAAGACCTCCTTGATTACAAGTACAACTGAATTTCAGAGATGTTAAAATGTGAAAAACTGTGCATCTTAGAGTTGGTGGAACATGGTGTGTGTGTGGGGGGGGGGGGTTAAGAACATAGATATATATATAAAATTTTTTTTAAGATGGAGTCTTGTTTTGCTGCCCAGACTGGAGTGCAGTGGTGTTATCTTGGTCACTACCACCTCCGCCACCCAGGTTCAAGTGATTCTCATGCCTCAGCCTCCCAAGTAACTGGGATTACAGGCCCCCGCCAACATGCCCAGCAAGTTTTGTATTTTTAGTGGTGACGGGGTTTCACCACGTTGCCTAGGCTGGTCTCGAACTCCCGACACCAGGTGATCCACTTGTCTCGGCCTCCCAAAGTGCTGGGATTATAGGTGTGAGGCACTGCACCTGGCTGTGAACACACATCTTTGAGTCTGACTTCTGGGTTGGAATCCTGGCTTCGCCCCTTTCTAGTCATGTGACCTCACCCAAGTCACATCACCTCTCTAGCCTCAGTTTTTTCATCTATAAAATGGGGTAATTATAGACGCTACTCCTAGGGTTAGTGTGAGGGTTAAAGAAGAAAGTACTCCTCAGACGCTTGGCATACCCTGAGCCCTCAATAAATGCCAGATGTTTCTGTTACTACTTTTATTACTCTTGCTACTTTTTTTTTTTTTTTTTTACTGAGGTGAAATTCACATAAAAGTAACCGTTTTTTAAGTGTACAATTCAGTAGATTTTGCCCATTCACAATGCTGTGTAACCATCACCTCTATCTAGTTCTAGAACAGTTTCCCTTTTATTGAGATGGAGTCTTGCCCTGTCGCCCAGCCTGGAGTGCAGTGGCGTGATCTTGGCTCACTACATCCTCTGCCTCCTGGGTTCAAGCAGTTCTCCTGCTTCAGCCTCCCAAGTAGCTAAGACTATAGGTGCCCACCACCACACCCAGCTAATTTTTGTATTTTTAGCAAGGACTGGATTTCACTATGTTGGCCAGGCTGGTCTTGAACTCCTGACCTCAGGTGATCCACCTGTCTCAGCCTCCCAAAGTGCTGGGATTACAGGCATGAGCCACTGTGCCGGCCTCCAGAATATTTTTATCACCCCAAAAGGAAACCCTGTATGTATTAAGCAATCACGGCCGGGCACAGTGACTCATGCCATAATCCATCACTCTGAGAGGAGGAGGCAGGAGGGTCCCCTGAGCCCAGGAATTCAAGACCAGCCTGGGCAATATAATGAGACCCTGTTTCCACCAAAAACTTTAAAAAATTAGCCAAGCATGGTGGCGTGTGCCTGTAGTCCCAGCCACTTAGAGGACTGAGGTGGGAGGATCATTTGAACCTGGGAAGTCGAGGCTGCAGGGAGCCACTGCACTCTGGTCTAGGTGACAGAACGAGATCCTCTCTCAAAAAAAAAAAAACAAGCAGTCACTCCCCATCCCTCCTTCTCCCCAGACTGGCAGCCTCTGATCCACTTTCTGTCTAAAGAGAATTTGCCTATTCTAGATATTTCATACAACATGTGGCCTTTTTGTGCTTTATTTTTGTCATCATCCCCCCAGCAACCCTGGTAAAGGAGAGTGTTCATTGTCATGTCCTCCCACAAACCAGGACCCTGCCCTTCTTAAGTCACTTGCCAGAGCAGGGGGCCAGGAGAGGATACTGAGCCAGGCCTGTGTGGCTCCCTGAGCCATTAACCCCCAGGTCCCAGTTGATGCAGCCCCTGGATCCAGCTTCTCTTTGCAATGACACTGCATGAGGGGACAGGAAGCCACATCCCTGTGAGAGTTACAAGGAGGAACTCCGGGGCAACCCAGCCACTCACGGACTGGGTAGCCTTGGCAAGTGCTTTCTCCGTGCTGGGCCTCAGTTTCCTCATTTGGCAGGAACATTAAATGAGGTGATACAAGTAAAGCGCTGGCATGAGGCAGGAACTTACTAAGTGTCTCCAACGATTACTGTTGCTGTCATTCCCACTTTATAGCTAAGAAAACTGAGGTTCGAAATGAGTCAGGCTGGGCGAAGTGGCTCAGTCCTACGATCTCACACTTTGTAAGGCCGAGGTGGGAGGATGGAACCACCTCCTGGCTCGAGGCCAGGAGTTCGAGACCAGCCCTGGGCAACATTGTGAGACCCCGTCTCTTTGGGGAAAAAAAAAAATTAGCCAGGTGTGGTGGACCACAACTGTGGTCTCAGCTACATGGGATGCTGTGGTAGGAGGATCACTTGAGCCCAGGAATTTGAGGCTGCAGTAAGCCATGACTGCACCACTGCACTCCAGCCTGGGTAACAGAGCAAGACCCTGTCTCAAAAAAATTAAATTAGTACTGGAGTCAAGTACCCAGTGGCAGAGATAGGATTCGAACCTGGGACTGGCCACCCCCAAAGCCCACATCCAGCCTCTCTGTCCCCAGAAATCATTGCCTCGCCCTTGCCTGCCCCTGTACCAACTCCATGGTTCTTGTCACCTCCAGGGCAGAAGACGAGGGTGGGGCCCGGGCCCAGCTGCTGAAATCCCTGCGGGAGGCTCAAGCAGCCCTGGCCGAGGCCCAGGAGGACCTGGAGGCCGAGCGCGTGGCCAGGACCAAGGCGGAGAAGCAGCGCCGGGACCTGGGCGAGGAGCTGGAGGCGCTGCGGAGTGAGCTGGAGGACACGCTGGACTCCACCAACGCACAGCAGGAGCTCCGGTGAGGCCCGGTGGCAGCCGCTGTCACAGCCTGTGCACGTGCAGGGCTGGGGGAAGGACTTAGGTGCAAAGTCTCTGTCCTTACAGAGGCTTACGGTTCAGTTGTTCTTGAACCACCAGTTCTAGGCCCAGCCTGGTCAAGCTGGGGACAGAGATGGGTCAGACCCAGGTGTTACCCTTGGGAATTTCCAGTCTCAGGGGAGGCAGATTCAGGCAAAGACAATCTCAACCCAGAACAAGGGGTGCTTTAGTGGAGTGACACAGGGCATTGTGGGTGCTAACTGAAGACTCCTAAACCAAGTCTATGGGAGATCCAGGAAGACTTTCCTGAGGAAGGGCGTTTTGGATAAGGGTTTTGAAAGGTGAATAGGAGTTCACCCTTAAAGCCACACTCCTTCCACAGTGTCACCACCCAGATCTCCTGGGGAGCATAACATGAGGCTCTTATGTTTTTAGGAAACATGGAAAGGAGAAACAACCAGCTCCCCCAAAGCCCCTGCCTTCCTCTGCTCTGAAATTCTCTTCCCCTCTCCCTTCCCCCAATAAAGGTCCAAGAGGGAGCAGGAGGTGACGGAGCTGAAGAAGACTCTGGAGGAGGAGACTCGCATCCACGAGGTGGCAGTGCAGGAGCTGAGGCAGCGCCACGGCCAGGCCCTGGGGGAGCTGGCGGAGCAGCTGGAGCAGGCCCGGAGGGTGGGTTGGGGCAGGGGGACAGGGCGGAGGGGCCACGGGGACGGCAGGGCAGGACGCGGGTTTGGAGGCGGTACCGCTGGCTGGTTCTAGGCCATCTCATCTCTCTGGGCTCCTTTCCTCACGTATTCACGTGCAGCTATCATTCAGCAAGCATGAATAGGGTGTGGACTATATTCCAGGAGCATTGCTGGGAAATCAGCCATGAACCCAACAACCAGCACTGCCTTCCCTTGTGGAGCTTTCCTTTTAGTGAGAGTGGCAGAGAGTAAACGACATAAACACCTTCAGTTTATATCGGGGTGATAAGTGCTGTGGGGCCGTAATGAACAGAAAAAGGGGATCAGAATTCTAAGGCGGGTGAGTTTTTAAGTAGAGAGGCTGCAGAGGTACTCTGTGAGAAGGTGATATCGGGGTAAAAAACTGAGGGAGTGGCCGGGCACGGTGACTCATGCCTGTAACTTTGGGAGGCTGAGGCAGGCAGATCACTTGAGGCTAGGAGTTCAAGACCAGCCTGGGCAACATGGTAAAACCCCATCTCTACTAAAAATACAAAAATTAGCTGGACGTGGTGGTGCACACTCCTGTAGTCCCAGCTACTCGAGAGGCTGAGGCAGGAGAATCACTTGAACCCAAGAAGCGGAGGTTACAGTGAGCTGAGATTGCGCCATTGCACTCCAGCCTGGGTGACAGATCAAGATTCCATCTCAAAAAACAAACAAACAAACAAAAAAATGGGCCAGGCGTCGTGGCTCACGGCTGTAATCCCAGCAGTTTGGGAGGCTGAGGCGAGTGGATCACCTGAGGTCAGGAGTTCGAGACCAGCCTGGTCAGCATGGCGAAACCCCATCTCTACTAAAAACACAAAAAATTAGCTGGGTGTGGTGGTGGGCACCTGTGATCCCAGCTACTTGGGAGGCTGAGACAGGAGAATTGCTTGAACCCGGGAGGCAGAGGTTGCAGTGAACAAAGATCACACCATTGTACTCCAGCTTGGGCAGCAAGAGTGAAGCACTGTCTCAAAAAAAAAAAAAAAAAAAAAAAAAATGAGGGAGGGAGGGGTGAACTATTTGTGCATTGGGAGAAGTGTGTTCCAGGCAGAGGGAACAGCCAGTGTGAAGGCCCTGAGAGGGGAGTGTGCCTGGCCTGGTCCAGGAAAGGCCTCACAGATCTTTGCTCATCTCCTTCCCACACCAGGGCAAAGGTGCGTGGGAGAAGACGCGGCTGGCCCTGGAGGCCGAGGTGTCCGAGCTGCGGGTGGAACTGAGCAGCCTGCAGACTGCACGTCAGGAGGGTGAGCAGCGGAGGCGCCGTCTGGAGTCACAGCTGCAGGAGGTGCAGGGCCGGGCTGGTGATGGGGAGAGGGCACGAGCGGAGGCTGCTGAGAAGCTGCAGCGAGCCCAGGTAAGTGGGGTGTACACCTAGGAGCGGAATTGTTGGGTCATGTGGGAACCCTATGTTTAAGCGTCTGAGGACCTGCCAGACTGTTTTCCATGGCAGCTGCACCTATCACATTCCCCCTAGTGTGGGAGGGATTTGAGTCACATGGGGTCGCTGAGTGGAAGCCACAATTAGAGGACTTCATTCCCCTGTCCCTTCCCTGCAGGCTGAACTGGAGAATGTGTCTGGGGCGCTGAACGAGGCTGAGTCCAAGGCCATCCGTCTTAGCAAGGAGCTGAGCAGCACAGAAGCCCAGCTGCACGACGCCCAGGTGACCCTGCCTGCCCTTCGGCTCCACCATCACCCTCCCCTCCTTTCCTCCTGACCACACCTGACATTGCCGTCTCCTCCATTTACAGGAGCTCCTGCAGGAGGAGACCAGGGCAAAATTGGCCTTGGGGTCCCGGGTGCGAGCCATGGAGGCTGAGGCAGCCGGGCTACGTGAGCAGCTGGAAGAGGAGGCAGCCGCCAGGGAGCGGGCAGGCCGTGAACTGCAGACCACCCAGGCCCAGGTGAGCAGCCCTACGTAAGACCTTCAGGGAGGCACAGCCCGCCTCACTGCTTCTCCTGGGTTCCCCAGCTCAGGGACGGCCACGCGGCCCACCTTCACATAAGCCAGACCCATGGATGCCTTTCTCATCTCTGATTCCCCTTTACCCCCCACAGCCTGTGCCCAGCCCTGGCTCTCCTGCCCCCTGACTCTCAGCCTCATCCCTTGTCCCAGCTCCAGCTCAGCCCCAGCTCCAGCACCATCCTCTCCCACCTAGATCCTCCTCTTGGCCTCTGGGCCTCTGACCTCTCCCCTAACAGCTCATCCTCTACACAGCCCCAGAAGCTTCTTTCTTCACCTGGAGCTGACCCTGTCCCTCCCCTGCTCACAGCTCTCCCATGCCTCCCCAGTACCCCTAGACAAAGTCCATGCCTCTTAGTTGGGCATGTGAGGCCCTGCAATCTCTGGTCCTTCCTCTGTCTTTAGCTGTATTCATCTCTGTCACTATTTTCCTATTTTATTTGAAAAAACCCTTTTATTTTTCCAGACTTAGCATTAGGCTCCCCTGTGGGAAGTTTCCTGACCCCTCTTCTCTTTCTCCTCTGTCCCAACTCCAGTCACCTTGGGCTGGGACTTTCTCTGCCCATGAGTCTCCCCACCAGACTGAGAGCCCTTGCAAACTAGAATCCCATTAGAGTTAGATCCAGGTCTGTAGCACAGCCCAATATAGAGCCTCATGTATGGTAGGCTTGGAGAAATGCTTATTGAATGAATGAGTGATGGTGCTTGCCTGCAGATATCCTTCAACTGGCAAACTCCTATGCATACTTCAAGACCCATCTCAAATGGTCCTCCTTCAGGAAGTTTCTCCTGAATGTTCTAAACAGATTCTGAGCCCTTCCTGTGGACTTCCATAGCTCCCATACTGCTACCTTAACCCTTATCGCCCTGGCTGTGATGCTGTGTCTCCCCCAGCAGACGAGGGGCTCCCCAGGAAAGACTTCAGGTCTGATTCATCTCTGTGTCTTGGAGGGAGTCATTTTAATTCCCTGGAAGAACTAGGGCTCATAGTACTCACAACTTCATACCACTCAGAGGCAGAAGAGCCCAGCAGAGTGACCCTTTTCCCTCTTCAGGCCTCAGTCTCTTCATCCTGGAAATGGAGCACCACCAGTTCACACCTTGGTCACTCACGGCTGTGACCACCAACCACCTTCTCTCTCCTCCCCTCAGCTCTCCGAGTGGCGGCGGCGCCAGGAGGAGGAGGCAGGGGCACTGGAGGCAGGGGAGGAGGCACGGCGCCGGGCAGCCCGTGAGGCCGAGGCCCTGACGCAGCGCCTGGCAGAAAAGACAGAGACCGTGGATCGGCTGGAGCGGGGCCGCCGCCGGCTGCAGCAGGAGCTGGACGACGCCACCATGGACCTGGAGCAGCAGCGGCAGCTTGTGAGCACCCTGGAGAAGAAGCAGCGCAAGTTCGACCAGGTGGGGCACCTCAGTTCCCCCAGCTGGGGAATCAGCAAGTCCATCTAGGCTTCCCATGGTCATGGTGAGGAAACAGTAATCCGTCATGGCTCAACTAGGCAGTTGTAGTGGACCAGGAAGCAAGACCCTTCTTTGCTCTGGGCCTCTGTAAAATAGGACATCCCTCTGTCCTGATTCATGCCTCTTGTCACAGCATAATTCATCGTAGCACCCACATTTACTTTCAAAGCTGCCCTGGTTTTTGGATGACAAAATATACGAATACCTTCAGTACCCCAGAGGTTGCCTATGAGAATTAAATCAAATAACTCATCTCACTTCTGCTAATTCACTGGGTACCTCAGGCAAGTTGCTTTTTCCATCTCAGCTTCAGTTCACCCTTCTAGAAAATGGCAATAACACCAAGCATCTGGCAGCCTGAGGATGCAATAAAAATCAGAGAACCTCAGAGAGCTCAGATCAGGCAATCCTGAGGTTCAGATCCCAACTCGGCCTCTTGATGGCTGTGTGGCTTGGGCAAATTGCTCAACTTCTCTGTGCTTTATTTTATTCATTTAGAAGATACAGTGTGAGGCCGGGCACGGTGGCTCATGCCTGTAATCCCAGCACTTTGGGAGGCCAAGGCGGGAGGATTGCCTGAGCTCAGGAGTTCACAACCAGCCTGAGCAACACGGTGAAACCCCGTCTCTACTAAAATACAAAAAATTCGCTGGGCGCGATGGTGTGCACCTGTAGTCCCAGCTACTCAGGAGGCTGAGGCAGGAGAATTGCTTGAACCTGGGAGGTGGAGGTTGCGGTAAGCCGAGATCGCTCCACTGCACTCCAGCCTGGGCGGCAGAGCAAGACTCCATCTCAAAAAAATAAAAATAAGAAATTTAAAATTTAAAAAAATTGTCATTTCCCTGTGGGTGGTGCAATATGTTTTTCTGGCTGACTTACAATTTCTCTCTTTATGTTTGGTTTTTAGCAGTTTGACTATGATATGCCCAGCTGTGGGTTTTTTGTATTTATCCTGCTTTAGATTCACTGTGCTTCCTGTAGCTGTGGGCTGATGTTTTTGATCAAATGTGGAAAATTTCAGCCATTATTTCTTCAAATATTTTTATCTCTCACTCTCTCTCCTTCCCCTTCTTCTTGGACTCCAAATACATATGGTTTGGTTATAATACTCTTCTACAGGTCATTGAGGCCTTATTAAATTTTTGCATCTTCTAGAATTTTATATAAATTATTTTCACATAAATCTCTTTTGGGATGGGCTTATTTTACTAAAAAAAAAAATTTTTTTTTTTTTGAGACAAAGTCTTGCTGTGTCACCAAGGCTAGAGTGCAGTGGCACGATCTCAGCTCATGCAACCTCTACCTCCCGTGTTCAAGTGATTCTCGTGCCTCAGCCTTCCAAGTAGCTGGGATTATGGGTGTGCACCACCATGCCTGGCTAATTTTTGTGTTTTTAGTAGAGACGAGGTTTCACCATATTGGCAAGGCTGGTCTCAAACTCCTGGCTTCAAGTGATCCACCCACCTCGGCCTCCCAAAGTGCTGGGATTACAGGAGTGAGCTACCGCACCTAGCCTCAGAGTAATTATTTTGAGATCCATCCATATTTTTGCATATCAGTAATGTATTCCGATTTTTGCTGCTCAGTATTATTACTGTGGTCTAGATCAGCCACATTTTGATATTCATTAACCTTTCGATGAACATTTGGGTTTTTTCCAGTTTGGAACTATTATGGATAAAGCCTTAGGCTTTCTCAAAGGTGGTTTTAATTAACATTTCCCTAATGACCAGTGATGTTGAGCATCTTTTCATATGCTCATTTGCCATCCATATATCTTATCTGCTGAAGCGTCTGTTCAGATCTTTTGCCTATCTGTTAATTAGGTTGTTTGTTTTCCTATTATTGAATTTTGAAAATTCTTTACAGGCCAGGTATGGTGGGCTCGTGCCTGTAATCCCAGNGAACATTTGGGTTTTTTCCAGTTTGGAACTATTATGGATAAAGCCTTAGGCTTTCTCAAAGGTGGTTTTAATTAACATTTCCCTAATGACCAGTGATGTTGAGCATCTTTTCATATGCTCATTTGCCATCCATATATCTTATCTGCTGAAGCGTCTGTTCAGATCTTTTGCCTATCTGTTAATTAGGTTGTTTGTTTTCCTATTATTGAATTTTGAAAATTCTTTACAGGCCAGGTATGGTGGGCTCGTGCCTGTAATCCCAGCACTTTGGGAGGCCGAGGCGGACGGATCACCTGAGGTCGGGAGTTTGAGACCAGCCTGACCAACATGGAGAATCCCCATCTTAGCCGGGCGCGGTGGCTCAAACCTGTAATCCCAGCACTTTGGGAGGCTGAGACGGGCGGATCACGAGGTCAGGAGATCGAGACCATCCTGGCTGACACGGTGAAACCTCGTCTCTACTAAAATACAAAAAAACTAGCCGGGTGAGGTGGCGGGCACCTGTAGTCCCAGCTACTCGGGAGGCTGAGGCAGGAGAATGGCGTAAACCCGGGAGGCGGAGCTTGCAGTGAGCTGAGATCCGGCCACTGCACTCCAGCCCGGGCGACAGAGCGAGACTCCGCCTCAAAAAAAAAAAAAAAAAAAGAAACCCCATCTCTACTAAAAATACAAAATTAGCCAGGCATGGTGGCGCATTCCTGTAGTCCCAGCTGCTTGGGAGGCTGAGGTAGAAGAATCGCTTGAACCTGGGAGGCGGAGTTTGCAGTGAGCCGAGGTCACGCCATTGCACTCCAGCCTGGTCAACGAAAGTGAAACTCCATCTCAAAAGAAAAGAAAAGAAAAGAAAGTTCTTTATACATTCTGAATCCAAGTTCTTTATCAGATATATGCTCTGCAAATATTTTTGTCCAGTCTGTGGCTTGTCTTTCCATTCTGTTAGTCTTTCAAATAACAGAAGTTTTTAATTTTGTCCAGTTTATCAATTTGTTATTTTATGGATTGTGCTTTTGGTATTGTATATAAGAATTTTTTGCCTAACTCAAGGTCACAAAGGTTTTATCCTGTTTTTTTCTTTTTCTTTTTCTTTTTTTTTTTTTGAGACAGAGTCTTGCACTGTTGCCCAGGCTGGAGTGCAGTGGCACCATCTCGGCTCACTGCAACCTCTGCCTGCCTGGGTCAAGCGATTCCTCCTATCTCAGCCTCCCAAGTAGCTGGGATTACAGACACATGCTACCACACCCTGCTAATTTTTTTTTTTTTTTTTTTTTGTATTTTTAGGAGAGACAGGGGTTCACTATGTTGGCCAGGCTTGTCTCAAACTCCTAACCTCGTGATCCATCTACCTCAGCCTCCCAAAGTGTTGGGATTACAGGCATGAGCCACTGCACCTGGCCTATCCTGTTTTTTTTTCTGGCAATCTTCCAGTTAAAAGTTTACATTTAGGTCTGTGATCCATCCTGAGTTAATTTTTATATATGATGCTATCATGCTCCATGTTAATTTTTTGTGAATATAGATGTCCAAGTATTCCAACACCGTTTGTTTGTTCTCCACTGACTTGTTTTTGCATATCTATTGAAAGTCATTTTTCTTCTTCTTCTTCTTCTTTTTTTGAAGCAGAGTTTCGCTCTTGTTGCCCAGGCTGGAGTGCAGTGGTGTGATCTTGTTTCACTGCAACCTCTGCTTCCCAGGTTCAAGCAATTCTCCCACCTCAGCCTCCCAAGTAGCTGGAATTACAGGTGTGTGCCACCACACCTGGCTAATTTTTGTATTTTTAGTAGAGACGGAGTTTCACCACTTTGGCCAGCTGGTCTCGAACCCTTGACCTCAGGTGATCTGCCTGCCTCAGCCTCCCAAAATGCTGGGATTACAAGCATGAGCCACCGCACCAGCCTTTTCTTCTTATTTGAAGTTGTTTTGCCGCTTCTAGTTCCTTTGCATTTCCATATGTATTTTAGAATCAGTTTGTCAATTTCTACCCCAAAACAAAAAGCCTTCCGATTTGGAACTGTGTTGAATCTATACATCAGTTTGGGAAGAATTGACATCGTAACAATGTTGAGTTTTCTCACTGAGGAAGATGGTATATATGTCCATTGAAATACCTTAGAAATGTTTTTTAGTTTTCAGTGTACATCTTTGACATCTTTTGCCAGATGTATTTCTAAGTATTTCATGGTTTTATGGCTATTTTGAGTGATGTTACTTTCATTTCCATATTTTATTGCTAGTATGTAGAAACACAATAGATTTTTGTATATTGATCTTGTATCCCACAATCTTGGCTAAACTCACTTATTAGTGCTAACAGAATTTTTATATATTTTGTTGGATTTTCCGCATAGATGATCATGTTTTCTGTGAACAAAGGCAGTTTTACTTCTTTCTTTACTTTTTCTTTACCCTTCTAGGACCCAAATGCATGTATGTATGACTGCTTGGTACTTTTTTCAGGTTGTTAAAGTTCCATTAATTTTTGTTACAATCTTCTTTCTTTCTTTCTTTCTTTGCTCTGTTTGGATAATTTCTATTGACCGGTTTTCAAGTTTACTGATTCTTCTGATGTGTCCAGTCAGCTACTAATTTCATCCAATGACTTTTTTATTTCAGCTATTTCATTTTTCTATTCTGGCATTTCTATGTGGTTCTGTTTTACAGTTTCAAATCCCTCCTGAAATAATTCTGCCTCTTCACCCATTATATCTGCCTCATTCTGAAACTGATCATGAAGTCCTTGTGTGCACATTCTAATATGTAGGTCATCTGTGGGTCTATTTGTATGGACTGATTTTTCTCTTCACTATGAGTCCTGTTCTCTTTTCTTCTTTGCATGTTTTATAAGTTTGTTTGCCAATTACTGTGTCTTAAAAAAACAGTAAAGGTTGAAGTTCATTTTCTACTGCCACTCTTAACAAGAAGGAATACCCTTTCTTCTGTTGAGCATAGAGAGTGAGGGACTGATCAGTTTGATCCATTCAAGAGTTGAGCTGGTTTGGGACACGGTTGCAACTTTAATCCCTCTACCTCCCTCTTGTGTCTCTGCCTTTGTCTGTCTCTTTCTCTTTCTTTCTCTGTTCCTGGCTGCTCCCTCTTCCCGTTCCCTTGTACACTCCTTTCAGCTAATCTATTTCCCCCCACCCCATCTCCCTCAAACTGGAAGCTTCTGGCAGAGGAGAAGGCAGCTGTACTTCGGGCAGTGGAGGAACGTGAGCGGGCCGAGGCAGAGGGCCGGGAGCGTGAGGCTCGGGCCCTGTCACTGACACGGGCGCTGGAGGAGGAGCAGGAGGCACGTGAGGAGCTGGAGCGGCAGAACCGGGCCCTGCGGGCTGAGCTGGAGGCACTGCTGAGCAGCAAGGATGACGTCGGCAAGAGCGTGAGCAGGGCCCCCACTCCCCGGGACACACTGGGTGAGGGGAAGACACGTACAGGCATGTATGCTTTCACACACAGAACATGAAAACAACCAGCCATCAAAGTCATATATTCATGCACAAAGAGAACAAGAGGGCCGGGCACGGTGGCTCACTCCTATAATCCCAGCACTCCAGCACTTTGGGAGGCCAAGGCGGTTGGATCACCTGAGGTCAGGAGTTCGAGACCAGCTTGGCAAGCATGATGAAACCCCGTCTCTACTAAAAATACAAAAATTAGCCAGGCATGTGGCGCATGCCTGTAATCCCAGCTACTTGGGAGGCTGAAGCAGGAGAATCACTTGAATTCAGGAGGTAGAGGTTGCAGTGAGCCAAGATCATTCCACTGCACTCCAGCCTGGGTGACAGAGCGAGACTCTGTCTCAAAAAAAAAAAAAAAAAAAAAAAAAGAACAAGAGGAGGACTGTTTACCAAACATTTGCGTTCGTATACACACACACAGATACACACACACAGTGTGAAGAGATCTTCCACCAAATATGTGCGCTCATGCACACGCACAGAAAGCAAGGAGAGCCATTCACCAGAGGTAGGTCTTTGTGTAGACATTCACGGAACATGAGGAGAATCTTTCATCCAGCACATGTGTTCACACACAGAACACGAGAGCTGCTCACAAAGCACACATGCTCACATTTGTGTACATGGGATATGAGGAGAATCTTCTATTACTTGTTTTTGTTTGTTTTTTGTTTTGTTTAATTTTATTTTTGAGATAGGGTCTTGCTCTGTTGCCCAGGCTGGAGGGCAGTGGTGCAATCATGGCACATTACAACCTCAGGCTCAAGCAGTCCTCCTGCCTCAGCCTCCCAAGTAGCAGGGACTATAGATGCATTCCACCATACCTGGCTTTTTAAAATTTTTTTTGTGGAGATGGGGTCTTGTTGTGTTGCCCAGGCTGGTCCTGAACTCCTAGGCTCAAACAATCCTCCCACTTCGGCCTCCCAAAGCATTGGGATTACAGGCATGAGCCATTGTACCTTGCTGAGAATTTTCCATTAAATAAACATATTCATGTGCATATGTACACATACAGCATGAGAAAACTACTCACCACACATATGTGTGAATGCTCAGAGAACATGAAGACAATTTACTACAACACACAGCCTGAGAACCACTCCCCAGACATGACTATGTGCATGCATACATACACAACACACACACACATGCACACACAGTGTGAGGACTCCCACTTTGCCTGCCACCAACCCCACTGAGCACGCACAGACTCTCCCACCAAGCCTCTGTCTTCCCTGAACTCATAAATCCCTCCAGGGCCTGTAGGATGGTGCCCCAAGGCTGCTCCCAGGCTCTCCTCACCCAGCCAGTGTCCCAGCCTTCTGAGTGGTCAAAATGACCCGCCACAACCTCCACTCCATCCTTCCTTCATTCATCCTCTAAATACATTTATGGATCACACCCAGGGACACAGGCCACCCTCACTAATGATGGGAGGCACTGGCAGAATTTGTTGAGCTCGTGAACAGACGCCATCTCGACATCCTTATTTCTTTATTTTCCCACCCATGCACTTCTAGGAGTCCAATGGATGAGGGCTTTATCTAGACATTGATCTGATTTTGCTTTTAGCCAGGCCTAGAGAGAACCCTCTCTCCCTGACACAGACCTGGCCTGCGGCCCTAGGGATAATGGAGCTAAAACCTGGCTCGTACTTGAGCCGTTAAGGTCTGTCCCTTGGGAAAAATGTCGTTATTTGTAGTGACTCCAAAGGCCCCTGTGGGAAACAGGATGTTGACAGGAGAAAGTCTGATCCCTTCAAGTAAACAAAATAAATTGGCTGGCTGGGCGTGGTGGCTCAAGCCTGTAATCCCAGCACTTTGGGAGGCCGAGACGGGCGGATCACGAGGTCAGGAGATCGAGACCATCCTGGCTAACACGGTGAAACCCCGTCTCTACTAAAATACAAAAAACTAGCCAGGCAAGGTGGCGGACGCCTATAGTCCCAGCTACTCGGGAGGCTGAGGCAGGAGAATGGCGTGAACCCGGGAGGCGGAGCTTGCAGTGAGCTGAGATCCGGCCACTGCACTCCAGCCTGGGCGACAGAGCGAGACTCGGTCTCAAAAAATAAATAAATAAATAAATAAATAAAATAAAATAAATTGGCAACTACCAAATAGGAAGGGAGGCTAGAGGGCCCATTCCAAGGACTGAAAGTAGAAACTGTCAGTGACCAGAATTGTAATGAGTATCATGTGGGCAGTGGTGATCCACAGACATAGGCCCTTCTCTGTGAAACTCACCGTCCAGTGCAGGAGGCAGGTGTTGCACAAAAAGCCACCTAAGCAAATGTCAAATGACCACTGTGACTAGGACTAGGTACGAGAGGGGCCCCAGTGCCAGGAGCATGGGTAGCAGAGAGGCCCTGATGGATCAAGAGAGGCTTCCCTGAGGAGGTGTGGTTAAGTAAGGAGAGGAGTGAAGGGGGAGTCTGAAAATTCATAAGCCCAGCTCTATTTTCACAGTGTTTGGGATTTTAATTCATACCTCCCTGAAGGATCGGGGACCCTCCCAAACAGAAAACCCAATACAAGTAGATAGTAGGTTGGTGACACCCTGGGGAGTCTGGCAGACACCAGCACTGATGACCCTGGAGCTACCTGCCTTCGACCCATTCACACAGGATTCCCGAAGATGAATTCCCAGTGAGTGAGCTCACAATGCAAAATTACAAAACTCAGAGGGAATAATCCACCATGAGTGAGAGTCAGCTGACCTAACAGATGCTTGTATTAGACTTTGAAGTGCTTCAGCTAATAGAATTATGAGGCATCAGTTATTCGTGAAATACATTTTGGGATGATGCTGAATGAGACACCTAGGAAGGAGTTGCTCAGTAGATCTTGAATGGATGAATGAACAAACTAGGATGGGCACACTGACTTGCCACCTCCCCGTCCTCCATCAAAGCTTCCCCTACTCTACCTAGGTTTGTAACCTCCTCTGCCTCAGTAACCCAAGTGCCCAGCAGCCACTCTCCCTCCCCACCAGGTGCATGAGCTGGAACGAGCCTGCCGAGTGGCAGAACAGGCAGCCAATGATCTGCGAGCACAGGTGACAGAACTGGAGGATGAACTGACGGCAGCCGAGGATGCCAAGCTGCGTCTGGAGGTGACTGTGCAGGCTCTCAAGACTCAGCACGAGCGTGACCTGCAGGGCCGTGATGAGGCTGGTGAAGAGAGGCGGAGACAGCTGGCCAAGCAGGTAATGTCACACGGAAGGCCACAGGGTGCTGCTCCAGCTGGGGTATGCCATGGTGTGTACAGACAGCAAGAAGGTCAGCAAGGGGTCTCCCCGACCCACCCACCACTCTGTCTCCCCCACCCTTCCACTGCTCGGTGTCTCCCCACCTGCCTGCCAGTCAGTGTCTCTCCACCCGCCTGCCACTCAGTATTTCTACTAGTCTCTCCTGCCAGCCAAACCATCTTCCTCCCACAAAAGCATCTTCCTATTCCCCAACCTGTTAACCTGCCATGACCCATTAACCCACACACATATCCTGTTGACCTGTTGCTGTACCCAATCATACATCCTCCATCCACCAAACAAACCATTCATCCATCCATCTGCTACCCCATCTATTCAACCACCCCAACCACCCACATACAGCCTCTCCCCCAACCAGCGCTAATACCCAGCCAGTGACATGTCCAACTGCTCCATCTACCCAGTTACCCCCTTCCAACCCATCTCCTCTCCCCAACCCAACCCCTCCCCTATTTACCCAACCCCAGCCCCTCAGCACCCCCTGCTGACTCCACTCAGTCACTCACTCACTGACCTGCTCATCTGCCCTCCCCTCCATCCATATCCTTCCCCAATCCAGTCAGTCATCGCTCCCTCCCTTCCTTGTTTATTCCATTGCTCTCTCCCTCCCTGCAGCATTCATTCATTACTCATTCAGTCCAGGAACTTCCCATGTCTTCCCTCTACTAGGTGGTGAGGAGCAGGGGCAGCTCTGGGTGTCAGAAAGACCCCTCTGGAGCCATGTGGGCAACAGACTTGGGGAAGAGGGTGCCAGAAGCTGGGGAGGCAGGGAAGAGAGGTGAACGGGTGACCTAAGGCCAGGAGTCTCCGCGGGGTTTTGTCTCCAGTAGCCCCTTTGACTTAGACATGGCTGAGTGTCCAAGACTTGGACCTGGAGGCACTGGGAAACCATGGGAGGGCTATGAGTAGGGTCAGCTCTGCAGACGTGTTGGAATGGGCTGGAGGGGAGAGATGAGAGGCTAGAAAGGAGGCTTAGGTGAGATGGGGGACTGAGCTGGGGCAGTGGAGATAGAGAGGGGACCAAGTAGGGAGAGTCAGGGGGTGAAAGGAATGGGGCTTGCAGTCTGGGCAGGAGCTCCAGTGTAGACATCCATGTCCCTAGCACGCAGAGGGAGGCTGGGTTTCCTGTCCCTGACCCAGTCCCTCCTGACCTCCTCTCCAGCTGAGAGATGCAGAGGTGGAGCGGGATGAGGAGCGGAAGCAGCGCACTCTGGCCGTGGCTGCCCGCAAGAAGCTGGAGGGGGAGCTGGAGGAGCTGAAGGCTCAAATGGCCTCCGCCGGGCAGGGCAAGGAGGAGGCAGTGAAGCAGCTTCGCAAGATGCAGGTAAGGGCGGGGCGTGAGCTGTGCCGGGGAGGGGAGGCTTTGGTGTCTTTAAGCCCGGACCATCACTCCAGGGCCTGAGGCCAGCTGGGACCCTCCCTCTCAACCCACAGGCAGCATCCACATGGGTCGGCGCCTTTATAAACATCCATGCCCCAGAGGCTGGCTTCCTTCTTCTTATGTTTCACATTTCTTTCATTTAAAATGCTGCACTTTGAAGTCAAATTTCATTTTCTGTTTGTTTATTTGTTTGTTTGTTCAGTTTTTTGTGTGTGTGTTTTTTTTTTTGACAGTCTCATTCTGTCGCCCTAGCTGGAGTGCAGTGATGTGATCTCAGCTCACAGCAGCCTCCACCTCCCAGGTTCAAGCGATTCTCCTGTCTCAGCCTCCCGAGTAGCTGGGATTACAGGCGTGCGCCACCACACCCAGCTAATTTTTGTATTTTTAGTAGAGACAGGGTTTTGCCATGTTGGCCAGGCTGGTCTCGATCTCTTGGCCTCAGGTGATCCACCCGCCTCCGTGGTTTTGTTTTTGAAGTGAAAATACCCTATGGTTTTTTGGCCAGACATGGTGGCTCACACCTGTAATCCCAGCACTTTGGGAGGCCAAGGTGGGCAGATAACCTGAGGTCAGGAGTTCAATACCAGCCTGGCCAATATGGTGAAACCCCGTTTGTACTAAAAATACAAAAATTAGCCAGGCATGGTGGCACGCACCTGTCGTCCCAGCTACTCAGGAGGCTGAGGCAGGAGAATTGCTTGAACCCGGGAGGCAGAGGTTGCAGTGAGCTGAGATCCCACCACTGCACTCCAGCCTGGGCGACAGAGCAAGACTGTCTCAAAAAAGTAAAAATAGAAATAAATAAATCAATCAACAGTAGGTAAACTGAGGCTCAGAGAGGGGCAGTGGCTGGCTCACGGTCACCCAGCAAGGATATGGCCAAGTTGTAATTCAAACCCACGTCTAACTTGAAGCCAGGCTCCATCAGGCTTCCAGCTGCCTTCTAGGCTCAGCCAGATCAACCTCCTCCCTTGAGGACCAGAATGGAGAGGCTGGCCCAAGGTCACACAGCAAGTGGCTTTATACACAGGAGCCCAGGTCTGCAGGGTTCGGAGAACTCCCTGCTTGTTCACGGGAGCTGAGGAGCCCCCGTCGACCTGGCAAGGGGGTGGAGGAGTTCCCTGTGCTGTGTGGCCAGGCTGAGCCCGTCTACCTATTCCATTCCACCCAGGCCCAGATGAAGGAGCTATGGCGGGAGGTGGAGGAGACACGCAGCTCCCGGGAGGAGATCTTCTCCCAGAATCGGGAAAGTGAAAAGCGCCTCAAGGGCCTGGAGGCTGAGGTGCTGCGGCTGCAGGAGGTGAGGCTGGGGTGGGCTGGGCCCTGGGACAGGAAGCTGGGAGGTGGGCAGGGCTAACCTCAGGGCCCCTGGGGTGTGATGCTGAGGAGGTGGGCGTGGCTAACCACAGGGACCCTGGATGTGAAGCTGGGGAGGTGGGCGGGGCTAACCACAGGGTCCCTGGGTGTGAGGCTTGGGAGGTGGATAGGGCTTACCATGTGGCCTCCAATGCCAGGCTAAGAGCAGGAATTTTGTCCTAGGGCACTAGGGAGCCATGGAAAGATCCAGAACACAGGATGGGCAGGGTCAGCCCTGTAGCAGTTGAAATGGAGTGGGGAGATTGGAGGCACCAGAGGCTGTGGGAGGGGGAGTGGGAACAGGGAGAGAGAGAGAGAGAGAGCCCTCAGCCAGGACCAAGTGGATGCAGAGGACAGAGAAAGCAGTCAGAAGGCAGGAGGGAAGAGGCTATGGTGAGGGGGTCCAGAGGAGGGGAGGAGAGCACTGGGGGTCTGGCTCGGTGACTGGGGGACCCTGGAGGAGAGGAAGGTTTGAGAGGAGAACGTGTGTGCAGTAAAAGGTGGAGAGGGTGAGGGGCCGGGGGGTTGGGCTGCAAGAGGTGAGCACAGGTCAGGGGCTCAGGAGACAGATTTAGGAGATACCTGTAGATGTTATTCCAGGGTTACCCAGGGACAGCATGAGAAAAGAGCCAAGAGACTTGAGGTGTGAGGGACAGAGAAGGGGTGAGACCCGTGCCCAGGTTGCTTCTCCTCACCCCCACTGGCCGCCCCTCTCTCTGTCATCACAGGAACTGGCCGCCTCAGACCGTGCTCGGCGGCAGGCCCAGCAGGACCGGGATGAGATGGCAGATGAGGTGGCCAATGGCAACCTTAGCAAGTAAGTGCCCCAAGGGTGTGGAGGCTGAGGTGCTGCATCTGCAGGAGGTGAAGCTGGGGTAGGCTGGAGCTGGCTGAGCTCTGGCACAGGAAGCTAGGAGGTGGGCGGGGTTAACCTAGGGACCCCTGGGGTGTGAGGCTGGGGAGGAGGGTGGGGCCAACCACAGGGTCCTGTAGTGTGACAGGCAAGGTACCCTCCTCTGACTGTCCTGTCCTGTCATCCCCACCCCTTCCTGTCTCCCTAGGGCAGCCATTCTGGAGGAGAAGCGTCAGCTGGAGGGGCGCCTGGGGCAGTTGGAGGAAGAGCTGGAGGAGGAGCAGAGCAACTCGGAGCTGCTCAATGACCGCTACCGCAAGCTGCTCCTGCAGGTGAGTGAGACTGACTACCCCCACCAGCCTCAGTCCCCATTGACCTGGGACTGTAACCTTCAGTCCTCTTATTCAACAAATATAGAAAGGGGATATTTGAGTTGGGTTTTGAAGGTAGAATAGGAGTTCTTAAAAGGGTGGAAAGGCATGATTCACTTGTATTTCTGAGGGGTTTCTTCAGGACTGGATCCAAAGATGAATTACATGGGGTTTTTGTCCTATGAGGTTCTCTGGAGGAAACAGACATGGGACTATGCTGTCACATTATAGGCCAGCAGGTGTGATCATGGAAGTCTCTTGAGCCCAGTAAAGAGAGATAAAGGACTTTCTGCAGGAGTCAAGAAAACATTTGGAAAAAGAGACATTTGGCTGGGAGTTTTAAAGCCTAAGTTGGAGTTCAGCAGAGGGAGAAAAGCATGTTTTCATTTGTATATTTATTTATAAATATTTTCTGAGGATTCTGGTGGCCCAGATCCTATTCTGGGTTATGCTGGGGACCTGGAGATGGATAATAGTAAGTCTCCGCCCTCAAACACATCTTAGTCTAAAGGAGGAAACAGACCATCCCAATACAGAGATACAAGTGAAAATGGAGGAAACACGGGCACTGTGGGAGCCTAGAAGGGACTACGGACCTAGCCTGGAGGATAGAGGCCATCAGAGAAGGCTTCCTGGTGGAGGTGATGCTTTGAGAGATCTTAAAGGAAGTGTAGGAGTTTGCCAGGAAGACAACAGAGCGATGGGATTTCAAAGGACAAACCAATGTCTGCATTCTTCATTAATTTTTTTTCTTTTACTTTTCTTTTCTTTTCTTTTTTTTTTTGAGATGGAGTCTCGCTCCATTGGAGTGCAGTGGTGCAATCTCGGCTCACTGCAACCTCTGCCTCCCAGGGTTCAAGGAATTCTCCGATCTCTAATTTTTCTCTATAAAAATGTAAAATTAGGCAGGCACAGTGGTGCATGCCTGTAGTCCAACAACCTGGGAGCTGAGGAGGAGGATCGCTTGAAGCCTGGGAGATAGAGCTGCAGCGAGCTATGATTGTCCCAACTTGCACCTCTAGCTCTGGAGTGACTGGATACAGAGTGAGACCCTCTCAAAAAAAAAACAAAGGTATAAATTATAGCTCAACAGTTAACGTGTATAAGACTGCTTTTTAAATGGAGAGAATGGGAAAATATGCAAAACTTTTAGCCTATTTCATTAATGATGGTGATAGTATTAGCCTTGTTTTTCTGAGACATTGAGTTATAAATGGTGGGATAAAGTAAATGATCAAAGATGGGTACTCTGTCACTCTACAACATCTTGACATCAGGGTACTCGCGCCAAAGGAACCTTTGATATAGTTGTCCTATAGAAGAGGACTAGTTGTCTATTTAAAAAAAAACAATCAGGGACCAGGTGTGGCGCTGTGTAATGCCTGTAATCCCAGCACTTGGGAGCCAAGGACAGGTGGATCACGAGTCAAGGGAGATCGAGACCCATCTAGCTAACACAGTGAAACCCCGTTCTACTAAAAATACAAAAAATTAGCTGGGTGTGTGGCGGGCCGGCTGTGTCCCAGCTACCTCGGGAGGCTGAGGCAAGAGAATGGCGTAAACCAGGAGGCAAGCTTGCAGTGAGCCGAGATCGCCGCCACTGCACTGCCAACCCTGGCGACAGAGCAAGCACTCATCTCAAAAAAAAAAAAAAAAGACCAGGTGTGGTTCATTGCCTGTAATCTCAGCACTTTTGGGAGTTCAAGGCGGAAGATCGTTGAGCCCAGGTGTTTGAACCAGCTAACGCCAACATAGTGAGACCCCCATCTCTACAAAACTATATATGGAATAAAAAAGAGAAAAGAATATGTACATTAGCTGGGCGCAAAGTGGGTCACGCTGGATCCCAGCCACTTTTGGTGGATTCTTTTAGCCTAGGAGCTTCAAGACCGCTTGGATGACATGGCAAAACTGCCTCCCTACACAAAATTAAAAATTAGCCAGGTATAGACACACACTTATAGTCCCAGCTACCGCAGGAGGGCTGAGTTGGGAGGATCACCTGAGCACAGGGAGATCGAAGCTGCAGTGAGCCATGATTGTACCACTGCACTCCAGCCTTGGGCAACATAGTGAGGGGACTCTATCCAAAAAGAACGCTGATAAATTATGTTAAAAAAATTTAGCCAGGTGGCAGTGGCTCATGCCTGTTAATCCTACACTTTGGGAGGCTGAGGCAGAGAATTGTTTGAACCCAGGAGGCGGAGGTTGCAGTGAGCCAGAATCTTCGTCCAACTGCATCTCCAGCGTGGGTAGGCAGAGCGAGGGCTTCATCTCAAAAAAAAAAAAAAAAGGTTAAAAACAAAAAACTAAGCAAATCTGTAGTTCTTGATTTGACGTAATATCCGTGAACTGGTGATGTACTTTTTTTTATTTCTTTGAGATGGGAGTCTCGTTATCGCCAGGCTGGAGTGCACTTGGTGCGATCTCGGCTCCACTGCTAGCTCCGCCTCCTGGGTTCACGCAGTTTCGCTGCCTCAGACTCCCTAGTAGCTGGGGACTACAGGCGCCGCACACGCCCGGATAATTTTGTATTTTTTAGTAGAGACGGGGTTTCACTGTGTTAGCAGGTTGTGCGATCTCCTGACTCGGTGATCCGCGGCCGCTCGCCTCCCAACGGCCTCCCAAAGTGCTGGGATTACAGGTGTGAGCCACCGCACCTGGCCAACTGGTGATGTATTTTATACAGATCCAGTCTCTCTGACCACCCAAAAGGCCTAGCAACAGGCAACCTAGTAGCAGTGAGTATCCCTGTGTCCACATTGTGATCTGGAAATGCTGTTTCCCTGTAAAAGAAACAGGCTGGCTGGGCACAGTGGCTCACACTTGTAATCCCAGCTCTTTGGAAGGCTGAGGCAGGAGGATTGCTTGAGCCCAGGAGTTTGAGACCAGCCTGAGCAACATAGTAAGACACCGTCTCTACAAAAAAATAAAATTAGCCAAGTGCGATGGCACACGCCTGTGGCCCCAGCTACTCTGAGGGCTGAGGTAGGAGGATTGTCTGGGCCCAGGAAGCAGAGGTTGTAGTGAGCCGAGATTGTGCCATTCCATTCCACCCTGGGGAACAGAGTGAGGGGCTGTCTCAAAAAAAAAAAAAAGAAAAGGAAAGAAACTGGAGCTTCTTCGAAAATGGCTGATTCCAGATCTGGAGCAGGCAATGAACAAGAGTAACCCAGAACATTTTGTGATACCCATTAGCGGGAAAGATAGTGTAGTTATGTCAAGAGCACGCAGAAGTCAGTGCAAAGAGCCTCCCACTGGCCCAAAGTGGGGCAACTTGAGCTTCAATGAGGAAAATAATTGCGACTGATTTAATCCCTTGAAATCTGTTTAAATTCATGAGTTCACAGCAACTTTAAAAAAATATTAATTAGTTGCTGTTAGTTCCCTAGGACCACCATAACAAATTCCCACAAACAGTGGCTTAAAACAACAGGAATGTATTCTCTCGGTTTTTTTTTTTTTTTTCTTTGAGATGGAGTCTCACCCTGTCACCCAGACTGGAGTGCAGTGGTGCGATCTCAGCTCACTGCAACCTCTGCCTCCCAGGTTCAAGTGATTCTCCTGCCTCAGCCTCCCGAGTAGCTGGGATTACAGGCATGCACCACCATGCCCAGCTAATCTTCGTATTTTTCATAGAGACAGGGTTTCACCATGTTGGCCAGGCTGGTCTCAAACTCCTGACCTCAAGTGATCCTCCTGCCTCGGCCTCCCAAAGTGCTGGGATTACAGGCGTGAGCCGCCACGCCCAGCCAGGAATGTATTCTCTTGTGATCCTGGAGGCCAGAGGTCTCCCACATACATCTACTTTTTTAAATGGGTAGGATTCAACTATAGGATCTAGGGATGCATCTGTGTGTAATAAAACTCTAAAGATATACAAGGAAGTGTGGACCTAAGAAGTCAGGATAACGTGCTATTTAGGGGAGAAGGAAGAGGTTGTCATTGGGATGAGTGTGTGAAAGGGCTTCTGGAAGGGCAAAGTTCTATTTCTTGACCAAGGTGCTGCTGACAGTCATGTTTCCCTTTTGTTAACTCATGACGCCTGTGTGGGATGACACCCGCACGCATCCACATTCAGAGACAGGAAGCAGCAGGGGCATGGGGCTGAAAGGGTTCCCATCTCCAGCTGCTGGAATAATCAGGAACACCCCCATAATGTTCTTGGTTGAGAATTACTGTGCTAATAAAACTAGCAGAATATTTATTACTGATTTTTTTTATTTGATTAATGTCTGGCTCTCTGTATCGTCATTTTACTTCACAATAAAAAGTTTGAAGCCAGGCGTGGTGGCTCACCCCTGTAATCCCAGCACTTTGGGAGGCCGAGGTGGGTGGATCCCTTGAGGTCAGGAGTTTGAGACCAGCCTGGCCAACATGGCGAAACCCCGTCTTTACAAAAAATACAAAAATTAGCCAGGTGTGGTGGCGGGCGCCTGTAATTCCCAGCTACTCAGGAGGCTGAGGCAGGAGAATTGCTTGAACCTGGGAGGCAGAGGTTGCAGTGAGCTGAGATCGTGCCACTGTATTCCAGCCTGGGCAACAGAGCAAGACATGATCTCTAAATAAATAAAATAATAAAATAAAATAAAATAAAATTAGCAGGGACGATAGTGTATGCCTGTGGTCTCAGCTACTCAGGAGGCTGAAGTGGGAGGATCACTTAAGCTTGGGAGGTTGAGACTGCAGTGAGCTGAGATCGTACCACTGCACTCTAGCCTGGGCAATAGAGCAAGACATGGTCTCTAAATAAATAAAATAAAATAAAATTAGCAGAGGTGATGGTGTATGCCTGTGATCTCAGCTACTCAGGAGGCTGAAGTGGGAGGATCACTTAAGCTTGGGAGGTTGAGACTGCAGTAAGCTGAGATCGTGCCACTGCACTCCAGCCTGGGCAACAGAGCAAGACATGGTCTCTAAATAAATAAAATAAAATGAAATTAGCAGAGGTGATGGTGTATGCCTGTGATCTCAGCTACTCAGGAGGCTGAAGTGGGAGGATCACTTAAGCTTGGGAGGTTGAGGCTGCAGTGAGCTGGGATTTTACCAGCTGGGCAACAGCTGCGCTCCAGCCTGAGCAACAGAGCAAAACTCTGTCTCAAAAAAAACTTTTTAATTAAAAAAAAAAAAAAAAAAAACGCAAAGGAGAATATGCTAATTACCCAGTCATTGTGTCCCTGTGAGGGTGAAATAAAGTATGAATCAGACTGAGTCTGACTCATTTCCATGGCTCCAGCAGAAGGCCTCGCTCGGAGTACAAGCTGAATAAATAAACGGAAACTATTATTAGGGGTGTGCTTACACATTTTCCACGTAGCAGCTACTGTTTATTGAGGTCGTATTTCTCAAAATCCTCCTGCATATCCCTCCCATCTCAATCACGTGAGATGCCTGTTATAAATGCAGGTTCCCGGACTCCGCTTTCATCTTGCTGAGTCAGAATCTCTGAAGGGTGAGACCCAGATGTCTGCATTTTTTTCACAAGCTCCCCCAGAAGATCCTGGTGCAAATAGAAGTGTGATAACTCTCGGAATAGACTCATTCACAGTCAGAAGTAGAATTTATGACATTTAAACACGTTTGTGATGGTCTCATGGACTTATTAAAGTAAGCAGAAAACCATCCACAATGTTAAAACCCAGGGCTGGCAGTGCTGTGGGTGATGAGTCAATAAACTATTGATAAAAATACAAGCGAACATTTGTTGAGGATTTAGTATGTTTCAGGCTCTGTGCGATGTGTGTGACAATCATCAGTGCGCTTCATTCTTGGAGGTGCCTGGATTTACCTCCCACCTTCCCTCTGAGATTCCACCATGACATCCTTCCTTCCCCTCCTGCTACAGGTAGAGTCACTGACCACAGAGCTGTCAGCTGAGCGCAGTTTCTCAGCCAAGGCAGAGAGCGGGCGGCAGCAGCTGGAACGGCAGATCCAGGAGCTACGGGGACGCCTGGGTGAGGAGGATGCTGGGGCCCGAGCCCGCCACAAGATGACCATTGCTGCTCTTGAGTCTAAGTTGGCCCAGGCTGAGGAGCAGCTAGAGCAAGAGACCAGGTAGGTGAAAGCGGAGGCCACGGGAGAAAGGTGACCTCCACCTTCTGGTGAGTGAGAGGAAGGACGCTGTGTTACAGACACCTAGCTTGAAACATCCGAAAGACGTCATCATAGTAATGACTGCTGGCCGGGCGCAGCGGCTCACGCCTGTAATCCCAGCGCTTTGGGAGGCCGAGACGGGTGGATCACAAGGTCAGGAGATCGAGACCATCCTGGCTAACACGGTGAAACCTTGTCTCTACTAAAAAAATACAAAAAATTAGCCGGGCGAGGTGGCGGGCGCCTGTAGTCCCAGCTACTCGGGAGGCTGAGGCAGGAGAATGGCGTAAACCCGGGAGGCGGAGCTTGCAGTGAGCCGAGATCGCGCCACTGCACTCCAGCCTGGGAGACAGAGCCAGACTCCGTCTCAAAAAAAAAAAAAAAAAGGAAAAGAAAAAGATGCCAGGCACGGTGGCTCACGCCTGTAATCCTGAGGTCGGGAGTTTGAGAACAGCCTGACCAACATGGAGAAACCCTGTCTCTACTGAAAATACAAAAAATTAGCTGGGCATGGTGGCGCATGCCTGTAATCCCAGCTACTTGGGAGGTTGAGGCAGGAGAATCACTTGAACCCAGGAGGCAGAGATTGTGGTGAGCCAAGATCACGCCATTGCACTCCAGCCTGGTAACAAGAGTGAAACTCTGTCTCAAAAAAGGAAAAAAAAAAAGAAAAGAAAAGAGGCCGGGTGCAGTGGCTCATGCCTGTAATCTCAGCACTTTGGGAGGCTGAGGCAGCAGATCACGAGGTCAGGAGATCAAGACCATCCTGGCTAACACGGTGAAACCTCATCTCTACTAAAAATACAAAAAATGAGCAGGGCATGGTGGCGGGCTCCTGTAGTCCCAGCTGCTTGAGAGGCTGAGGCAGGAGAATGGCGTGAACCCGGGAGGCGGAGCTTGCAGTAAGCCAAGATTGCACCACTGCACTCCAGCCTGGGCTCAAAAAAA
>NW_016807449.1:1478106-1487850 GCF_001698545.2 Rhinopithecus bieti | reverse complement strand
AAAAAAAAAAAAAAAAAGGAAAAGAAAAAGATGCCAGGCACGGTGGCTCACGCCTGTAATCCTGAGGTCGGGAGTTTGAGAACAGCCTGACCAACATGGAGAAACCCTGTCTCTACTGAAAATACAAAAAATTAGCTGGGCATGGTGGCGCATGCCTGTAATCCCAGCTACTTGGGAGGTTGAGGCAGGAGAATCACTTGAACCCAGGAGGCAGAGATTGTGGTGAGCCAAGATCACGCCATTGCACTCCAGCCTGGTAACAAGAGTGAAACTCTGTCTCAAAAAAGGAAAAAAAAAAAGAAAAGAAAAAGAGGCCGGGTGCAGTGGCTCATGCCTGTAATCTCAGCACTTTGGGAGGCTGAGGCAGGCAGATCACGAGGTCAGGAGATCAAGACCATCCTGGCTAACACGGTGAAACCTCATCTCTACTAAAAATACAAAAAATGAGCAGGGCATGGTGGCGGGCTCCTGTAGTCCCAGCTGCTTGAGAGGCTGAGGCAGGAGAATGGCGTGAACCCGGGAGGCGGAGCTTGCAGTAAGCCAAGATTGCACCACTGCACTCCAGCCTGGGCTCAAAAAAAAAAAAAAAGAAAAAAAGAAAAGAAAAGAAAGGGGAAAAAAAAGTGTAAATGTATGTAAATACTTAAATGATTGCTGATTTTGTGTATCATTTTGGATGCTTTGGGCTATAAGTAACTGCAGTCTCACTAAGAGTATTATTTACATAATAACGTGTCAGTTAGCTATAGCTGAATTACAAACCACTCTGAAACTTAGTGGCTTAAAACAACAACTATTTAGTTTTGCTCATGAGTCTTTGGCTAGTGAGTTCTGCTGCTTTGGGCTTGGTGGACTTCACTCATGCATCTGCTCAGTTGAGGGTCAGCTAGATGGATTTGCTAATCTTGGCTGCGCTTTCTTTCTTTTTTTTTCCTTTCTTATTTTCAAGAACAGCGTGAGTGGTATAGGCTGGGCTTGTATAACTATAAGGCCTTGCCTAGGATAACTAAGCTAACTTGTCTCTGCTTTATGTGGCCTCTCATCCTCCAGGAGGCTAGCCCAGGGTTGTTCATATGACAGAGTAAAGGTTCTAAGAGCAAGGGAAAGTGCTAAAGACTCCTTGAGGCCTGCACTTGGAATTGGTACTGTGTCACTTCTGCCATATCCTATTAACCAAAGCAAGTCACTCAGCCCTCTCAGATTCAAAGGAAAGGGGAAATAGATAATGATGAACAGGAGAGGATGAAGAAGAGAAATCGGGGGCAGAAGGAGCAGCTGCAAAGTCATATTGCCAAGGGTATGGATACAGGAAGGGGTGAGAACTGGGACCATCTGTTCTGTCAGTCTAGCACAACAAGGAATGTCTTTTTGTCACGTGATAAGAAGTCTAGAGCTAGGCAGCCAAAAAATGGTAGGGCTCTGGATCAACATCTGTGTTGTTTTTTAGTCTTTTCCTCATGGTCACAAAGTGGCTGCAATTGCACCAAGCACCACACCCACAGACATCCATGTTCAGAGACAGGAAGCAGCAGTAGTACGGGGCTGAAAGGGTTTCCATCTCCAGTTGCTGGAACGACCAAGAATATTCCCATAACATTCCTAGTTGAGAACTGCTGTGCTAATAAAACTAACGGAATATTTATTACTAAGCCTAATACCTTTCACTCTTCCAATACAACAGATTTTTCTATTGCTCAATACTATTCAGCAACAATAATTACAACAATACTAATAGTTTCCATTTATTGAGGATTTACTATATATCAGGTGCTGGACTACCTATATATACCTGTATGATATCACATAATCCTGTGAGAGAAGGACCATTGTTATCCCATTTTACATGTAGAAAAACTGAGGCTGAGATGGGCTATAAATGTAGGATGCTTGACTTGCTATTCATCATCTGTACATGATCTCATGGCGAGGAATGTTATTATACATCAAATTTATATAAGGTTCCTTTTGTATTTATTCATTCATTCAACAAACAAATATTAAGAGTATACTGTTGGGGCCAGACATGGTGGCTCACACCTGTAATCCCAGCACTTTGGGAGGCCAAGACGGGCAGATCACTGGAGGTCAGGAATGTAATCCCAGCACTTTGGGAGGCCAAGACGGGCAGATCACTGGAGGTCAGGAATTCAAGACCAATCTAGCCAATGTGATGAAACCCCGTATCTACCAAAACTACAAAAATTAGCCGGGAGTAGTGGTGGACGCCTGTAATCCCAGCTACTCAGGAGGCTGAGGTAGGAGAATCACTTGAACCTGGAAAGTGGAGGTTGCAGTGAGCCAAGGTCACACCACTACACTCTAGCCTGGGCAGCAGAGCAAGACTCCAACTCAGAAAAAAAGAGGAGTGTACTGCTGACCTTCCCATGTTCTGGCCACTGAAAAAAGTATGAACAATTAGACATACCATGGAAGTATATCTAATTACCTCCACGTCTCATACCATGTCTGGTGGATTCCCCAAGGTGAAAGACTCATGAGCTGGACATGGCAATGAAGGTCTGTGAACTAGAAGGGTGAAGGGACATAGATGAAGAAGAAGCTGGAATGCCCTGAGATGTAGTGGTTGGGGAAGGGTGTCTAGAGGAGGAAGCACTTGAACTGGAGCTGACAAGAATGGGATTTCCAGGACTTGGAGTCCCAAGTCAGCTGGCAGCTTTGCGGGAAAGTCCGGGAGACATCAGGGCATTTGGAGGAATGTGATTGGTTCTGAGAGTCTGGGACCGGGGAGAGGGATCAGGGAGTCAGGGAGGTAAATGAGGCTTGAAGCACACAGAGCCGTGAATACTGGGCCAAAGAACTCTGTTGTGTGGGCAGTGGGGAGCTCTGGGGACAATGGGGAGGGAGCCATGAGAGGGCTGTGGGCTGGGGAGGGACACGGCCAGCTCTAGGTATAGAAAGACCTCTGTGGGGCTACGGTGGAATGGATCAGAGGAGAGAGACTGGAAGCTGGGAGGTTTGGAAGGAGTCTGCAGTGATGGTCCAAGCAGAACAAGATGAGGCCTGAGCTGGGGCTGGGGCCATAATGATGAACAGGAGAGGATGAAGAAGAGAAATCGGGGGCAGAAGGAATGAAGCTGAGGCTATGGGTGGCAGCAGGGGAAGAAGACACTGTTTGGAGCTAAGGCCTGGTGACTGAGGAAATATTGGGTTTTGGAGGAAAGATGCTAAATTCGTTGTGGAATATGATGAGAGTGAGAGGCCTCAGGGACAGGCAGAAGAAAACGGCCCTAGAAGTTCATGAGAGAAGTGGTTCTCAGTCCACAGGGTTACCCAGGGGCCCCAGGGCTCATGGGAACTGTAGTTTGAGGTCTATGAGGACCCCTGCTCCATTATACAAATGAGGAAACCGAGGTTCTGAGGGAGTAGAAGAGTTGCTTGAAGTCACCCCGCACCAAGTGTAATGGCTCACGCCTGTAATCCCCACACTTTGGGAGGCTGAGGCAGGAGGATCACTTGAACCCAGGAGTTCAAGACCAGCCTGGGCAACATGACGAGACCCCATCTCTACAAAAATAAAAATTAAAAGTTAGCCCCGCATGATGGCACACACCTGTAGTCCTAGCTACTGGGGACACTGAGGTGGGAGGATCTCTTGAGCCCAGCACATGGAGGCTGCAATGAGCCATGATCACACCATTGCACTCCTGTCCAGTCAACACAGCAAGGCCCTTTCTCAGAAAAATAATAGTCACCCTGGGAGCAAAGAAAGACTAGATGATTCTTAGCTGAAGAAGTCTCTCTCCTTGCTCTCTCCTTGCATCCTTTTGCACTGCTTAGTGCCTTGCCACTCGCCCCCAGCCCTGTGCCTTCCTCTCAGCACACCTGGGGCTGTTGTAGCCAGTGTGGCTGTCAAGCAATACCGATTGCTAGGGGTCCTGTCACATGGACTTCACCCCAGATGTGATGGTCCGTGCAGGAGAGGACAGGTGTAGGGGAAAAAGAGTGTTCCCTCCCGCTCTGAAGATTCACGTCTGCTGAAATGAGCTGACAATAAATAGATTAACAAAATAAAAGGCATACAAATACATTAATGTGCAGGAACGCAGGAGCCATATAAAATGTAAGACTTTTTATACAGGGCCGGATGGTTGAGGCTTAAGTATCCTCTTTATAGGGGAGAGGGACAAAAAAGGATGTGTTCAATTGTGAGAGATAGTAAATGACTTTCAGGGGAAAATGAATGGGCCCAAAGAGTAAACTAGTTTGTAAATGATTCTCTTTGGAAACTGAACGGGACCAAACATATACTTATTATAAATCACAGTATCATAGGAAACAGGTATGTGAGGTATCCTAGTAGAAGCCAGGGACACGAATGCCGAGGAGAAGGGAGCCTGCATGTCAGTGTTTGGCCTCAGTAAACTGTGGGAACCAGTTGGGGTTAGGAAAGAGGGAAGAGGCCAATCCAAGAACAAGATGACAGCCAATGCATGAGTCTATGGGGACAACGTCCTAAGTTGAGCCCTCTACTGAGACTCCTCCTCATCCCTCTCTTCAGAGAGCGCATCCTCTCTGGAAAACTGGTGCGCAGAGCTGAGAAGCGGCTTAAAGAGGTGGTGCTCCAGGTGGAGGAGGAGCGGAGGGTGGCTGACCAGCTCCGGGACCAGGTAAGCAGCTGACATCATTAGGGAGCAGTGGAGAGTGTGACCACTGACTGAGAGATTGCACAGGCCATCTCCAGAGGCAATGAGCTCCCATCACAAGAAGCAACTTGCAGGTGCTGGACTGGAACTGAATGCAGATACCATCTTGGCACTTGGCACATCAGCAGAGGGTTGGAATCAGTGAGTTTGCAATTTCTAAATGCTGGCATCTAGAAAGGGCCCTGTAGGGAGCTGAGGCAGCCAGGTCAAGGGAAGAAGTGAAACTCTACCCAGAAGCTAGAGCAGTACCAAAATAATGAAAGATAATGTTTACTGAGTGCTTTCTATGTACCAGGCACTGTGCTAAAGACATAACATTTAGTGTGTTTAATTCTTATCGGAATGCTAGAAGGAAGGTGCTATTATTTATACTCTTATTTATGTGAGGAAACTGAGGTACAGAAAGGTGAAGTAACTTGCTCAAAATTATTTAGCTGGTAAGAGGTGGGGTCAGTATTCAAACCTCAGCACTGTGGCCCCAGAGTGTGTGTTCTTGATTATTTACTGAGCAGTTACTGTGTCATAAGCAACTGCTTTTTAAAAAATACACGGCCGGGTGCGGTGGCTCACACCTGTAATCCCAGCACTTTGGAAGGCTGAGGCGGGTGGATCATGAGGTCAGGAGATCGAGACCATCCTGGCTAACACGGTGAAACCCCATCTCTACTAAAAATACAAAAAATTAGCTGGGCGTGGTGGCGGGTGCCTGTAGTCCCAGCTACTCAGGAGGCTGAGGCAGGAGAATGGCGTGAACCTGGGAGGCAGAGCTTGCAGTAAGCCGAGATCGCACCACTGCACTCCAGCCTGGGTGACAGAGCAAGACTCCGTCTCAAAAAAATAAAAATAAAAATAAAAAATACACATTTGCATTTCCTCACCAGTTCCATTTCACAGATGAAGAAACTGAAACTTTAAGAAGATATATTTTGCATCAGAATCACAGAGATAGAGCCTGGATCAGATCCCAGGTCTGTCTGGACAGAGTCCCTCTGCCCTTAAAAGCTCAGCTGTGCTTTATTTACCATTCATTCCACAAACAATTATTGAGCACCTACTATGTGCCAGATACTGTGGTAGGCATTAGGGATATGGATGTGAACGAAACAGAGGAAGTCCCTGCCCTCATGGAGCTTACATTTTCAGCATAGGATGAGACACAACAAACCTGTAAACCAGCAGATAATTACAGATTGTGACAAGGACTATGAAGAAAAAAAGTGAAGAGAGAGGAAGACACAGAGGACTGGTGAATCCTCTTCAGGTTGGGAGATCAGGAAGAACTCTCTAAGAAGGTGACATTTAAATTGATACCTGAAGGGTGAAGAAGAGCCAGTCAGAGGGAACAGCAAGTATAAAGGCCTTGAAGTACAGAAATAAGTTTGGTGAGTTAAGAACAAAAAGCAGACCAGTATGGTCTAGATAAACATCTGTTGTTATTTTAGTCCTGGTCTAGCTTCTTGGTAGAGTTTAACTTCTTCCCTCGCTTTGGCTGCCTCACCTCCCTACAAGGGCCCTTCCTAGATGCCACAATTTATGAATTGCAAAGTCATTGATTCCAACCCTCTGTTGATGTGCCAAGTGCCAGGATGGTATCTGCACTCACTTCCAGTCCAGCACCTGCAAGTTGCTTCTTGTGATGGGAGCTCATTGACACCAGAAAATGTGGGGTAGGAGGGTTGAATGATGAGGTCAGATCATGTATGTTCCCTCCCTGAAGAGAGAGGTGGTAGGGTCTGGGGAGATGCTCAGTGAAGTTGGTCCGGTCAGTGGGTTTATGGGAAGAGAGAGCTGGACCAAAAAGAGACCCTGTGGGGCCTGGAGTGCAAGGCTGAGGGGCTGGAACCTTGTCCCAGGGGTACTGGGGAGCCATGAAAGGATTGTGAGCAGGAGGGTCTGGGTCAGCTTTGGGTATAGGAAGACCTTTCTGAGGTCATGAAGAAAACCTGTAGGGGAGAGACTGGAGGTCAGAGTAGAGGCTGGCATGAGGGATTTAGGGGAAAAGAACAAGGCCTAAACAGAGAACAGAGGATGGGGCAGAGAGAGTCAGGGGGCAGTAGGGATGGGGCAGTAGTGGGCTGTTGGGGAGGGAGAGAGTGATGACAGTACCTGGAGATATAACCCGGTCCCCCTGCTCCCACCAAGCTGGAGAAGGGAAACCTTCGAGTAAAGCAGCTGAAACGGCAGCTGGAGGAGGCCGAGGAGGAGGCATCCCGGGCTCAGGCCGGCCGCCGGAGGCTGCAGCGTGAGCTGGAGGATGTCACAGAGTCGGCCGAGTCCATGAACCGTGAAGTGACCACACTGAGGAACCGGCTTCGGTATGGTCATCCCTCGTGTAGGCCTGACGGGTGGGCAGCACCCTCACTCCATAAACCCCGGGGGACGCGAGGCTTTGCCAGGGGCAACAGGAGGGGGAAATGGGATCCATGGGGGCGTGGGGCTGTGGGAACAGCGGCTGTGTTGCGGGAGAGCCAGATCCACGTAACTTCTTTCTTCCCACACGCATTTCTCCCTGTCCCATCTCTGTGCCCTCCTTTCCCACCGCGTACCACTGCCTTTCTCTCCTTTCCTCCTCTGTGTGTCCATCTCTCTCTGCCCCCCATTGCTTCTGCCCATCTCCCTCCATTTCTCTTGATCTCATCTCTCTCTCCTCCCTCATTTTGTTCTCTCTCTCTCTGTCTCCTCCCCTCCCTTCCCCTCATTTCATCTCTGTATCCTGGTCTCTCCTCCCCACAGCCGTGGCCCCCTCACCTTCACCACCCGTACGGTGCGGCAGGTCTTCCGACTAGAGGAGGGCGTGGCATCCGACGAGGAGACAGAGGAAGCAGAGCCTGGGTCTGGGCCATCCCCGGAGCCTGAGGGGTCCCCACCAGCCCACCCCCAGTGACCCTACCCTGTCCCCAGATGCACTAACAGATGGGGCCCAGCCCCCTTCCTCCCTGGACCCCACGGGCCCCTGTCCCAGGAACCCCGCCCTCTGACTTCCTGCCCTTTGGAAATGGTGCCGCACTCTGACGTTTATCAGACCCCACCTGGGTCCCCTGCAACCTCCCATCAAAGGATGACCCCTAAACACAGAGGAGCGGGGCAGGCAGGGAGGCAAGGCCTGGAGCTACCTTGCTTGGGGGGAGACTGGGTGCAGTTGGCCAGCTGTGTTCCCATCAGCCCCCTGTCCTCCTTTCTTCCCTCGTTATTGATCTATAGATATTAGGAAGGGAGTGACACGGCTCCTCCACCGTCCTCAGCCAGTACAGCCCATTCCCTCTGCTTCTCTCTCTCTCTGCCTCCCTCCCCTCTCACCGTCTTTCTTGGCTTCTCTGAGGGTCTCTCTGTGCATCTTTTTAGGAGTCTCGCTCCCACTCTCTCTCTACGTAGCCACTCTCCTTCCTCCATTTCTGCGTCCATCCCTGAACTCCTGAGTGGCAGAAACCCCAGGCCTCCAGCAGCCTTGAACCCTTGCAAAGGGGCAGGACAAGGGGACTCCTCTCACTCCTGCTGCTGCCCATGCTCCGCCCTCCCTTCTGGTTGCTCTGAGGGTTTGGAGCCTCCCTCTGGGACTGAAGGAGTGTCCGTTATCCTCCCAGCCTCCAGGCTCTGGCAGAAATAAACTCCAACCCAACTGGACTGTCTGTGTGGCTATGTGTGTTCCCGCAGGGGGTCTCTGATGGGGCAGGCTGGGCACAGGCTGCTTCAGCCTGCTGGGGCAGCAGGTCAGGCAGCCTGCTGGTTCGGATCACAGCTGCGTGGGTTTACAGGGGCCTCCTGTGGATCAGGCGCTTCTTAACTCCTTTCCTTTCCACCCCAGTGTATAATGGAAATATTCCCTCTACTATACAGATGAGCAAACAGTCTCAGAGCAGCAGCGTCCCTCACTCCACGCCCCCAGTGAGTGCTAGAAGGGGTGTTGCACTCACGCCAACTCTTAAGTGTTTGCAAAATAAATGACAGGCCTGCTGCAGTGGCTCATACCTGTGATCCCAGTGCTTCGGGAGGCTGAGGTGGGAGGATCACTTGAGCCTGGGGGGGTGGAGGCTGCAGCAAGCTATGACTGCACCACTGCAGTGTAGTGTGGGTGAGAATGAGATCCTATCTCAAAAGCAAAACAAAAACGCAGCTGTGGTGGTTTGTGCTGGGTGCTGTGCTTAACCCTTAGCACAGCACTACAGGTAGAGATTTCATTGCCCACCGTTGCCTAGAACAGTGTCTAGCACACAGCAGGCATTCACTCAGTATTTGCTGAATAACTAAGTGACGCCCCTCCTACCCTTTTAGAGTTGTGGAAACAGGCTCAGAGAGGCTGAGTGACTTGCCCAGGGACACACAGCTACCAAGAAGTTGAAACAGTTTGAACCCAGACACTCTGGCCTCAGAGTCAGCACATATAGAGTCTGAGCCCTCAGCCCCTGACCCAAC
This sequence comes from Rhinopithecus bieti, assembly GCF_001698545.2. Taxonomy (NCBI): domain Eukaryota; kingdom Metazoa; phylum Chordata; class Mammalia; order Primates; family Cercopithecidae; genus Rhinopithecus; species Rhinopithecus bieti. The sequence goes on along the minus strand of NW_016807449.1, from coordinate 1,478,776 downwards.
CCTGGGGACCCAGGTCTATCCCTCCCCTGGGAACTAGGCACCCTCGTGTGGGGGCTCACGTTCCTCAGACTGAGTCCTCAGTGACTTTTCAGTTAGAGGTATTGATCCCCATTTTTACCATCAGGGAAACTGAGGCAGGTGCTTGCCCTAAATAAGGTGCAAGCCATGGAGAGGATGTCAGGACCACCAAAGCCCATCCTCCCCTTTTTTAAAAAATTGAGAAAGGGTCTCACTGTGTCACCCAGGCTGGAGTGCAGTGGCACAATCGTGGCTCACTGCAGCCTCGACCTCCCAGGCTCAAGTGATCCTCTCACCTCAGCCTCCTCAGTAGCTGGGACTACAGATGCCACCACACCTGGCTAATTTTATTTTATTTTTTGTAAGCACAGGGTCTCTCTGTGTTGCCCAGGCAGGTCTTGAACTCCTGGCCTCAAGCGATCTTCCTGCGTCCTTGGCCTCTCAAAGTGCTTGTATTACTGGCCTGAGCCACTGTGCCCAGCAATAGGGCCCCACTCTTGAAGTCCCAATCCCTCTGTGCGCCCCAGCCCAAATCAGGAGACTTTCCCAGCAGGTACACAGGAGGCAATTTTTAAATGAAAAGGAAACGTTTATTTTGGTGGGGAGTGAGGGTGGGTGGGAAGGGGGCATGACACTTTTTCTTTGGGGAGGG
>NW_016807449.1:1462807-1475346 GCF_001698545.2 Rhinopithecus bieti | reverse complement strand
GGGCGGGGGCGCGGGGGGGGGGGGGGGGGGGGGTGGGGGGGAGGGAGGCTCCTCCAGAAGATTCTAAGGACGAGGGGGAGCGCTAGGAGCGGTGCTGGGGGGAGGGACATCTTTAAAAGGTCCAAGAAGGCTCTGGGCTTCTGACGGGTGCGGGAAGGCTCTCACGGGGGTCTCACAGCTAATGGGACTCAAGATCCAGCAGCAGTGTGTGTGGTTTCTACAAAGCCGGGGTCTGCCTGCAAGGTTCTGCGTCCCCGCAGGGAGTTCTGTGGCTTTTCCAGGCAATGCTAAGGGAGCTGTCTGGACAAAGGTGTCTTGATCATAGCAGAGAGGGCTTGGGGGTGGATTTGAAGCCCGGTGTCTTGGGGACACCCCCTCCCAGCCATTCCCAATTGCTAACCTGGGGGGAAGGGACAGGGGGGGACCGAGGGTCTCACGAGGTCTCAGGCGGTGACAAGAGCTGGGGACAGAAATACACAGAGTCACGGGGGTGGAGAGAGGATGGTCAGGGGAAACCCCCCAACACAGCCTCACTGTTGGGGGGACGGAGAAACGCCGCCGGGATCTCTTCCTCCTCTCTGGTGTTTTCCGGGGGAGGGGAGCAGTGAAATGGGGGGGCAGCTGAGACATCAAATATGAAAGGAGCTTCCGAGGTGGCTAGGGTAGGGGAGGGGGAAGGATGGGAGGAGGGAGAGTGCTGGGGAGGAGTGGGAGCCAGTGATCAGGTGAGGGCAGATGTAGGAGGGAGGAGCATGGTGGAGGACAAGCCTGGAGGGAAGGAGGGTCTTGGGAGGACTGTAGGGAACAATTAGGGAGGGAAGGAGCCTGGCGCAGTGGCTCACACCTGTAATCCCAGAATTTTGGGAGGCCAAAGCAGGCGGATCACTTGAGTCCAAGAGTTGGAGATCAACCTGGCCAACAAAACCCCGTTTCTACTAAAAACACAAAAATTAGCCAGGCGTGGTGGCAAGCACCTGTAATTCCAGCTACTCTGGAGCCTGAAGCAGGAGAATCACTTGAACCCAGGAAGCAGAGGCTGCAGTGAGCCAAGATTGCGCCACTGCACTCTAGCCTGGGCGACAGAGCGAGACCCCGTTTCAAAAAAAACAAAAAACAAAAAGGTTGTGAAGGAAAGGTTGTGGTGGGAGAGACTCTTGGGGGAAGGAGCATGGGGGACAATAGGTCAAAGGGGTCTTGTGGGAGGGAGGGTTGTGGGGCTGAAGGACAGCAAGGAAAAGGCTTTGAGAGGGCTGGAGGGGGAAGGATCCAGGGCACCAGGGATAGAGGCTTCAGCCAACCCCATCAGCTCCAGCCATGATTTGAGTTCAATGAATGGATTTTGGCATCATAGGCAAGAGAAGCAGGAACCTCCCCCACCCAGCCACCCCACCCCAATCCTCCCTCACCCATAGGCCCACACCCTCCCCACACCCCCTCCCCCTCAATCCCACAGGGGCCCCTCCAGACCTGGGGATGGGGAACAAAGGGAGGTAAAGGACTGGGAGTAGGTGCAAGCAGGGGGAGGAGTTAGATAGGAGCAGGGAGGGGATTCGGGGGGTAATGAGATGGAAATGGACAATGATGGGGGGTGGGGTTGCAAAAAGGAGAGGTGAGGGGGGATGGAACAAGAGGAGCCAGACAGTCCCCACTCTGGACTAGGAGTCTGGAAGCCTGGGGTCTCAGCCCTTGTGCTCTGTGGCCTGGGGTGGTGGGTTGGTCATGGCCTTCCCTGAACGTCTGTGAAACACAGGGGTTTAGGTGAGGCCCCCCAGGTTCCCCTACGGCATCTCCTTAGGCTGTGGACAGGGATTCTTTAGGATGTGTCTCTGCATTTCTAAAGAAGATTCCATAGACAGTTGTTGAATGAATGCGTGATGAATCACATACCTTCAGGTGGCTTCCCTTCGCATCTAAGATAAAGTCTCCTCAGCATGGCGGAAACCGTCCTGATCTTTCTCCCTGGACTCCAGCAGCCCTCTCCCCTTGGCCACTGGGATCAGCCTCACTGTGCTCCTTGCTGTCCCTTGAACAAGCAAAGCTCATCCTCCACCCCCTCCTGCGGGGAAGCTCAGGGTCTGCACTTGCTGTTCCTTCTGCCTGCCTGACCATTTTCAACCTCCAGGTTCTGTGTCATCTCCTCAAAAAGTCCTTTGCAGAACTCCTTTTCTTCCCCAGAGACAGGGTCTTACTTTGTACCCCCAGGCTGGAGCACCATGGCACAATCATGGCTGAATGCAGCCTCCCAGACTCCTGGGCTCTGACAATCCTCCCATCTCAGCCTCCCAAGTAGCTGGGTCTAAAGGCATGCACCACCACACCTAAGTTTTTTGTTTTTGAGGAAATGGTCTTGCTATGTTGCCCAGGCTGGGTTCAAGTTCCTGGGCTTAAACGATACTTCCACCTTGGCCTCCCAAAGTGCTGGGGTTATAGGCAGCAGCCACTGTGCCCAGCCACACCTCTTTAACTGAAGTGGCCAGAGTAATAGTCTTGTTCTTTTATCTTTATCTTAATTGCTTCTTTTCTTTTTTCTTTTTTCTTTTTTTTTTTTTTTTTTTGAGAGGGAGTCTCACTCTGTCTGTAGCCCAGGCTGGAGGGCAGTGGTGTGATCTTGGCTCACTGCAACCTCTGCCTCCCTGGTTCAAGTGATTCTCCTGCCTCAGCCTCCTGAGTAGCTCGGACTACAGGCGTGCACCACCATGCCCAGCTAAGTTTTGTATTTTTAGTAGAGACGATGAGGTTTCACCATGTTGGCCAGGCTGGTCTCGAACTCCCGACCTCAAGTGATCCACTCTCCTCGGCCTCCCAAAGTGCTGGGATTACAGACGTGAGCCACCCCACCCAGCCTTAATTGCTTATTTTCTGCTTCCTCCTATGAGGGGCTGGAAACTTTTCCTGTAAAAGGCCACATAGTAAATCTCTTGGGCATGGGGGCTGTATAGTCTCTGTCCCAATTATTCCACTCTGCTGTTGTAGCTTCACATGGTTGTGTTCCAATAAAGCTTTATTTACAAAAACAGATGGCTGAAAGATCAGGCACTCAGGCTGGAGTTAGTTTGCTGACCCCTTACAATCTAGAGATTGTAAACTGTGATGGCAGATTCATGCTTTGTTTAATCCCAAATCTGTAGTGCCTGCAACTGTGTTCTCAAGAATCAGTTGTGGCCATGGGTGGTGGCTCACACCTATAATCTTAGCCCTTTGGGAGGCCAAGGCAGGAGGATTGCTTGAGCCCAGGAGTTCAAGACCAACCTGGCCAACATAGCGAGACCCCATTGCTTGAATCCAGGAGGCGGAGGTTGCAGTGAGCCGAGATTGCACCATTGCACTCCAACCTGGGTGACAGAGCAAGACACGCTCAAAAAAAAAAAAAAGAATCAGTTGCTGAAACAGTGAATGGATTGAATACATGAATGAAAGGAGCCAGGAGTTGGCTCGAGTTGTTATGAGGATTAAATAATATATGTTAAATTCCTAGCGTGTGGTGATGCTAGGAACTTGGTGATGTTTGCTGAATGATTCCTCTACGAAATAGCACCACCCTCTATCCCCCTCACTTCTGCATGGCCGGCAGCCTCCAGCCTATCCTTTCTGATCCCTGACCCCTGACTCTCTGCCTCGTCCCTTCCTCTCCATCCTCACAGCCCTGGCCCCAGCTCAGGCTTCCACCTGTCACCTCAGCCTCCTCTCCAGCCTCCTGACTTCCAGCCTCCCACCTCCAGTCCGTCCTCGCAAGACCCCAGAGCTGCCCCTTCCAGCTCACCTGCCTCCTCCCCAGGCCCCTAGACAAGGCTGCAGCCTCTTAGCCTGGCGCCTGCCTCATCTCTACCTGAGAATCCTCCCTCCAGGGTCTAGTCTCCTAGGTTCTCTCCTGCAGTTCCCTCCAGCCATTCCTGTTGACGGGATTGCTTCCTCTGCACGTGGCCAGAACTCCTGCTCAACCTTAAGGCCCCATTGCAGATACCGAGTCTTCCCTGATGCCCGGCCCCACCCCCTGGGAGTTTCTAGTGTTCCTCTTACTGTCTGTGCTCCCTCCATTTTAGCACATATCGCCTCAAACCATGACTTTCTAGGTCTGTGTCTGCCTCCTGCTCCAAAGCGGGAGCTCCTGGGGGCATGGATTTTGTTCATGGTTGAACTCCCCATGCCTAGTACCTAGGACGCGTGGGTGCTGTCTAAGTGCTGGCCGAATTCACAGAGGCATGGATGGATGGCTAAGCCTTTCTCTCCCCATTCTCTACCCAGAAGTGTTCTGGGTATGCCCCCCACCCCCCCTTTCCCTGATTGAATTTAAAAAAAAAAAAAAAAAACCCTGGGGCCAAGGAGGGAGGCAGAGATGGTGATGGGGTGAGGAGGGGGTCAGTCGTGAGGGCAGGCGCAGTGTGGGAGGCAGGGTTGGGTTAGTTCGGGGGTTAGTGAGGAGCAGGGTGAGTCCTGGGTAGGTGGGTGTGGGGTCAGTGTCAGGAGCTGGGGGTTAACTGGGTGCAGCTGCTTGCAGTGAGGGGCCGGAGTCTCAGTCAGTGGGGGCCGCATGTTCTCAGAGGGGTTAGTCGGGCAGGAGTGGGGAGTCTGGGGTTGGGGAATCAGAGGGTGGGGTTACTTACCCCGGGGGGAGGGGGTTCATCCACTAGGGGGATATCCAGGCCGCGGCGTTGGCGTTGAGGTCGGCCAAGAAGCTTGGGGGGCCTGGCTTACGCCAGTCTTGAGGGGCAGAGGGGAGCACCAGTGGCTGGGGTGGGGAGAGGCCAGAGGGTTGGGGGGATGGACATGGAATAGACAGGTGAAGGGTCAGTGGTGAGGAAACTTGGGGCAGGGGGTATAGGGAAGATCTGGGATGGAGGCAGTTTGGGGTCAAGGGAAGGGGGAAGGGAAGTCCAGCGCCTCCTCCCCCATCCCCTTCTCCTCCCTCCCCTGGGCAGGGGAGAGAGAGGGAGGGTCCCAGGGGCCAGTGGGGGGACACCTCACCTTTTCGGATGGAGCCGTCAGGGGAAGGGGCATAGTCGGTGAGGAGGAAGCAGGCTCGATCCCGGCTGTAGCGGCCACGGCTTCCAGGAGTGATGGGGCTCTTGTCTTCCGGGGACATGGCGGGCTGGTCAATGGCTGGGCAGTCCTCGTGGGCAAGCGCAGCTGCTGCCGGATCCCCATTGGGGCGAGGATCTGCATGCCGAGGGGGTCAGACAGAAATAAAGGAGACTGTGAGGTGCGGTGGACACGTGGTGGGGCGAGATGTCTGCGCGGAGCAGATGCTGGGAGCGCCGGAGGATGTTTGGCACTGGAAGTGGAGATTCAAGGGCAGGGTGATGGGAAGGAGTGGCCAGGAGGGTGGCAGGGGGCACAGCTGGGAGAGGGTGTCAAGGGGGTGTGGCTGGGGGGTGATCATAGGGGAGGGTGTTGAGTGCTGGGAAGGGCAACTGCAGTTGGGAAGGGTGGTCTGGACAGGGAGCCGGACAGATTCTGGTGGTGCAGGGAGGTGTTGAGAGCTGGGGTGTGGTGGTGGTGCCAGGTGTGGGGTGCCAGGAAGGACAGGACTGGGGCGGGGTGCTGTTTAAAGATATGGTCTGGAGCTGGGCACGGTGACTCATGCCTATAATCCCAGCACTTTGTGAGGCTGAGGCGGAAGAATTGCTTGAGGCCATGAGTTTGAGACCAGCCCTGGCAACATAGGAAAACCCCATCTCTACAAACAATAGAAAAATTAGCTGGGTATAGTAGTACACGCCTATAGTCCCAGCTACTCTGGAGGCTGAGGCAGGAGGATCACTGGAAACTGGGAGGTCAGCCTGCCGTGAGCCATGATAGTTTCACTGCTTCAGCCTGGGTGATAGAGTGAGACCCTGTCTCCAAAAAAGATAAAAGATGCCAGGCGTGGTGGCATCATCTGTAATCCCGCACTTTGGGAGGCCGAGGTGGGTAGATCACTTAAGGTCAGGAGTTTGAGACCATCCTGGCCAACATGGTGAAACCCTGTCTCTATTAAAAATACAAAAATTAGCCAGGCACGGTGGCGGGCGCCTGTATTCCCAGTTACTCTGGAGGCTGAGTTAGGTGAATCACTTGAACCCGGGAGGCGGAGGTTGCAGTGAGCCACGATGTTGCCACTGCACTCCAGCCTGGGAGACAGAGTGAGACTTCGTCTTGGAAGAAGAAGAAGAAAAAAGAGATGGTTGTGGATGAAGCAAGCTTGGTGTTGGGGAGGTGAGGCAGTGCTGGGGGGTGGTTGGCTGGAGCGAACTTCAGGGGGCTTGGCTGGGGTAGGGGTAGGGGGTGGAGGGATGACTGGAGAGGATGTGGCAGGCTAGGAAGTGGCTGTTTAGGGAGCAGTGCTGGGCTCTGGGAAGGGCACCAAGGGGAAGGGCTGCGGAAGGTCAGAGATGGGAGGTGGGGCGTGGGGGTCCCCTAGGCTCTGACTCCAGCTATTTTTAATTGGTGTGAAACTGGGTCAGCAGCTGAGGGAGCAAGATGGGGGCCAGGTGGCCCAGCTCCCTTTCTTGACCTACTTAAGGCGGGGCGATGCAGCGGGAGCCGCCAGCCTCTCGTTCCTCCTAAACTCCCAAGCCACTGCCTGAGGCATAGACACCCCCTGGGGGAGGAACACACACAGAACCACAGGGAACTTTCTTCTCCCTCATCTCTCTTCCTCTGAGCAGCACCTCTCTGGATCGCTCTCCGGGACTCTCCCAGGCTGCCAGCAGCAAAGCCGACTGACCAGGCCCTGGTTTCCATTCTGCCCTGGGGGCTGTGCCCTGGCCTGACTCTGTTTTGAAGTCTGTCCGCCTCTTGAGCTCGCTGTCATTAGAACCCAAACTCTGCCACTGACCGCCCCCACCTCCGCCCAAAATCTACATCCCATCTCTTTCTCTGGTCTCCATGACAATCTCTCAGTTTCTGACTCTCCGTCTCAAACCATATCGGCTTCAGTTTCTCTTCCCTCAGGGCTGTCTCCCGGATGCTCAGATGCTGCCACCATCCCTGGGGTTCTGCTTTGGGTCTGCCTGTGGTTCATGTGAGACCCTCTCTCTGAGCCCCACTCTCCTCCGGGTCCCTCTCTCTGTACAGCAGAGAGTACACTCTGACACTGCCTCTGCCTCACCAGCCCCTCTGAATACCTTGCAAATCTATTTCTCCTCAAAACTCTTTCACACAAAACCTATGTCTCTGTGTGATTATCTGTGCCTCCTTGGCCTGAGCTCCTGCTGTTGGCTTTCTTCTCCCTCACCTCTTTGACGCCAACCACCCCAGGCTCTCTGAACCCCGGCAGCTATCTCCCCAGTCCTCCCGGGGTCTCCACCTGTGTCCCCGACCCCTGACACCCAGGCTCACCTGCCCGGTTGATCTCAATCACCTCCTCCTGAGCCAACGGGCAAGGCTCGCCGGGGGCCGGCAGAGGAGGCAGCCCCATGATCCCCAGCCCACCCGCTCCCCCCCTGAGCAGCCCGGGGTGCGTGTGGGGCCCCGCTGGGTAGGCCCCGGCCACAGTCACCCCCATGGAGGGTGGGGTGATAGGTGGCGGTGGGCTGATGCCCCTGCTGCCGTGGTGCGGGTGGGGCGGGGTGGCGGGGTGGGTCAGGCTTGCAGTAGTTGGGTGAGCCTGGTTGCGGGGGCCGGGGGATGTGTTTGTTCTTCTTCTTGGGCAGCTTCTGCTTGGCCATGGCCAGCGAATAGTACATGCCAAAGTTGTTGACAATGACGGGCACGGGCATGGCGATGGTCAGCACCCCCGCCAGGGCACACAGCGCCCCAACCAGCATCCCCGACCATGTCTTGGGGTACATGTCTCCATAGCCCAGGGTCGTCATGGTGACCACGGCCCACCAGAAGCCAATGGGGATGTTCTTGAAGTAGGTGTGGTTGGAGCCGAGGATGTCATCGGGGTCGGCGCCAATGCGCTCGGCGTAGTAAATCATGGTGGCGAAGATGAGCACCCCCAGGGCCAGGAAGATGATGAAGCAGCAGGAAACTCATTGGTGCTGGCGCGGAGCGTGTGTCCAGCGTGTGTCCCAGCACGCGCAGCCCTACGAAGTGCCGGGTCAGCTTGAAGATGCGCAGGATGCGGACGAAGCGGACCACCCGCAGGAAGCCCAGCACGTCTTTGGCGGCCTTGGAGCTGAGGCCCGAGAGGCCCACCTCGAGATAGAAGGGCAGGATGGCCACACAGTCAATGATGTTGAGGCTGCTTTTAAGAAACTCCACTTTGTCTGGGCAGAAGGTGATGCGCATGAGGAACTCGAAGGTGAACCAGACCACGCACACCCCCTCCACGTAGGTCAGGAAGGGCTCCGTCTCCACCTCCACGTTGGTGATGTTCTCTGGAGGCGCCCCGGGGATCGGGGAGGCCTGGGTCACCGTCTTGTTGCTGATATGGATGAAGCCCTCATGGGTTTCCAGGCAGAAGGTGGTGATGGAGATGAGGATGAAGAAGAGGGAGGCGAAGGCCACATACTGCAGGGCAGGGAGGGAGAGAGAGGAAGAGGTGACCTAGGCATCGGGTTGGCCATAACATCCAGAAGACCCTTCCAGTGACCCCTTCCCCAGCCTCCTGGGCCCAAACACTGGGCAAAATCCAGGTGTCTCAGCCCTGTGGCTCCATCACTTCCAGAATCCCATTCTCCCCTCTAAAGCTAGCAAAAGGGGAGAGAAAGGAACAGAGGCAGTTGGAGAAGAGCTGGCCCCAGCAGACGCAGCAGATGGGCAGCTTCTTTCCTTGGAAACATTTCTGGCCCCTTGCTGTTTCCTAGACCACCTCCCCCCACCCTCCTGTTCCCTGTGTCCTATTTCAAGGCTCCCCAGCAGGGTCCATGGATTCTGCTGTAGGACGGGAGCCACAGGGCCTAAGATCACACATCCTGTGTGTCTCGGAGGCTTTAGGGCTCAACTTGGAGCTGAGCAGAGGGGAAGGGGAAAAGGTGGGCAGGGAGGCAGAATCATGAGGTAGTTAAGAGTCAGAGAGCCTGGGTATGAATCTGGCTTTTAACCTGTCAAAACTGGGCATGGAAATTGAGCTTTCTGAACCAGAAGTTTGTAGTGGGATTGTTGTGAGGATTAAATTAGATAAGTGTACGAAGGACTTGGCTCCAAACACAGTGCTTGGAGCAGTGCCTGGAACACAGTAAGAAGACCTGAGCTGTTGTTAGGGTATGCAGGCAGCAGTTAGTTGGGGGGCAAGGTCAAGGCCTCACCCAGAGAGGACAGGGCAGGGGTGGTGCCACAGAGGGGAGCTGGGGGTCAGGGCCCTTAAGGGAGGAGGGGTTGAAGGGTTAAGCCTGCAAAAATGGAAGAAGAGATAAAAAAGGAGAGTCAGGCAGGGTTTAGGGCCCTGCAGAGGAAGGGAGAGTCATTGGCCTGGACATTGTGGAAGAAGGCAGAGCCAGGGCCAAAGAGAAGTTAGGGCATTTGCCAAAGGGGCAGAGAATGAGGGATGAAGGGTCCTGAGCCATTTCAAGATGGGGGATAACCAGAGTCCTGCCACATAGTGATGTGGGTTTTGATGAAGGCCTAGAAGAGGAGGGAGTGGGGTCAGGGTCTCGGAGAAGGAAAGCAATGGGCCAGGCCCCTAGAGATGTCATGGGCTTTATCAGATACGCAGAGGGGTGGGAGGGGAGAGGAGTGCATTGGAGAGGGAAGGAAGACAGGTGTTATAGTAAAGAGAGGGTTTTAATCCTGTGGGTAGTGGAGGAGGGAGGGCATGGGGAGTTTTGCTTCTAATCAGGGGCACAGAGCACGGGGAGGCCACTGCCGGACCACAGAGAGGACCTTGGACTTTGGGGTGGGCCAAAGGCCAGCACTCTCCCTCTGTGCACCCCACTTCCTCCACAGGGGTTGGGCTCTGGGCTTGACTTCACTGAGGTGCAGAGCTGAGAAGTAGGGGATGGAGAGTTTCAGGGCCACAGAGAGGACCCTGGACGTTGGGGTGGGCTGGGGGCCGGCGCAGATCCTCTCTGCACTCCCCCCACCCCCACCTTCGCTTCTCTGCAGTGGTTTAAGAGGCCAGAGGCCTCCGCAGAGCGCATGCCTGGTTCCCCCCCGCCCCCTCCGAGCCGGGCGCTCGGCGCTAGCTGCAGCACCGCAGTGGGGGCGGGCCGGCCGGGCCGGGGGGCGGGGCGCACGGCGGCCAGTACCGCGGACAGCTCCCCCGCCGCAGTGCGCAGCCGCAGCGGCTCGGGGCCATCTTAACCCCTTCCGGGCCGGAGCCTAGTAATCAACGCGCAGCCGCAGTGTTGCTGCTTTCCGGCGGGAGGCCGCGGGCCACGAGTCTAATTAACTCCTTCCCTTCTAGGGCACAGGGGAAGGTGGGCACCCGCCGCAGTGCGCAGCTGCAGAGGCTGGACAGCGTCGGGCTGGTTTAACCCCTTACTGCAGGGTGTGTCAAAAGCAGAAGGGGTAGGAGGGCATGGAGTCTGTAAAAAGGAAAGGAGTGATTACGAGGAAGGGGGCGGGGGCAGGGCGCTGTAGGGTCGGACCCTCCACTTTGCTTTGGCCTCAGCTCCCAACTCTCTCATGCCATCTCACTGGGAGGCTGGAAAGGGCTCGGCACACCGTGGACACCCAAAACACATTTGTGGAGTAAATGAGTATCTCCTGTAGCTGTCCCGAACACCTAGCCTGACCATCACAGAACTCTACCTTCATCCCGCCCCTCACCTCAGCACCCTTCAATGGGGTCACAGGAGAGAAGGGCGCCCCGGCAGGCCATGGGGGAAGGAGCCGCTCAGTGTCTTGAGGGGGCATCTAGGGCCATGTCCCTTCCGCACCTCCTCTTCCCCACTTCCCCCCATCCAACCCCAAATCTCGCCAACTCAGCGCTTTCTGGGGACCAAACTTTATGCGGTGGCTCCAGGCGCCCCCCCCACTCCCCCGGCGCGAATGCGGCACTGCGGCTCCGCGTCCTTCCAGGCTCAGGACGCGGCACGGTGGGGGGAGGGGGTCAAGACCTGCTCCTTTGGGTGTTTGGGTCCCCAGGAGCCCCAGAGGGGGTCCTGGGATCGCTCTTATTTCCCCCATTTCCAATTGCTCCCATTTTGCACTGCCCCCCTTTTCCACCACATTCTCCCTCTGGGGTCGCCCGGACAGGGAGGAAGTTAGTAGGAGGAAGAGGTTCAGGAGAGAACCCAGGGGGAGGGTAGTCATTTAGCCTAGGAAGTATATGAATGCTTGAGGAAAGTTTTCTGGGAGCGATGGAGACAGCTTTAGGGAAAATCTGTAATTTGGAGAGAGAGAAGGCTCTTTGGTTCAGTTCGATGAAGGGGGACAGACTGAGGGGCTAGGTTCTGGGTTTTGCACAGGTGGGGTTCCAGAAAGGAAGAGGGCAGGTGGAAGGAATCCGAGGGCAAGGTAGAAATAATTGTAAGCTATTTTGAGATGAAAGTTTCAGGGCTGATGACTTGAGGGGCGTCCCAGGGTTTTAGGTTAGAAAAAGTTCTAGAGCAGCAGGGAAAGTCACTTAGACTAGGAAAGGGGCCGTGGGGGCTTTGGATAGGGGGAGTCCCAGGGACAGAGAGTGTACTGTGCGGTTAAAATGATGGAGGGGAGAAGCTGCGAGGATCTATGGAGGAGGAAGAACAATCCTGGAGGACATGTGAGGGTTCTGGAGAGGAAAGGCATATGATGGGGGCATGGGATGCTTCTGGAGACACTGAGGAGGAGTGTGAAAGTCTTGGGGGAAGTCTGGAGCTTTATGGAGAAAGTCCTTGGGATGGGAGTTGGCGTGGAGGTTGAAGAGTGTTGAACACAGAGTGAACACAGAGGGGGCCGGGAGGTTCCAGCGGAGAAGATGCCCCAAGACTCAGTATTGCAGTGAGGGGAAGGTGAAAATGTCCAGGCAAGAACAAGTGGAGGTTCAGAGGAGTCCGGAAGGCTGTGAGATTGGGGTGGGAGAGTTTTCTGAGACTTTGAGAGCAGAAGATACCGCAGGAAGTGGGTGGAAAAAATAATCAGGAGATTCAAACTTGGAGAGAGGTCTTCTGGGAGAGGGGCCACGCGGTCAATCAGGGAGGTGCCGGGAGAGACTGAGAGTTGAAGAGGGGGCCCCAGAGAGTCGGGGAGGGGGGGGAAGTGGGGAACAGTATTCACAGGGCTTAGGAGAATTTGAGGGCTGAGAAGGGATGTCTTCTAAGGGCTTGGGGAAGGTCCAAGAAACCGAGGGCTGGACGGTGACCAAGAGTAGTGAGAAGAGATTTGCAGGGGCCCAGGAGATGTGAGGGTTGGGGAGGGTCTCAGAGGAGCCCAGGAAAGGTAGGGACCGGGTTGTTCAGAGAAGCACGGGAGATTCACGGTCTGGAGGAAGTGTCTAAGGGTCTAGGCTGGTCTTGGCGGTGGGGCGGCGGGAGGGGCTTTGGAGGGGTCTGGAAGAGCCTGAGGGTTGGAGATCTGTTTGTGGAGGATCTGGGGGATGGCTGCGAGAGGGGGGTGTGTTCGGAGGAGCCCAGGAGACTCGACTGAGGAAGAGGCTTCCAGGAGGCTGAGAAGCCTAGAGAGACCCGGAGGGGTGGAGCCGGGGCGCTCCTGGGAGACTGGGGGCGCCTAGAGAGGCGGGGGTGGGATAGATG
>NW_016807449.1:1451861-1460951 GCF_001698545.2 Rhinopithecus bieti | reverse complement strand
AGAGACTTAGACTCGGTGTGAAGGCGTGGAGACTTGAGAAGCCTGGAAACCCGAGAGGACCTGGATAGGCCCAAGGGAGGGGACGGGGCTGAGCCTCCAAGGTGGGCCTGGTTAGTCGGGACTGGGCTCGGAGAATGAGTGTCTGGATGGATGAGTGGTACTGAGGAAGGTGAGTGGGGTCGACAAGTAGAAAACGTCTTGAGGCGGGGCGCGGTGGCTCAAGCCTGTAATCCCAGCACTTGGGAGGCCGAGGCGGGCCGAGGTCAGGAGATCGAGACCATCCTGGCTAACAACGTGAAACCCCGTCTCTACTAAAACACAAAAAATTAGCCGGGCGTGGTGGCGGGCGCCTGTAGTCCCAGCTACTCGGAGGCTGAGGCGGGAGAATGGCATGAACCCGGGAGGCGGAGCTTGCAGTGAGCCGAGATCGCGCCACTGCACTCCAGCCTGGGCGACACAGCGAGACTCCGTCTCAAAAAAAAAAAAAAGCAAAAATTAGTCGGGCGTAGCGGTGGGTGCCTGTAGTCCCAGCTACTCGGGAGGTTGAGGCAGGAGAATCGCTTGAACCTGGGAAGCAGAGGTTGCAGTGAGTCGAGATCGCACCACTGCACTCCAGCCTGGGCGACAGAGCGAGACTCTGTGTCAAAAAAAAAAAATTAAAAAAAAGTCTTGAATGGGCGGTAGGAAGTAGCGACTAGGGAGGAGTGGGGCTGTGAGGGGCTTGAAAGCAACCAGGGTAGGAGAGGGCAGGGCAGGGCTAAGGGAGGGTAGAGGAACAGTAGAGGTGGGTCCCAGGGGAACAATGAGACTACGAAGAGTACAAAGCTACTGGGCTGGATGGAGGGGAGGCACCTGGAACGGGGAGTCTTGGGGATCGGAAGACCTGGGAGAGGCCACTGCCTAACGGTCACAGGGTCCTCAAAGGGCGGGGCAAAAATTTCTAACGAAGGCTACACCGCGACGGACTGCAGATTGGAGGGCCAACGGTAGATGAGGACTGGTGAGGAGGGGACACGCAAGGAGGCAGAGAGGACGGGAGAGGGGACAGGCCAAAGCTCCAGGAAGCACCGTCAAGACTGAAGCAATAGGCAGGACCAATAAAAAACGGGGTGGGCTAGGAGTCTGAGAGGTCAGGTCCTGGGGAAGAATGCTGAGGGGCGGGGCCAGGAAAAGGGGACCGCCTCGGAGCGGGCCGTCCCCGCCCCCTGGGCGGTCCTAGGCTCCGGGAGGCAGAGCGCCGGCTCAGGGGGCTGGGGCGGGGCCAGCGGCTGCGGCTGGGGCTGCGGAGGGAGGAGGCGGCGCCTGCGGAAGCGAAGGGGTCGGGTCAGGGGGCTGCGGGCGCCCTCGGGCCGCACAGTTTCCGGCCCACCGCCTCCTGCTGCAGGTGCGGCGGCTGGTTCGTATCGCCTCCCTACCCCATCCCACCCCTCGCTCCCGTTTCTGGGTTTCTCGGCGTTTCTTTTTCTCCCTTCTTGAGTATTTGTGCCGCCGTCTCTGTTACCACCCGTCTGAGTCTCCGGCCCCTCGTTTGTAAATCTGCCCTCCTGGGTCTCTGATTCCGTCCCCCTCCTTCTGTGTCTTTACTCCTCATCTCTCTAGGCCTCAGTCTCTCCTCCTCGGTGTCTCAGTCCCCGCCCCCCACCCCAGCTCCCCGGAGTCTCTTTCTCTTAGTCTCTGTACCGTTTTATCAGGAGTGTGCCTCTCTGCCTGGGTCTCTGTATCCCACTCCCTGGGTCTTGTGTCCTTGTCCTCTACTCCCTCTCCCCAACCCGCTCTGTCCTGCCTCCTCTCTGGGTCTCTGCCTTTTCATCTGAATCTGTCTCCTCCTTTCTCTCTGACAACCTCTTTCCCCTCCCCATTCTCCCCATCTCTGGTGTATTTCCCCCTCTTCCGTCTCTTTCCCTCCTCTATCTCTGCTCTTTCTCTTGCTGGCTCTCTGTCTTCTCTCTCGCTCTAAGTTTCTGCCTCTTCACTTTCCCTCTGTCCCCTCCCTGGATCTCTCTTCCTCCTATGTTTCACCTTCTTCTGGGTCTCTCTCTTTCTAGGTCTGTCTCCACTTCCTGGGGACCCTGTCCCCCTCTCTCTGGGTCTCCGTGCCTTTCTCTCAGACCCACCATCACCCTCTCTAACCCCCGTCCTGGCTGGGACTGCGTCACTGCAGAGAGAGTTGCAGAAGTGGGGCCTGTCCTGCAGCCCAGGAAGGTCGTTGCCCTCACTCCCCAGACCCAGGGCTCTCCATTGCACCCAATCCATCATGTCCTTCAGCTTCTGATGGAATCCAAGACGGCAGAGAAAAGACATAGGTACTTCCTACCCCTTCCCCGAATTCTGGTGCACCCCCAGGCAGAAGCAGCGAATCCTGAGGTGAGGGACCGGGCTGGGACTGGATGAGGCTCCTGGGCAATTGGGGGTGGGGTGGTGGAGGCAGGATCGAGGGCTGGGTAGGCACTATGGGCTAGGTAAGGACCTCGGTCAGCCATCCTCCTCCACACTCTCCCCTCAACCCTGCTTTTCCCCTCTGCTTTTGACAGCAGCCAGGCATGGTATTAAGTGACCAAGTCAGCGTGTTTTGTTTTGTTTTGTTTTGTTTTGCAGAGGTCAGAAGTGTGGGAGAAGGTGGGGGCTGTGGGAAAAGGGGGCTGGAATAAGGAGGAATGTGCGATGCGACCCAGGATTAGACTCAGGATTAGAGGCCATAGGAGGGGAAGAGGCAGCGGGCCGAGAGTAGCAGGCTGGTCCACACTCCATCAGGCCCTGGGAAACTTGGATGCCAGCACTCCCTCAGGGCCTCCACAGACCCCACCAGGATCTATGGGAGGATTTGTGAGTCTGGAGTCTCCACCCACCCATTAAAGAGGAGGGGGCTTCTGGAAGCCTCATGAGGGCTCCAAATACTGGACACTCAGCTACGTTCACAGACCAGGGGGAAGTAGACTCGACTCTTGACTAGGGACACCAGGAGGGGAGAGGCCAACGTCTGTCTACGTCTTCAGTTCCTTTCCCTACCCCTGTTCCTCCCAGTCCGTCCGTTCCCAGGCACTCAAGGCAGACAATTCGTGAAAGCTGCAACTCCCATCTCTATCATCCTCGGCGTCCCCTGACAACCCTCCTTTCCCCATTACCCCAGGCCCTGGAATTGGGGAAGAGTCTTCCTCTCCCTGACTTCTAGGACCCCTTCCTTGTTCCTCTGCCCCCATTCCCACCCGGTTCCATTGGGAGCCTTGGTCTCCGGACACCAAAGCTGAAAATATGAGCACTCTCTGCCTACAATCCTTCGTCCCCTATAACGCTCCAAGTACCTTGGCCCCCAAAAGCTCCGAGTCGAGGGGAAATCTCTCCGCTATAATCTTTGGGTCCCTGGATCCCAAGTCCCCCGTCTCCAAAACTAGGATTCAGGCTGTCTTACCGCCCCGGACCCTGGACCTTCGCCCCTCCCCGTACTCACCCCAAGTCGAGGCGAGGCGGGGATGGGGGAATCCGGGGCTCGAGATGGGGGGAGGGGTGACCCAGCTCCGGCAGCTCTGGGCAGCAAGAGGCTGCGGAGGGGGGAGTGACATCACCGCCGGAGGAGGGGCAGCACCGCTCCCCCAACCCAGGGGCTTCAAGCTCCGCCTTTATGGCGGACCCCGGGGTCCTGGAATCCCAAGGGAGAGAGGAGAAATGAGATGAGGTCCGAGGGAACGTTATCCCCGCCCCTTAGAACAGGAACTGATAAACCCTTACCAATTACAGTCACCCCCCCCACTGCCACCTGTCGCTGCCGTCGCGACCTGTCGTCTCCCACGCATGTTGTGGCTGCGCCCGCCCCCGTCAGGGCGTGACCACGGCGTGGACTACAACGACCGTGATGCTCCACGGAGCCGGGAGCCTTTGACGAAAGGCAGCGTAGGCGAGGGGCTTCGTGGGACTCGTAGTACAAGACTCCTCACAAGGGTGCGCCCTGGAGAAAAGGAGTGATACCCTTCGCCTCCCTCTCTTCCTCAACTCCGTGGGTCCATGCACAAAGTTTTCTCTTCAAAAAGTACGTTCTGAAAAGAAGCAACCTAGGCAGGTTCGTTCAAGGGAAATACTGGATTTTTACTGGGTAGCGTTAGCTCTGCTACCCGTTGCGCATGCGCATCACCTGGGCGTCACCCGCGGTACTGCGCTCGCGCAGTCTCGCGCCTTCCCAGGTCCGCTTGGCGAGGGCGAGCGCGCGCCAGGCCCACTCGTGCGCCGCTCTTCATGTCCCCGCGGTCGAAGACGGCCACATACGCCCCCAAGAAAACGTCGCCGAGGATCCACACAGGTACTGGAGGCGAAGCGATGTCCAAGGCCCGGAAGCCGGACAAGCAGAGGCGGACGTCACCCTGAGCAAACTGCAAGGCGACAAGACGGCAACTGGGTGTCCAGGCGGCTGGAACCACCATTTCCCTGGGAGCCCGTGCTCTCTCTGCCCCCAGCCCCGGGGACAAGAAATGTTTCTGTGGCCCCTTCCAGCCCTAGTGATGTCTAACTCCCAGCTCCACCCTCCCAACTCCAGTCATATTACATCACTGTGGCATCATTGTGATGGACACCTACCTGGATGACGTAATCCTGGGCCGTGAGATTAAACCAGACCCCCCCAATGAGGAGTGAGACTGCGGGGAGCTTTGGGATTTCTGAGCACCGGATGATGTACTGGGGGAGAAGGGGAACAAGTGAAGATGGGAGATTCATGCTCTGCTCAAATCCCGACCGTGGCTCCCCAGTGCCATGGGGTAATGTTCATATTGAGCACCTGGGTATTCAGCGTCCTGTGTGGACAGCCCTGTTGCCTAGGCTTCTCTCATCTAGCCCCAAACAAAACTGCATTATCATCTCCCCCCACCCCCACTCCCACCCCTACTTCACTATCCACTGAGCCACTTAACATAGACACTTGGGAAGTATCTTTGCATCCTCACACCACTCTCCATCCGGCATGTCACTTAAGAATCCCAGTCCCAGGCCGGGCGCGGTGGCTCAAGCCTGTAATCCCCGCACTTTGGCCGAGACGGGCGGATCAAGAGGTCAGGAGATCGAGACCATCCTGGCTAACATGGTGAAACCCCATCTCTACTAAAAAATACAAAAAAATAGCCGGGCGAGGTGGCGGGCGCCTGTAGTCCCAGCTACTCGGGAGGCTGAGGCAGGAGAATGGCGTAAACCTGGGAGGCGGAGCTTGCAGTGAGCTGAGATCCGGCCACTGCACTCCAGCCTGGGCGACAGAGCGAGACTCTGTCTCAAAAAAAAAAAAAAGAATCCCAGTCCCCTCTGTCCTGGATATGCTCTAGCTACCTGCTTCCCATCCTCAGGCCCCAGTGTTCGCCATCGAATTGCCATCATCTTCCCCAGGACACACCCACCAGAGACTGGGACCTTACCTCCCCAGCCAGCAAGGGGATTCCCCCAATGGCTTCATGCAGGGCCCGGATCTCCTCAGTAGGTCCTATGATGACGGGTGTGCCCGTATCCAGGATGGCAGCACAGCCCCTGGCACAGAGAGTCAGCCCTGAGCCCACCGTCACACTGAGGGGGAAGGAGGCAGTCATTAGAGGCAGGGACCTAGGAGTGCAGTCCCCCAGCCTCCAGCTCCAGACTCAGGAGACCAAGTCCCTCACCGCTCCATGTGGATCTGCCAGTAGGCGCGGACTGTGACTGGCACGAAGGTGAGGGGTGGGATGTAGTGTGCCGGGTCTGAGCCCCCCAGGACCAGCTCTCCTCCATCAGCCACTTCAGAGTCCCTGCAGGAGCAGAGTGTAGAGGTCAGTGTCACCGGCCCTCCCCCGCCAGCCCTAGGAATGGCCAGGGATGAGACTTCCTGCCACTTGGGTCATTTTTAGGGTTATAACTGGGGCAGTGGAATGCAGACAGGGCCTAGATGTTGGGACTGGAAACAAGAAATGAAGGGAAATGGCGCTTTTCTTGATGGAAGTTAGGACTTTAGGATGATGGGTACTTCCTGAAGTGGAGGGGAGACCTTTTCGTTTGGCCGTAGAAGGTCAAAATTCCTTTTGGGGAAAATTCCTGAGCTGAATATCATAGTAACCAAGCAGACCAGTGGAGTCTCAGAATTGGCTCGAAGGTGTGACTTGTGCAGGAGTGGGGTGGCTTCCTGGGAAGGTGCAGAGACTTTCTGAATTGCCTGTTGTGGTATCTAGAAAGGTGTTAGACTTCCTGAGCTGGCTGAGAGTGATGGGAATGGGGCTGGAAACTTCCTGGAAGAGGTAGGTGAGTGGGATCTACCAAGAGATCCAGGGTGGAACTTCTTGAGTGGGCTGGATGTCAGGGTAACTGAGTGGACACTGGACTGTGTGTGATGGGCCCTGGGAGGGAAAATGAAGGCTTCTCAGATGGTGAGTGGGACTTCTGAGCATAAGATTGACCTTCCTACCAGGTGGGTGGGGCTTCATGAATTCAATCAGGCATTTCCTGACTTCTGGTCTGTGTTATCAAATGGGATTTGAGCTTTATGGTGAAGAGAAGTTTCCTAAATATTTGGTTGGGTGGAGCATAGAATTTCCTAGTTTGATTTTGAAACTGAACACATGTTGAACTGATGGTGAGTTTCTTTAGTATCTTAAGTTGTCACTTAAGCTCTGGGACTTAAGAATAGCATTGCGGTGTTTCTTCTGTTAGGTAGGTGACTACTTCCTGAATGAAGGTTGGGATTTTTTTTTTTTCTTTTTTTTTGTTTTGTTTTGAGATGGAGTCTCGCTCTGTCGCCCAGGCTGGAGTGCAGTGGCCGGATCTCAGCTCACTGCAAGCTCCGCCTCCCGGGTTTACGCCATTCTCCTGCCTCAGCCTCCCAAGTAGCTGGGACTACAGGCGCCCGCCAACTCGCCCGGCTAGTTTTTTGTATTTTTTAGTAGAGACGGGTTTTCGCCGTGTTAGCTAGGTTGGTCTCGATCTCCTGACCTCGCGATCCACCCGTCTCGGCCTCCCAAAGTGCTGGGATTACAGGCTTGAGCCACTGCGCCCGGCCTTTTTTTTTCTTTTTAGACAGAATCTCTCTCTGTCACCCAGACTGGAGAGCAGTGGTGCGATCTCGGCTTGCTGCAACCTCCACCTCCCCGATACAAGCAATTCTCCTGCCTCAGCCTCTCAAGTAGCTGGGATTACAGGCATGTGCCACCACACCCAGCTAATTTTTATATTTTTAGTAGAGATGGGGTTTCGCTATGTTGGCCAATCTGGTCTGGAACTCCTGACTTCAGGTGATCAATCTGCCTTGGCCTCCCTAAGTGCTGGGATTACGGGCATGAGCCACCATGCCTGAACTGGGACTTTTTTTTATGGAGTAAGAGACTTCCTGAAGGAGAGCCTCACTTCCTTCTGGGGAATAGGAGTCATAGATAGGTGCACCCTCCCTAGTACCTGTTGAGGTAAAAGGAGAAGACAGGCTTATCCAGTAGCCCCTGCTCCACCAGTACATCCAGCGGGGGCTGAACTCCTTCTACAGACAGAATGGGAAAACCGAGGCCCAATATCCCATCGGGGCGGGAAACAGTGAAGACCAGGCTGGATTCCCACAGAGCTTCCCCGAAAATCACTGATGCACCCTTGATTCCACCAATCTAGGGGTAGATTGAGATGTGACCAGTTACTTTTGGGAGAACAATAACCACCTGTCCTGAGGGCTCCCAAACCAAAGCATTAATCCCAGGTCTGGGGACATCTGGACCCAATTCCCTGACTGCTTAGCAAACTTTGCCTCTGGACTTGACAGAATTCCTATCCCTTCACCCAGGAGCCCCTCCGCCTCCTTGAGAAGCCCCATCCATTGGCTCGGGAAGCCCCTCCACCTCAAGCACCCCCCTAAGCCAGATGATCTTAGACAACAGGGTTCTCCCAGGCTCGAGGCTTCCTGGAGTCAAAGCCCACTCACAGTCAGCTTGTCCTCACTCAGGATTCCATCTACCCGCCCAGTTCCGTATTGAATGGCAAACTTGGTCCCATTGGGCTGGAAGGAGCTGGAGGCATTGGGATTGAAGCGGCGGTGGAACCCTAGGTCAGAAGTCAGAGAGGGTCACTTTGGGAGGGGAGCTTTCCGAATGCCTTCTGCCCCTTTAACCTTCTGACCTTTGAGGGTGTCAGAAAAGAAGAGTTCCTTAAAAACCTGTGGGAAGCTGAGGTCCAGCCCCGCCTTCTCCCTTCACCCCCATTCAAACGTGTTCTCCCGCATAGAAGCTCACAGCAGGGCACACTGAAGAAGTGGCATCTCCTGGATGGGACCCAGAGATTGGAGGAGCCAGTGTCAAAGACGACAGTGAAGTTTTGTGGAGGCGTTCCCAGCCCAATTTCCCCAAAATACTGGGCCTGATGAGGCAAAAGAGGAGACAGAGTCAGTGAAGAGTTTGGCTTGAGGGCACAGGGGTGGGGGCTGTGTAGGGCTGTGACTCACATCCAGGAATTTGGAGAGAGGTACCAAGGCAGGCTTGTCCCCAGGGGATGGGGCCCCCAACCTGGGGAGCGTTGCTGGTTTTCCCCATCTCCTCAGTAGGTTCAAGGTCCTGAGTCCAGGGTGGACTCTACGAAGGGGGATCCTGTAGAGTAAGAAGATGATGAGAATTAGGAAGCTGCCCTTCCTGGAGACCCTCTAAAATAGACTTGCCCAAATGGAATACGATGACAGATTCAACATCTCCAGGGGCTACAATAGGAGTCATTACCAGAAACCCTAGCACAGATACCATGATGACAAATATCCCCAGAGACTTTACAGGGACAAACCATCCCAAACAGACCTTCCCAACGGTATCCAAGTCCTTAACATAAGCCATTCCCAGGAATTGATATTCTCAAAGGTTTCCCAAGACCCTAACATGAAATCTAACCTTTGCAAAAGCCCTCAGATGGTGGCCCTTGCATGCTTCAGTTCGTGATGTTGGAGACTATTTTCCTCACCCTTGGGGGAAAAAATGTAAGCATCAGATCTTAATTTGCTTCCCAGGTTCCAGTGATTCTCCTCTCCTGCCTCAGCCTCCCAAGTAGCTGGGACTACAGGCGCATACTACCACGCCCAGCTAATTTTTGTATTTTTAGTTGAGATGGGTTTTCTTTTTTTTTTTTTTTTTTTTTTTTTTT
>NW_016807449.1:1448122-1451102 GCF_001698545.2 Rhinopithecus bieti | reverse complement strand
TGGAGTCTCGCTGTGTTGCCCAGGCTGGAGTTCAGTGGCTCAATCTCAGCTCACTGTAACCTCTGCCTCCTGGGTTCAAGCGATTCTCCTGCCTCAGCCTCCTGAGTAGCTGGGACTTCAGGCATCACCATCATGCCCGGCTAATTTTTGTATTTTTGTAGAGACGGTGTTTCACTATGTTGGCCAGGCTGGTTTTGAACTCGACCTCAGGTGATCTGCCCGCCTCGGTCTCCCAAAGTGCTGGGATTACAGGTGTGAGCCACCGCGCCCAGCTGTGACACAGGCTTGCTCTGTCACCAGGCTGGAGTGCAGTGGCATGATCTCGGCTCACTGCAACCTTCACCTCCCAGGTTAAAGTGATTCTCCTGCTACTTGGGAGGCCCAGGAATTCAAGGTTACAGTGAGCTATAATCATGCCACTGCACTCCAGCCTGAGCAACAGAGCAAGACCCTGTCTCAAAAAAGAAACAAAAAGAAAGACAGAAAAAAAAGGAAAAGAAAAACTGGCACAAATACTAATACTCTTGCTACTACTATTGCTGGGAGTGATAAACTGCCCTTTGTCTCTGACTTGGGAGTCTTGGATCTCCTATGAGCAGCCATGAAACTATGGCAAACTAACTTCATAGTTCTTGACACTCATTAGGAAAATGAAGAAAGGACATAATTTGCAAAAGAAGTACAAATAAATTCTAAATACATGGAAAGATGTCCAGAATAGTCATCAAAAAAATACAAATGACAACAGTGAGAAACCTTTTGGCGAAGAACTGAGAATACTTACCATTGATCAGGTTTGGCAAATGTGTATCAAATGCTCGAAAATTATACCCACCATTTAACCCAACCCAGAATTTCATCTATAGGAGATCCTTGGATGAGTGCATAAAGGTGTGTTTACGAGGCTGTGCCTAATTTTGGAAACTGGAGATAGACCAATGATGAACTGCCTTTGCAAAAACTATAAGTGAGAAAATTAGGACAGTGAAAGAGATCCGATATAAATAACCGCCATCTTGCCTTTAACTTCCAAACTACCCTTGGTCGTTCCTGGGCTTGGGCCAAGCTAACTTTAGGAGACAGTTTATAGTTTAAATGATAATAGTCCATCCCCAAACCTAAACCACCTTTGTAAAGCTAATGAAGTACCACCAGGATAGGAGGATGAGAGGAGCATTAAATTCTGCTAAGGTGCAGACATCAATGATTACCAGTCATTATTCCAGAGGTCAAAATAGTTGCAACTTCCCCAATTACTCCTGCAGATTACATCACTATTGTAGAACCTAAGACTGGCCTTTTGAGACTAAAGGTTTTTGCATTTCTGATGATGCCACCCAGACCTGCCAACCAGTCCTGTGGCTCCACCCAGAAGCAGACTATTTTCCGGGCCCCTACAAATGATTACCTCCCTGACCAATCAGCAGCACCCATTCCCAGGCCTGACAAACTATCCTTGAAAAACCCTAGCCTCCAAATGTTAGGGGAGGCTAATTTGTTGTTTTTGTTTTGTTTTTTATGAGATGGAGTCTCACTCTGCCACCCAGGCTGGAGTACACTGGCGTGATCTCAGCTCACTGCAACCTCTGCCCCCTGGGTTCAAGTGATTCTCTTCTCTCAGCCTCCTAAGTAGCTGGGATTACAGGCAGCCACCACCATACCCGGCTAGTTTTTATATTTGTAGTACAGACAGGGTTTCATCATGTTGGCCAGGCTGGTCTTGAACTCCTAACCTCAGCTGATCCACCCGCCTCAGCCTCCCAAAGTGCTAGAATTACAGGTGTGAGCTGCCATGCCCACCTCTGATTTGAGTAATAATAAAACTCTGGTCTCCTGTTCAGCCGATGGCTCGACATGAATTAAACTCTTTCTCTATTGCCATTTTCCCTTCTTGATAAATTGGCTGTATCTGGACAGCAGGCAAAAAGAACCAGCTGGGCAGTTACAACGGCCAACGATGGGTACAGCTTAGTTCTGCTTTGGAGCATACATAGAATGGAACCCCATTCGACCGCGAAGAAGGAGGAAGTAGCTGTCTATACCAGTCATTCTCAAACTTTAGCATGACCCCAAATCACCTACAGCAGTGGTGTTGGGCAAATCTTTGTGTAGAAGCTTTGCAGGCCAGACGGTCTCTGTTGTAACTATTCAACTCTGCCAAGATAGCATGAAAGCGGCTGCAGACAACAGACATTGCGGAAATGAATGTGCATGCTGACTCCATTTTTTTTTTTAGAGACAGGGTCTCACTGTGTTGCCCAGGCTGGAGAGCAGTGGCACGATCATGGCTCACTGCAGTCTCAAACTCCCAGGCTCAAAGATCATCTTGCCTCAGCCTGCCAAGTAGCTGGGACCACAGGTGTATGCCACCACATCCAGCTAATTTTTTTCATTTTTTGTAGAGATAAGCTCTTGCTAAGTTGCCCAGGCTGGTCTCAAGTTCTTGGCCACAAACAATTCTCCTGCCTCGGCCTCCCCAAGTTTTGGGGTTACAGGCATGAGCCACCACATCTGGCCTAGGTTCCCTTAAGCTTATTTGTAAAAGGGAAATAGCAGGCAGGATTTGACCCTCAGGCTCAGTGTCTGCCAAGCCCAGACTCAGAGGGTTAGTTCAAATTCAGATCTCTTAATTTTTAAGTAGATCTGGGATGGGGCTTGAGAATTTGCATTTCTAACACGTTCCTGGGCCATGCTAATGCTATTGGTCTTGAGACAACATTCTGAGACTGACTGTTCTTTGCATTGACTTTGAAAATGTCCATGATATATTAGGTTTGCAAAGCAGATTAATGGGGAATGGTGAATTCATTGAATCGTACACCAGCAAGCAACATCTATGCTCTGAGTCCTGGGAGAATTTCAGATTGTAAATCCTTACTTACTGAAAGATCTTACTGAGGTGGGAGGATTACTTGAGGCTAGGAGTTCATGACCAGCCTAGGAAACGTAGTAAGACCACCCATCTCTACCAAAAAAAAAA
>NW_016807449.1:1438938-1447558 GCF_001698545.2 Rhinopithecus bieti | reverse complement strand
ACATTATTTTTTTTTTTTTTTTTTTTTTTTTTTGAGACGGAGTCTTGCTCTGTCACCCAGGCTGGAGTGCAGTGGCATGATTCGGCTCACTGCAAGCTCTATCCTCCCAGGTTCACGCCATTCTCCTGCCTCAGCCTCCTGAGTAGCTGGGACTATAGGCACCCACCACCACGCCCGGCTAATTTTTTCATATTTTTAGTAGAGTCGGGGTTTCACCATGTTAGCCAGGCTGGTCTCGATCTCCTGACCTTGTGATCCACCCGCTTCAGCCTCCCAAAGTGCTGGGATTACAGGCATGAGCCACCACGCTCGGCCTGCAGTAATATTTCGTACCCATTTTTAGTCACTCCTTGGAACATGACACCCTCACTCACACCTTTGCCCTCACCCCTCATGACTCAGTCTTTGAAAGGCACAAGAACGAGAAGTGGGGAAAACACTTTCTGGAAAATACACCCCTCCCCCTGCCAAGAACTCTAAGGCATAAGGAGAAGAGAAGAGGGGAAGGGAGAAATTGGGGAAGCATCAGAGGTAAGGTAGGGGAGAACTTCTTGGGTGGGGTCCCCAAAACTGGACTTCTTTTTTTTTTTTTTTGAGACAGGACCTCACTGTGTTGCCCAGGCTAGAGTGCAGTGGGGTTCAAATGGCACTCCCACGCAGCCTCCCAAGTAGCTAAGACTACAGGCACCTGTCACCATGCCCAGCTGATTTTTTTTTTTTTCTGTAAAGACTAGAGTCTCACTATGTTGCCCAGACTAGTCTTGAACTCCTAGCCTCAAGCAATTCTCCTGCCTTGGCCTCCCAAAGTGCTGAGATTACAGCGGTGAGCCATTGTGCTCAGACAAAAAATAGACTTATTGAGGCCTAAACAATTTGGAGGGTGTGAATGTGGGGAAGGCTTAGTTTAAATGTCACATGCCTTTGTCTCCAAGATAGAGGGAATGTGTCACATGTCTGGAGACCCCCATACCTGGTCATCAGAGCTCGGCGTGGGATCTGCAGAGGCCTCCCAAAAAACATATCCAGAGAAGAAGGGGAGGGTTCCTCACACGAGAGTCTCAGTGAAGGCCAGACACGGTGGCTCATGGCTGTAATCCCAGCACTTTGGGAGGCTGAGGCAGGCAGATCACAAGGTCAGGAGTTCAAGACCAGCCTGGCCAACATGGTGAAACCCCATCTCTACTAAAATACAAAAATTAGCCAGGCGTGGTGACACGTGCCTGTAATCCCAGCTACTTGGGAGGTTGAGGCAGGAGAATCGCTTGAACCAGGAGGCGGAGGTTGCAGTGAGCCGAGACTACGCCACTGCACTCCAGCCTGGCAACAGAGTGAGACTCTGTCTCAAAAAAAAAAAAAAAATCTCAGTGTTGGAGGATCTTAAAGGGGCTCTGGGCTGGACATGGTAGTTCATGTCTGTAATTCCAGCACTTTGGGAAGCTAAGGTGAGAGGATTGCTCGAGCCCAGGAGGTGGAGACCAGCCTGGAAAATACAGGGATACCCTCCTCTTTACAAAAAAATTTCAAAAACTAGCTGGGCATGGTGACACATACCTGTAGTCCCAGCTACTTCAGAGGCTGAGGTGGGAGAATGGCTTAAGACCACAAGTTTGAGGCTGCAGCGAGCCATGATCTCACTACTGCACTCCAGCCTGGGTGACAGAGCAAGACCCAGTCTCAACAAATAAATAAATAAAAGGAAAAAAAAAATTAAAAAGGGAGCTCTGAGCCGGGTGTGGTGACTCATGCCTATAACCCCCAGCACTTTGGGAGGCCAACGTGGGCAGATCACCTAAGGTTGGGAGTTTGAGACCAGCCTGACCAACATGGAGAAACCCCATCTCTACTAAAAATACAAAATTAGCTGGGGTGGTGGCACATGCCTGTAATCCCAGCTACTCGGGAGGCTGAGGCAGGAGAATCACTTGAACCTGGGAGGTGGAGGTTGTGGTGAGCCAGGATCATGCCATTGCATTCCAACCTGGGCAACAAAACAAAACTCTTTCTCAAAAAAAAAAAAAAAAAAAAAAAAAAAAAAAAAAAAAAAAAAAAAAAGGGTGGGGGAGCTCTGATCTTACAAGATGTCAGAGTGGAGTCCTCAGAGTGAAAGCCCACTTTAGAGATCTGGGAAGCCAAGAAAGAAGAGTCAAGGATCCTGGGTGTCGGGTTTGGGAATCACTGAACCAGGAGCCCCAGACTTAAAGGGCAAAAAGCAGAGAATCCCTCCCAGGTTTGGGGGTGGCAAATGGGGTCACCATACCGAATCAGTGTGGCCTCAGCAGGCTCCACGTTCAGCAGAGGCAGCAGCAGCAGCAGGGGTAGCAGCAGCAGTGGTGGAGACATCACTGGGGAACAGGGTGTGAACCCAGGCTTCCTAGTTTTCTCTCCCCTGTGACTCCACCCTGTTCATGCCCCACCTCCCGGTTTAGGAGGTGACCAAGACACGAGATCTCTCAGCAGGTGACACGGGGACAAGGATGCTTTTTGAAGATTTGTGCAGAGTATTTGTGTAGCGTCAACAAAAGTTGTATCCTGTGTCCCTGGTGCTCCTCATTCCCTACTTGGGGGGTGGTGGTGGTGAGGTCTCCTCTGTTAGGACTGCCTCCCACCCTCCATCCTGTAGCCTCTGTCACTTTTACTTCTCACTTTCACATCACTTTTCTGCAACTTTTTAACCACAAGTGTTTCCTTGGCCAAGTGAGAGGGACCAGCAGGTGTCTGTGAAGGGTCTAGGGAAGGGAGAGAGGAACTGGTTATAAGCCTGCCCTCCCATATGAAGTGGGACTGCCTGCATCTCAGGACCCAGACTCTTATTATTTTATTTGTAGATGAAGTATGTTTCTTGTAAGCAACAAAACATTGGGTCCTCTTTTTCATCCATTCATACATTCTATATCTTTTTATTCGAGAGTTTAGTCCATTTACATTCAATGTTGTCCTTGATAAGGACATCTTCTTGCCATTTTGTTATTTGTTTTCTGGTTGTTTTGTGGTATTCTCTTCTTTCTGTCCTTCTTTGCCGTTATTTATTTATTTATTTATTTATTTTTGAGACAGAATCTCGTTCTGTTGCCCAGGCTGGAGTGCCCTGGTGCAATCTTGGCTCACTGCAACCTCTGCCTCCTGGATTCAAGTGATTCTTGTGCCTCAGCCTCCTGAGTAGCTGGGACTACAGGTACGTGACAGCACACCTGGCTGATTTATGTATTTTTAATAGAGATTTGGTTTCATCATGTTGGCCATACTGATCTCAAACTCCTGACTTCAGGTGATCCACCCGCCTCAGCCTCCCAGAGTGCTGGGATTATACACATGAGCCACCACACCTGGCCTCTGTTTTCCTTTTAGAGAAGGTAATTTTCCCTGGTCATATGATTTAATTTTTTCCTTTTTTTTTTTGTATCTGTTGTATGTTTTTTGATTTGAGGTTACCATGAGGCTTGCAAATACTGTCTTTTTTTTTTTTTTTTTTTGAGATGGAGTCTGTTACCCAAGCTGGAGTGCAATGGACTGTATCTCGGCTCACTGCAAGCTCCGCCTCCCAGGTTCATGCCATTCTCCTGCCTCAGCCTCCAGAGTAGCTGGGACTACAGGAGTCCACCACCGTGCCGGGCTAATTTTTTTTTTTTTTTTTGTATTTTTAGTAGAGACAAGGTTTCACTATGTTAGCCAGGATGGCCTTGATCTGACCTTGTGATCTGCCTGCCTCAGCCTCCCAAAGTGCTGGGATTACAGGTGTGAGCCACCGCGTCCTGCCGCAAATACTATCTTATAACCCATTATTTTAAGCTGACAGCATAAACTTAACACTGTTTGCATAAACAAACGAACAAACAATAAGAAAATTAATAAAACCTCTACACCTTAACTTTGTCCCCAACTTTTTAACTTTCTGTTGTTTGTATTTATATCTTATTGTACTGTCTATGTCTTAAAGAGTTGTTGTAGTTATTATTTTTGATTGGTTCACCCTTTAGTTTTTCTACTTAAGAGTAGTTCATACACCATAGTTATACTGTTACAATACACCATGTTTTTCTGTGTGCTTACTATTAGCAGTGAGTTTTGTACCGTCAGATGATTTTTTTATCACTCATGAACATGCTTTTCTTTCTGACTGAAGTACTCCCTTTAGCATTTCTTGTAGGACAGATCTGGTGTTGATGAAATTCCTCAGCTTTGTTTGTTTTGGGAGAGTCTTTATTTCTCCTTCATGCTTGAAGGATATTTTCACTGGATATGCTATTCTAGTCTAGCAGGACGAGCCGTGGACAAAACCCCACAGACACTGAGATAGTGAAGGAAGTAGCTTTTAATCAGCTGGAAGCATTGGCAGACTAGCGTCTTAAAATCCAAACTTGTTGATTGCACAATTTCTGTCCCTTTTAAAGGCTCACAACACTAAAGATTTTACATGAAAGGACCGTGACTAATTGAGCAATCTAGGGGGTATGTGACAGGGGCTGCCTGCACCAGTAATCAGAGTGAAACAGAACAGAACGAGAAGTTTCACAGTGTCCTTCCATACAATGTCTGGAATCTATGGATAACATTGGTTGCTAAGTCATGGGTTGAATTTTAACTGTCAGGCTAAAGTCAGGCAGGTCCAGGCCTGGTTTTGGGTCTGGTGCCTGGTGCCGGGCTGCCTGCCTTTGGTTTTGCTTCCATGTTTCTTCTTAAAACAGGTACCGAGTATAAAATAGTATATAACAGTATGGGGGGGGGGTCTCTTTCTCGCTTCTCTCATTTCCTCCCTTTGAGACTCTCACTCATTTTATTAGTGGGAGTTCTCACTTTCATTTTTACTACTTATGTCTTCCTGTGCAATAGATTGATAGTGGTTCATGTAATATGCTTGTGCTGAAGCACTCTGGTGAACTAAGGTAGCGATGAAGCTTTTTATCATTTGAAGAAGTATAGGTAGCAAACAAGGGAGTAGTAAGCAGGTTCCTATTACTATTATACCTCCTATTATAAGAGTTTTAAATCCTCCTATTGCTGGGAACTAATTTCCAAACATGGCCCCAGGATCAAATCTGTGCCACACTTGCACGGGCACATGTGCCAGTTTTGTTATATCTTTATGTCTTCAACTACTTGCCCTTGA
Organism: Rhinopithecus bieti; assembly: GCF_001698545.2. Lineage (NCBI taxonomy): Eukaryota > Metazoa > Chordata > Mammalia > Primates > Cercopithecidae > Rhinopithecus > Rhinopithecus bieti. The sequence continues at coordinate 1,442,454 of NW_016807449.1, read as the reverse complement.
TCATGTGTGTGTAGACAGCAATTAGTAAGGTTAAATTTTCCACAAACTCCTCCTTCAGCTGCCAGCAAGTAGTCGAGAGCTAGTCTATTTTGGTAGATAGCATTCCTCATCTAAGTCTCTTGCCGGGCAAGAAGAGTGAAGGCTTGACCGGTTTTATTAGTAATAAATTCTAAAACAGCTTTGCAACCGTATGATTCGGTTGAGCATGTAGATGGGGGTCCGATATCCCTATGAGCCTTCTTGTGCCCAAGTGGTGGGCCCATAGTATTGTATAATTCTTTCAGGGGGCCATTCGTCATCTTTCCAGTTACCTATGACTATGCTTCGTTTTTCGCGGGAAGCATAGACAGGGAATCCTAGGAGTTCACCTGTTTTTATGGGCAGTAGGAAGAAAGATGGTTTAATAGTGCCCATTACACAGCTACCTGTCCACTGATCAGGTAGCTTAGCATAGGCTCTGTGTTCACATATCCAGTATAACCCGGTGGGGGCAGATCAGTCCTGGTAGAATTCTGGGTGGGCCTAAACAGTCTGCAATTTTGGAAATTTACTGAATGGATCTTTTTTCTGTGTAATTGGAACTCCACCATGTAACTGTTTTTGTGGTACCATTATACAGTTTTTGTCCAAGACAACTAAGCCATCCTACAGGATGAGTGAATTCCTTTCCTTCTCTAGCTATGCAATGTTGTCCAATAATTGAGGCTTTTAGAACCCAGAAATTGTCAGAGTGGTTCTTTTGGGCCGGGAATTCATCAGGAACTGGGTCTGTAGTAACTCATTCTCGGGTTCCCATGGCCATTGATCTCCTGTGACGGTTCCTCCACAAACATCACATGAAGTGACTTTTAGAGACTGGGCTACCTGCTCGGCTAATTGCAAAAACAAATTTCTAGTTTTTCCTGGAATTTCAGGTACTGGCACATTTAGTTCATCATAGAAAGTCGGAAATACTGGCTCTGGAGAGCATTTTCAAATCTCTCCTTTGATTAAAATGTTGACCTTACGGTCTAGTTCTTTTCCATCAATGCCTCGAGAGAACGTATTTTCCTTTTTCCTGTTTTGGGTCCAAGGGGTTTGTGATGACTAATTCTAAAGGGTTGCAGCTTCCACTCCTGCAGGAGGGTCTGCCTTTCCGGTTTTGGAGCCAAACAAGATCTTTTTCATTTTCTTTTTTTTCCAAGTAGCCTAAATGTCACAAGACCAGTACCCACATTCGTTTCCACACAATCCTAATTCATGACAGATGTACTTATTTTCGACATGTATTTTTTTTCCTCCTAATTAAAAGAGCCACATCCTGCTCCTTATTGCTATTAATGATGGCACAAGCATCAAATTTTAAGATTATGCATTTGGGCACTCCTTTTTCTACTGTTCTGGCTAATACTTTACTTGTCTCATTTATGAGTCCCCACCAGTCTTCAGTCCGTAATCTTATTTCAAAAACTGTGGACATGGGAGGTTCAGAGGGGTCATAGCACACATCGGGCTGGTCACTTCCTGGATTACAGACTTTGTACTGAGTGTTATTATACAAACATGTTCCTTTTGGAATTCCTAGGCATTCATAATAACTATCGAACAAAAAGATTGTCTTAACTTGTTGTCCTACCTCAGTGACCTGATGTATGCACTGAAGGCAGTCCTCTGTGTGGGAAGAAGCAGTGGAAGATTTTACCACACAAGTCCATGTTATAAGGAAAGTAAGTCCCACAGCGATTTTCCTCATGCTTCGGCGGAGCATAGACCAGTCAGCTTCCGGGGGTGACTCGAGCAGGGCTTGTTGTCCTCCTCAGGGTTACTTTGCGGGGATTGTCTAGGCTTGGTTTGGCCTCCCAGGTTCCGGTGGCTGCAGGCTTTATGCGGCTGTGGTGAATCCAGGCTGGAATTCCTTGTCTCTTCACAGCCGTGGGAGTGGTCAGGATAACCGTCTGGGGTCCCTTCCACCGTTAGCCATAAGGGAGCTACGTTCCAGTCCTTGATCCACACGCCATACGGTCACCTGGAGAAAAAAGGTGAACTGGGGAGAAGAAGCTGGCCAGGCACCTCTCGTTTACCCAAGCTGAGATTGTCTGGGTAATTTTCCCCAAGGCCTGTAGCTGTCGCTGCAATTCAATTTCTTTTCTTTTCTTTTTTTTTTTTTTTAGTTTTTGAGACGGAGTCTCCCTCTGTCGCCCAGGCTGGAGTGCAGTGGCATGACCTCGGCTCACTGCAACCTCCGCCCCTCCAGGTTTTTAAGCAATTCTTTGCCTCAGCCTCTGGAGTAGCTGGGATTACAGGCGCGTGCCACCTCGCCCAGCTAATTTTTTTGTATTTGTAGTAGAGACGGGGTTTCACCATCTTGGCCAGGCTGGTTGCTGCAGTTCAATTTCACCCAACTCTTGGGGAGTACCCGGAAGTCCTCGCAGTATAGGAGGAGGCCTGTGATATAATATTTCGTAAGGAGAGTATCCTGTTTTCTTAGAGGGGGTGCACCTAATTTTGAACAATGCCATAGGAAGGGCCTGTATCCATTTTAATCCTGTCTCGTGACCTACTTTCCTTAAACTGTTTTTGATAGTGCAATTCATCCGCTCCACCCTTCCGGAACTCTGAGGTCGGTAGGCGGCATGTAGCTTCCAAGTGATTCCCAATACCTTTGCCATCCTCTGTACTAAGTCAGCCACAAATGCCGGCCCATTATCTGAGCCAATCCGCAGAGGCAAGTCCAAACCTAGGGATGAGATCTCGAAGAAGCACACGGGTTACTTCATGAGCTTTTTCAGTTCATGTTGGATAAGCCTCTACCCACCTAGAGTAAGTACGCACTAGAACCCGTAAATGCTTGTTACCTCCGCATTTGGGCATCTCTGTGAAGTCCACTTGAAGATCTCCCAAGGGAGCTGCTCCATAGGCTTGTATGCCAGGAGGCACAGAGGGGGCTTGCTTTGCATTGTGCTGTCGACTGGTAACGCATTGCTGCAGCACTGTTTCAGCAAGAGCTGGCAAGTGTGAGATAGAAGTAGCAGCTTAACAGCTTTTCAAGTGACTCCTGGCCTAAATGGGTAGTTTCATGTACAGCCAGTACGACTGCGGCTCCTGGCCGCTGTGGCACAGCTATTCTCCCACCTGGTAACTTTATCCATCCTGCTTTTATTGTTTGTCCTCCCTCTGCCTGAAGAAAGTCTTTTTCCTCTTTAGAATGAGTAGGCACCAGATCAGGTATTTGAGGGAGTAGGGGGCTGTGACGCATGCCCGGTAAGAAGGAGATACTGGCCGGGCGCGGTGGCTCAAGCCTGTAATCCCAGCACTTTGGGAGGCCGAGACGGGAGGATCACAAGGTCCGGAGATTGAGACCATCCTGGCTAACACGGTGAAACCCCGTCTCTACTAAAAAATACAAAAAACTAGCCGGGCAAGGTGGCGGGCGCCTGTAGTCCCAGCTACTCTGGAGGCTGAGGCAGGAGAATGGCGTAAACCCGGGAGTCAGAGCTTATAGTGAGCTGAGATCCGGCCACTGCACTCCAGCCTGGG
>NW_016807449.1:1433604-1438441 GCF_001698545.2 Rhinopithecus bieti | reverse complement strand
GAATGCAGTGGCACGATCTCGGCCCACTGCAAGCTCCGCCTCCCGGGTTCACGCCATTCTCCTGCCTCAGCCTCCCAAGTAGCTGGGACTACAGGTGCCCGCCGCCACACCTGGCTAATTTTTTGCATTTTTAGTAGAGAAGGGGTTTCACCGTGTTAGCCAGGATGGTCTCGATCTCCTGACCTTGTGATCCGCCCGCCTCGGCCTCCCAAAATGCTGGGATTACAGGTGTGAGCCACCGCGCCCGGCCTCTTGTTGGTATTTTATGTCCTTTGCCCCAGAATTTAACAGGCCTTTTCTTTATATAATGCTCCATGTACTTGAAGGGTTCGAAAGGCATATCGAGAGTCAGTATAAATGTTTACAGCCTTACCTTCACTAAGTTCTAGGGCCCAAGTTAAAGCAATGGGCTCTGCCTTCTGGGCTAAAGTGCCCTGAGGCAATGGTTTGGCTTCAATAACATCATCCAAGGTTACCACCGCATATCCTGCACATCTTTCTCCTCGTGGCTTGATGAAGCTGCTCCCATCCACGTATAACTCCTAGTCCACTAATACCCATGGCTGGTCTTGAAGATCGGGTCTGCTAGAATAGACTGAGTCCAATACTTCCACACAATTATGTTCGACAGGGCTGTCTGATACTGGGAGTAAGGTGGCAGGATTCAGAGTGTTACAGACTTCACTGGTTATGCAGGGGTTTTCACATAACAAGCTTTGGTACTTGGTTAATCTGGCATTTGTTAGCCAATGGTGTCCTTTGGTATTCATCAGAGTTACCACCGCATGGGGGGCCTTTATACTTAAGTTTTGTCCAAGGGTTAGCTTGTCTGCTTCTTGTGCTAACAGGGCTGTAGCTGCCAGGGCTCTCAGACAAGGAGGCCAGGCTTTTGAAACGCCATCTAGCTGTTTTGAGAGGTAGCCACTGGTCTTGGCCAGGGCCCCACAGTTTGGGTTAAAACTCTGACTGCCATTTTTTCTCTTTCTGACACACAGAGCGTGAAGGGCTTTGTCAAATCCGGTAGTCCTAGGGCTGGGGCTGACATAGGTGTTTCCTCTAACTTGCAAAAGGCTTGCTGTTGCAGAGGTCCCCGTTCAAAAGGCTCCCAAGGCTCCCTATAGCCCCCCCTTTGTAACCCCATACAGCGGTTTGGCTAGCACCGCAAAGTTTGGAATCCATAATCTGCAAAACCCCACAGCTCCTAGAGATTCCCTTACTTGCCTTCTGGTTTTAGGTTCTGGTAAGCTGCAGATGACCTGCTTTCTTTCTGACCCCAGGTTGCGCTCCCCTTTCTGAATAGTGAATCCCAGGTAGCATGCCTGCTGTCTGCAGATCTGAGCTTTCTTCTTGGACACCTTATACCCAGAGTCCTTCAGGTGTGGAAGCAGGACATCCGTCCCTTTTGCACACCTGTCTGCCATGGAGTGTCCTAGCAGAAGATCATCCACGTACGGGAGCAAGACGCAGCCTTGGTCTTTAGCAGGAAACTTCTGGAGGTCTCGAGCCAATACCTCCCTGAAAATGGTGGGGAATTTTAAACCCCTGGGGAAGCCAAGTCCAAGTGTACTGAGTGGTGACACCTGACCCCGGATCTTCCCACTGAAAGGCAAGCAGCTTTTGATGCTCAGGAGCCAGTCTGATGCTAAAGAAGGCATCCTTCAAGTCCAGACAAGCGCACCAGCTGTCCTCAGCTGGCAGCAATCCTAACAGTGTGGAAGGGTTGGGAACTGTTGGTGCAGAGTCACTGTAGCTTGGTTAGCCGAGCATAAGTGCTGTACAGGTCGATAGTCCTTAGTCCCTGGCTTGGGAACAGGTGAGGGGGGGTGTTCCATGGAGACTGGCAAGGAACTATAATTCCNTCTTTTTTCTGTGTAATTGGAACTCCACCATGTAACTGTTTTGTGGTACCATTATACAGTTTTGTCCAAGACAACTAAGCCATCCTACAGGATGAGTGAATTCCTTTCCTTCTCTAGCTATGCAATGTTGTCCAATAATTGAGGCTTTTAGAACCCAGAAATTGTCAGAGTGGTTCTTTTGGGCCGGGAATTCATCAGGAACTGGGTCTGTAGTAACTCATTCTCGGGTTCCCATGGCCATTGATCTCCTGTGACGGTTCCTCCACAAACATCACATGAAGTGACTTTTAGAGACTGGGCTACCTGCTCGGCTAATTGCAAAACAAATTTCTAGTTTTCCTGGAATTTCAGGTACTGGCACATTTAGTTCATCATAGAAAGTCGGAAATACTGGCTCTGGAGAGCATTTTCAAATCTCTCCTTTGATTAAAATGTTGACCTTACGGTCTAGTTCTTTTCCATCAATGCCTCGAGAGAACGTATTTTCCTTTTCCTGTTTTGGGTCCAAGGGGTTTGTGATGACTAATTCTAAAGGGTTGCAGCTTCCACTCCTGCAGGAGGGTCTGCCTTTCCGGTTTTGGAGCCAAACAAGATCTTTTCATTTTCTTTTTTTTCCAAGTAGCCTAAATGTCACAAGACCAGTACCCACATTCGTTTCCACACAATCCTAATTCATGACAGATGTACTTATTTTCGACATGTATTTTTTTTCCTCCTAATTAAAAGAGCCACATCCTGCTCCTTATTGCTATTAATGATGGCACAAGCATCAAATTTTAAGATTATGCATTTGGGCACTCCTTTTCTACTGTTCTGGCTAATACTTTACTTGTCTCATTTATGAGTCCCCACCAGTCTTCAGTCCGTAATCTTATTTCAAAACTGTGGACATGGGAGGTTCAGAGGGGTCATAGCACACATCGGGCTGGTCACTTCCTGGATTACAGACTTTGTACTGAGTGTTATTATACAAACATGTTCCTTTTGGAATTCCTAGGCATTCATAATAACTATCGAACAAAAGATTGTCTTAACTTGTTGTCCTACCTCAGTGACCTGATGTATGCACTGAAGGCAGTCCTCTGTGTGGGAAGAAGCAGTGGAAGATTTTACCACACAAGTCCATGTTATAAGGAAAGTAAGTCCCACAGCGATTTTCCTCATGCTTCGGCGGAGCATAGACCAGTCAGCTTCCGGGGTGACTCGAGCAGGGCTTGTTGTCCTCCTCAGGGTTACTTTGCGGGGATTGTCTAGGCTTGGTTTGGCCTCCCAGGTTCCGGTGGCTGCAGGCTTTATGCGGCTGTGGTGAATCCAGGCTGGAATTCCTTGTCTCTTCACAGCCGTGGGAGTGGTCAGGATAACCGTCTGGGGTCCCTTCCACCGTTAGCCATAAGGGAGCTACGTTCCAGTCCTTGATCCACACGCCATACGGTCACCTGGAGAAAAAAGGTGAACTGGGGAGAAGAAGCTGGCCAGGCACCTCTCGTTTACCCAAGCTGAGATTGTCTGGGTAATTTTCCCCAAGGCCTGTAGCTGTCGCTGCAATTCAATTTCTTTTCTTTTCTTTTTTTTTTTTTTAGTTTTGAGACGGAGTCTCCCTCTGTCGCCCAGGCTGGAGTGCAGTGGCATGACCTCGGCTCACTGCAACCTCCGCCCCTCCAGGTTTTAAGCAATTCTTTGCCTCAGCCTCTGGAGTAGCTGGGATTACAGGCGCGTGCCACCTCGCCCAGCTAATTTTTTTGTATTTGTAGTAGAGACGGGGTTTCACCATCTTGGCCAGGCTGGTTGCTGCAGTTCAATTTCACCCAACTCTTGGGGAGTACCCGGAAGTCCTCGCAGTATAGGAGGAGGCCTGTGATATAATATTTCGTAAGGAGAGTATCCTGTTTTCTTAGAGGGGTGCACCTAATTTTGAACAATGCCATAGGAAGGGCCTGTATCCATTTTAATCCTGTCTCGTGACCTACTTTCCTTAAACTGTTTTGATAGTGCAATTCATCCGCTCCACCCTTCCGGAACTCTGAGGTCGGTAGGCGGCATGTAGCTTCCAAGTGATTCCCAATACCTTTGCCATCCTCTGTACTAAGTCAGCCACAAATGCCGGCCCATTATCTGAGCCAATCCGCAGAGGCAAGTCCAAACCTAGGGATGAGATCTCGAAGAAGCACACGGGTTACTTCATGAGCTTTTCAGTTCATGTTGGATAAGCCTCTACCCACCTAGAGTAAGTACGCACTAGAACCCGTAAATGCTTGTTACCTCCGCATTTGGGCATCTCTGTGAAGTCCACTTGAAGATCTCCCAAGGGAGCTGCTCCATAGGCTTGTATGCCAGGAGGCACAGAGGGGCTTGCTTTGCATTGTGCTGTCGACTGGTAACGCATTGCTGCAGCACTGTTTCAGCAAGAGCTGGCAAGTGTGAGATAGAAGTAGCAGCTTAACAGCTTTTCAAGTGACTCCTGGCCTAAATGGGTAGTTTCATGTACAGCCAGTACGACTGCGGCTCCTGGCCGCTGTGGCACAGCTATTCTCCCACCTGGTAACTTTATCCATCCTGCTTTTATTGTTTGTCCTCCCTCTGCCTGAAGAAAGTCTTTTCCTCTTTAGAATGAGTAGGCACCAGATCAGGTATTTGAGGGAGTAGGGGCTGTGACGCATGCCCGGTAAGAAGGAGATACTGGCCGGGCGCGGTGGCTCAAGCCTGTAATCCCAGCACTTTGGGAGGCCGAGACGGGAGGATCACAAGGTCCGGAGATTGAGACCATCCTGGCTAACACGGTGAAACCCCGTCTCTACTAAAAAATACAAAAAACTAGCCGGGCAAGGTGGCGGGCGCCTGTAGTCCCAGCTACTCTGGAGGCTGAGGCAGGAGAATGGCGTAAACCCGGGAGTCAGAGCTTATAGTGAGCTGAGATCCGGCCACTGCACTCCAGCCTGGGCAACAGAGCAAGACTCCATCTCAAAAAAAAAAAAAAAAAA
>NW_016807449.1:1404118-1432474 GCF_001698545.2 Rhinopithecus bieti | reverse complement strand
GAATGCAGTGGCACGATCTCGGCCCACTGCAAGCTCCGCCTCCCGGGTTCACGCCATTCTCCTGCCTCAGCCTCCCAAGTAGCTGGGACTACAGGTGCCCGCCGCCACACCTGGCTAATTTTTTGCATTTTTAGTAGAGAAGGGGTTTCACCGTGTTAGCCAGGATGGTCTCGATCTCCTGACCTTGTGATCCGCCCGCCTCGGCCTCCCAAAATGCTGGGATTACAGGTGTGAGCCACCGCGCCCGGCCTCTTGTTGGTATTTTATGTCCTTTGCCCCAGAATTTAACAGGCCTTTTTCTTTATATAATGCTCCATGTACTTGAAGGGTTCGAAAGGCATATCGAGAGTCAGTATAAATGTTTACAGCCTTACCTTCACTAAGTTCTAGGGCCCAAGTTAAAGCAATGGGCTCTGCCTTCTGGGCTAAAGTGCCCTGAGGCAATGGTTTGGCTTCAATAACATCATCCAAGGTTACCACCGCATATCCTGCACATCTTTCTCCTCGTGGCTTGATGAAGCTGCTCCCATCCACGTATAACTCCTAGTCCACTAATACCCATGGCTGGTCTTGAAGATCGGGTCTGCTAGAATAGACTGAGTCCAATACTTCCACACAATTATGTTCGACAGGGCTGTCTGATACTGGGAGTAAGGTGGCAGGATTCAGAGTGTTACAGACTTCACTGGTTATGCAGGGGTTTTCACATAACAAGCTTTGGTACTTGGTTAATCTGGCATTTGTTAGCCAATGGTGTCCTTTGGTATTCATCAGAGTTACCACCGCATGGGGGGCCTTTATACTTAAGTTTTGTCCAAGGGTTAGCTTGTCTGCTTCTTGTGCTAACAGGGCTGTAGCTGCCAGGGCTCTCAGACAAGGAGGCCAGGCTTTTGAAACGCCATCTAGCTGTTTTGAGAGGTAGCCACTGGTCTTGGCCAGGGCCCCACAGTTTGGGTTAAAACTCTGACTGCCATTTTTTCTCTTTCTGACACACAGAGCGTGAAGGGCTTTGTCAAATCCGGTAGTCCTAGGGCTGGGGCTGACATAGGTGTTTCCTCTAACTTGCAAAAGGCTTGCTGTTGCAGAGGTCCCCGTTCAAAAGGCTCCCAAGGCTCCCTATAGCCCCCCCTTTGTAACCCCATACAGCGGTTTGGCTAGCACCGCAAAGTTTGGAATCCATAATCTGCAAAACCCCACAGCTCCTAGAGATTCCCTTACTTGCCTTCTGGTTTTAGGTTCTGGTAAGCTGCAGATGACCTGCTTTCTTTCTGACCCCAGGTTGCGCTCCCCTTTCTGAATAGTGAATCCCAGGTAGCATGCCTGCTGTCTGCAGATCTGAGCTTTCTTCTTGGACACCTTATACCCAGAGTCCTTCAGGTGTGGAAGCAGGACATCCGTCCCTTTTGCACACCTGTCTGCCATGGAGTGTCCTAGCAGAAGATCATCCACGTACGGGAGCAAGACGCAGCCTTGGTCTTTAGCAGGAAACTTCTGGAGGTCTCGAGCCAATACCTCCCTGAAAATGGTGGGGGAATTTTTAAACCCCTGGGGAAGCCAAGTCCAAGTGTACTGAGTGGTGACACCTGACCCCGGATCTTCCCACTGAAAGGCAAGCAGCTTTTGATGCTCAGGAGCCAGTCTGATGCTAAAGAAGGCATCCTTCAAGTCCAGACAAGCGCACCAGCTGTCCTCAGCTGGCAGCAATCCTAACAGTGTGGAAGGGTTGGGAACTGTTGGTGCAGAGTCACTGTAGCTTGGTTAGCCGAGCATAAGTGCTGTACAGGTCGATAGTCCTTAGTCCCTGGCTTGGGAACAGGTGAGGGGGGGTGTTCCATGGAGACTGGCAAGGAACTATAATTCCTTTTTTTTTTTTTTTTTTGAGACGGAGTCTCACTCTGTTACCCAGGCTGGAGTGCTGTGGCGCGATCTTGGCTTACAGAAAGCTCCGCCTCCCGGGTTCATGCCATTCTCCTGCCTCAGCCTCTGGAGTAGCTGGGACTACAGGCGCCCGCCACCACGCCCGGCTAATTTTTTTGTATTTTTAGTAGAGACGAGGTTTCACCAGGTTAGCCAGGATGGTCTCGATCTCCTGACCTTGTGATCCACCCGCCTCAGCCTCCCAAAGTGCTGGGATTGCAGGCATGAGCCACTGCGCCCGGCCTCCCCTTTTGAATGTAATAAACAAGAATGCAGTAATGTCCTTGTATTAGTCAGGGCTCTCGAGAGGAACAGAACTAATGGAATATATATATATATGGGAGTTTATTAAGTATTAACTCACACAATCACAAGGGTCCTACAACAGGCCGTCTGCACACTGAGGAGCAAGGAGAGCCAGTCCGAGTTCCAAAACTGAAGACTTGGAGTCTGATGTTCGAGGGCAGGAAGCATCTAACACGGGAGAAAGATGGAGGCTGGGAGGCTAGGCCAGTCTCTCTTTTCACATTTTTCTGCCTGCTTATATTCTAGCCAGGATGGCAGCTGATTAAGGGTGGGTCTGCCTTTTCCAGCCCACTGACTCAAACGTTTCTGTTTGTTTTATTTTATTTTATTTTACTTTAAGTTCTGGGATACATGTGCAGAACGTGCAGGTTTGTTACATAGGTAAACGTGTACCATGCTGCTTTGCTGCACCTATCAACCCCTCATCTAGGTTTTAACCCCCACATGCATTAGGTATCTGTCCTAATGCTTTCCCCCTCACTTACCCCCCACTCCCCAACAGGCCCCAGTGTGCGATGTTCCCCTCCTCAAATGTTAATTTCTTCTGGCAACACCCTCAGGACACCCAGGATCAATACTTTGTATCCTTCAATCCAATCGAGTTGATACTCAGTATGAATCATCACAGTCCTTATAGATATTTTCTGTGCATCTGTTCCATATCATCTGTATTAGTCAATTTTGCATTGCAATAAAGGAATACCTGAGGCTGGGTAATTCATAAAGAAAAGGCCAGGTGGGTGCCTCATGCCGGTAATCCCAGCATTTCAGGAGGCTGAGGCAGGAGGACTGCTTGAGCCTGGGAGTTGGATGGAGACCAGCCTGGGCAACAAAGGGAGACCCTGTCTCTAGGGAAAAAAAAATTAAATTATCTGGGCGTAGTGGTGCATGTCTGTGGTCCCAGCTACTTGGGAGGCTGAGGCAGGAGGATTGCTTGAGTCTGGGAGGTGGAGGCTGTAGTGAGCCACGATTGTGCCACTGCACTCCAGCCTGGGCAACAAGATCAATCACTCAATCACACATTCACTGTCCTACAATTATGGAAGCCAGAAGCCCAAAATGATTTCAGTGTTGAAACTGCCGTGTTTGCAGAGCCGTGTTTGCAGAGCCGTGTTTGCAGAGCCGTGTTTGCAGTGCCGTGTTTGCAGAGCCATGTTTGCAGAGCCTCTGGAGGCTCTAGAGGAGAATCCACGTCCTCGCCTTCTCCAGCTTCTGGAGGAGCTCTGCAGGAGCCCCGTCTTCCTTCTTCAAAGCCAGCATCCTGGCGTCTTGCTTCCGTCTTCACGTGAACTTCTGAATCAGTCTCCCTCTCCCTCCCTCTTATAAGGACCCTTGTGATGACATTTAGGGTCCTCTTGGATGACCCTGTTCTCAAACTCCTTCAGTTGATTACATCTGCTAAATCCTTTTCCTCACATAAGGTAGTATTCACAACCCCAGGGACTGAGGTGTGAATATCTTTTGGGGGCCACTCTTCAGCCCACAATGTTGGTAATTTACTTCCTATCTTAATGCCTATTTCCCCATTCGAGTGTAATCCCTATGAGGGCAAAGATCTTCATCCGTTTAATTATCCACTGTGCCCCAGCACCTAGGACAGAGCCTGGCACATAGTGAATAATAAATAATGACCAAGACAACATGGTAAAACACTGGGTGCGGTGGCTCACCCCTGTAATCCCAGCACTTTGGGAGGCCAAGGTGGGAGGATTACCTGAGGTCTGGAGTTAGAGACCCGCCTGACCAACATGGAAAAAACCCGTCCCTACTAAAAATACAAAATTAGCCGGGCGTGGTGGCACATGCCTGTAATCCCAGCTACTCGGGAGGTTGAGGCAGGAGAATCGCTTGAACCCAGGAGGTGGAGGTTGTGGTGAGCCGAGATGGTGCCACTGCCCTCCAGCCTGGGCAAAAGGAGCAAAACTCCATCTCAAAAAAAAAAAAAGAAAAAAAAAGTCTCTACAAAACTTCTAAAAATTAGTCAAGCGTGGTGGCCCATGCCTGTGGTCCCTGCTACACCTAAGGCTGAGGCAGGAGGATCGCTTGAGCCGGGGAGTTCGAGGCTGCAGTGAGCCATTACCGCGCCACTGCACTCCAGCTTGAGCGACAGAGTGAGTCCTTGTCTCGATAATAACAATAAAATAATAATAATAATAGTAAAGATCCACTTTGTGCACTCCTTGCTTTGGGGAATTTTTCTGAAACAGCGGACAGTGTCTCTATGATAACTCTCACCACCACCACCACCATCCCCGCTTTGTTTTCTCAGAGCACTCCATCTGGGGCCCCTTCAACTCGCCCCCCACGCTTTCCGTCTGCAGCACCCTATCCAACTTCACCCAAAGCGCCCTTAAGTAGTTTCTGAGAGGCCGTGCCTGCAAATTCCCAATTGGCCACAAGGTGGAGGTGTGGGCCTATTTTCCCAGCCAAGATTCCCCAGCCGCCACCCCTGTTTCTAGAGCGGGACTCCTGGAACACCAGGCTCTTTCCAGCTCCCTGCTTCTGCTCCGGCGCTTCCCACCCCCTGGAATGCCGACTTGCTCGCTCTCTGCACCCCACGGGAAAAGGAGCAGAACAGAAGCTTCCTCCCTGACTCTCCTGCCCGAGCTTACTGGGTCCTGAATCTCCCCGTGTCTAGTCGCTTAGCGGTTTGTGATCAGGTCGGCCTCCACTATCAGAGGAGCACACTCTCGAGATGGGGCTCAGGCCTGACTTTTCGGGGTCCCCAGAATCGCTCAACACAATTCTTCCAGAAGCCTCAGGATGCGATTAGATAAAGGATTGCCAGATTTTTCGACCAGTCGTTTTTTAGAATCAATTGGATATGTACCCGTATCCAATTAGCTCTGGATAGCAAGAGGCTGAGGAGGGGGGAGTGACGTCACCTCCACGGATGGCGCAGCACCGCTCCCCGAACCCAGAGGCTCAGAGCTCCCCCGGGGTCTCAGAATCCAGAGGGAGAGAGGGGAAACAGGAAATGAGATCCGGGGGAATAGTATCCTTGCCCCCTTGACCAGGAACTGGGAAACCCTTACCAATTACAGTCACCCCCCACCCACTGCCAGCTGTCGCTGCCGTCGCGACCTGTCACCTCCCACGCATGTTGTGGCTGCGCCCGCCTCCGTCAGGGCGTGACCACGGCGTGGACTACAACGACCGTGATGCTCCACGGCGCTGGGAGCTTTTGACGAAAGGCAGCGTAGTCGAGGGGCTTCATGGGATTCGTATTACAAAATCCCTCACCAGGGTGCGTCCTGGAGAAAACGGGTGATACCCTTCGCCTCCCACTTCCTCAACTCCGTGGGTACGGGCACAAAGTTTTCTCTTTATTTATTTATTTATTTATTTATTTTTTTGAGACGGAGTCTCGCTCTGTCGCCCAGGCTGGAGTGCAGTGGCCGGAACTCAGCTCACTGCAAGCTCCGCCTCCCGGGTTTACGCCATTCTCCTGCCTCAGCCTCTCGAGTCGCTGGGACTACAGGCGCCCGCCACCACGCCCGGCTAGTTTTTTGTATTTTTTTAGTAGAGACGGGGTTTCACTCTGTTAGCCAGGATGGTCTTGATCTCCTGGCCTTGTGATCCGCCCGTCTCGGCCTCTCAAAGTGCTGGGATTACAGGCTTGAGCCACCGCGCCCGGCCTTCTCTTTATTTATTTATTTTTGAGATGGATTTTCGTTGTTGCCCAGGCTGGAGTGCAATGGTGCGGTCTAGGCTCACTGCAACCTTGGCCTCCCAAGTTTAAGCCATTCTCCTGCCTCAGCCTCCCGAGTAGCTGGGATTACAGGCATGCACCACCATGGCCGGATAATTTTTTTGTATTTTTAGTAGAGACGGGGTTTCACCATGTTGGCCAGGTTGGTCTCGAACTCCTGACCTCAGGTGATCCACCCGCCTCGACCTCCCAAAGTGCTGGGATTACCGGCGTGAGACACCGCGCCCGGTCACAAAGCTTTCTCTTTAACAAGTACGCTATGAAAAGAAGCCACCCAGGCAGCATCGCTCAATGGAAATAGTGGATTTTTACTGGGCAGCGGGACCTCAGCGACCACCCACTGCGCATGCGCTTCACGTGGGCGTCACCCGGGGAACTGCGCCTGCGCGGTCTCGCCCCATACCAGGGCGGCTCGGCGAGTGCGAGCGCGCGCTAGGCCCACCCGGGCGCTGCTCTTCGTGTCCCCGCGGTCGAAAACGGCCACATACGTCCCCAAGAAGACGTCACCGAGGATCCAGAAGGGCCCTGCAGGCGGAGGGACATCCAAGGCCTGGAAACCGGACAAGCAGAGGCGGACGCCATTTCGAGTAGTCTGCAAGGCGACAAGAAGACGACTGGGTGTCGCGGCCACAGGGACGGCCATTTCCCTGGGAGCCCGTGCTCCCCCCTCCCCCACACCCTCGGGCTCTTTAGTGTTCACCAACAAACTGCCATCACAGGGACAAGAAATGTTTCTGCGGCCCTTTCCCTTCCTAGAGACGTCTCTCAGCTCTACCCTCTCAAACCGTCGTATGACGTCCCTATGGCGTCATGGTGATGGCCACCTACCTGAATGACGTAATCCTGGGCCGTGAGGTTAAACCAGACCCCGCCAAGAAGGAAGGAGACTGCGGGGAGCTTTGGGATCTCCGAGCACAGGATGATGTACTGGGGGAGAAGAGGAACCAGTGAAGATGAGAGATTCCTGCTCTGCTCAATCCCTTCCGTGGCTCCCCAGTGCCATGGGGTAACTTCCGTATTGAGCACCTGGGTACTCAGCGTCCTGTGTGCAGAGGCCCTGCCGCCTAGACTTATGCAGTCCCAAGCAAACCTGCATTATCGTCTCCCTCCACCCCACCACCATCCAGAGAATCACAGCGTAGACACTTGGAAAGTGTCCTCAATTCCTCCCACCACCCTCCAGACTATCGGTCACGAAGTCCGGTGCCTCCTGCCCTGGAATGCCCCTTAAATACTTGCTTCCCACCCTCGGGCCCTTTGATGTTCACTGTCAAACTGCCATCAGCCTCCTCAGCCCATACCCACCAGAGACTGGGACCTCACCTCCCCAGCCAGCAAGGGATATCCCCCAATGGCTGCATGCAGGGCCCGGATCTCCTCAGTGGGTCCTGTGATGAGGGACGTGCCCGTATCCAGGATGGCAGCACAGCCCCGGACACAGAGAGTCAGCCCTGGGCCCACCTTCACACTGAGGGGGAAGTAGGCAGTCATCAGAGGCAGGGTCCTCGGAGTCCAGGCCCCCAGCCTCCAGCTCCAGAGCCAGGAGACCAAGTCCCTCACCGCTCCATGTGGATCTGCCAGTAGGCAGGGACTGTGACTGGCACGAAGGTGAGGGGTGGGATATAGTGTGCCGGGTCTGAGCCCCCCAGGACCAGCTCTCCTCCATCAGGCTCTTCGGGGTCCCTGCAGGGGCAGAGTATAGAAAGTGTAGATGTCAGTGTCACTGGCCTTCCCTCAGCCCTAGGTATGGCCAGGGGAGGCCCTTCCCACCAGATGGGTTGTTTCTGGGGTTCCCACGGGGTAGTGAGATGCAGGAAGGGCCTAGATGTTGGGACTGGAAGCCAGGCAAGAAAAGCATGGCGCTTTAGGCTGTTGGGGACTTCCTGAAGTGAAGAGGAGACTTCATTTGACTGTGGAAGGTAGAGTTTTGGGGGAATTTCCTGAACTGAATATCATAGTAACCAAGTAGAGCAGCGGCGTCTTGGAATTGGCTCTTGAAGGTGTGACTTGTGCAGGGGTGGGGTGGCTTCCTGGGTAGGAGGAGAGAATTTCTGAATTGCCTGTTGTGATATCTAGAGAGGTGTTAGACTTCCTGAGTTGGCTGAGAGGGATGGGAACGGGGATGGAGACTTCCTGGAAGGTAGAGGACAGCGGGATCTACTAAGTGGTTGGTAGAACTGCTAGAGTGGGTTGGATGTCAGGGTAACTGAGTGGGCACAGGATTTCCTGACTGTGTGTGATGGGCCTCTGGGAGGGAAAGTGGAGACTTCTTGGAAACTTCTTGGATGTTGGGTGGGACTTCTGAGCATAATATTGAACTTCCTAGCAAGTCAGTAGGACTTCCTGGATTAAATCAGGCAATTCTTGACTTCTGGTCAGTGTTCTCAAATGGGATTTGAGCTTTCTTGGTAAGGAAGAGAAAGCTCCTGAGTATTTTGTTGGGTGTGGCATGGAATTTCCTTGTTTGATTTTGAAACATGGAGCATTTTGAACTGATGGTGAGTTTCCTTAGTATGTCTTAAGTTGTCACTTAAGCTCTGGGACTTTGAATAGGGTTGAGGTGTTTCTTTATAGGGTAGGTGACTTCCTGCATGGAGGATGCAACTTCCTGTATTGGATGGCTGACTTCCTGAATGGAGAGTATAAGTGGGTGACTCTGAGAGTGAGACTTCCTGCATTGGGGTCAGTGACTTCCTGAGTGGAGGTGGGACTTTCTTTATGGAGTAAGAGACTTCCTGAAGGAAGACTCACTTCCTTCTTGGGGATAGGGCTCATAGATAGGTGCACCCTTCCCAGTACCTGTTGAGATAAAAGGAGAAGACAGGCTTATCCAGTAGCCCCTGTTCTACCAGTACATCCATCGGGGGCCGAACTCCTTCCACAGACAGAATGGGAAAACCGAGGCCCAATATCCCATCAAAATGGGCAAAAGTGAAGACCAGGCCGGGCTCCCAGAGAGCCTCTCCGAAAATCACTGATGTACCCTTGATTCCACCAATCTAGGGGTAGATTGAGATGTGACCAGTTACTTTTTGGATGACAATAACCACATGTCCTGAGGGCTCCCAAACCAAGGCATGAATCCTAGTTCTGGGGACATCTGGATGAAAGCCCCAACTTCCTAGGAAACTTTGCCTCTTGAGAAGCCCCACCTCTTCACCCAGGAAGCTCCTCCCCCTGCTTGAGAAGCCCCACCTCTTCACCCAGGAAGCCCCTCCCCTTCCTTGTGATGCACCATCCCTTCACTCCGATAGGCAGGCCCTCCACCCCACTTGAAAAGCCCCATCCATTGATTTGGGGAGCTCCTCCTCCTCAAGCCCCTCCCTAAGCCAGATGATCTTAGACCATGGGGTTCTCCTAGGCTGAAGACTTCTGAGAGTCAAAGGTCACTCACAGTCAGCTTGTCTTCACTCAGGATTCCATCTACTCGCCCAGTTCCATATTGAATGGCAAACTTGGTGCCATTGGCCTGGAAGGAACTGGAGGCTTTGGGATCAAATCGGTGGTGTAACCCTAGGTTAGAGGTCAGAAAGGTGTCACTGGGGGAGGGAATCTCCCCAATGCCTACTGCCCCTTTGACTTTCTGACCTGTGAGGGCATCATGAAAGAACAATTCCTCAAAATCCTCTGAGAAGCTGAGGTCCAGCCCCGCCTTCTCCCTTCACCCCCATTCAGCCTTGTTCTCCTGCATAGAAACTCACAGCAGGGCACACTGAAGAAGTGACATCTCCTGGACGGGACCCAGAGATTGGAGGAGCCAGTGTCAAAGACGACAGTGAAGTTTTGTGGAGGCGTTCCCAGCCCAATTTTCCCAAAATACTGGACCTGATACCAAAAGAGGAGAGTAAATGAGTTTGGCTCAAAGGCGCAGGGGTGAGGGCTGTGTGGGGCTGTGACTCACATCCCTGTAGTTCGAGAGAGGTACAAAGGTAAGCTTGTCCCCAGGGGATGGGGCCCCCAACTTGGGGACCTCTGCTGGTTCTCTCCGTCCCCTCAGTAGGTTCAGGGTCCTGCGTTCAGGTTGGACTCGATGAAGAGGGATGCTGTAAGGAAAGAGGATATTGACAGGAAGCTGCCCTTCTTGGAGATCCTCTAAATAGACTTACCCAAATAGGATATGATGACAAATTCAACATCTCCTAGGCACTACAATAGTAGTCAGTACCAGAAACCCTACAATAACAACCTCCAGAAAAACCTATCAAAGATGCCATGATGACAGATGTCCCCAAATACTTTACAAGAGCAACGCATCCCAAACAGACCTTCCCAAAGACCTTTCCATGTTCAAATCCCTTAAAATAAGCCATTCCCAAAGAATTGACATTCTCAAAGGTTTCCCAAGACCCTAACAGAAAACCTAACCTTTGCAAAAGCCCTTGGGTGGTGGCCCCTGCATGCTTCAGTTCATGAGTTTAGGTACTATTTTCCCCACCCTTGGGGAGAAAAATGTAAGCGTCAAGTCTTAACTGTCTTGCTGTGTTGCCTGTGCTGATCTCAAACTCCTGGCCTCAGCCTCCCAAAGTGC
The DNA here is from genome assembly GCF_001698545.2 of Rhinopithecus bieti. Classification (NCBI taxonomy): domain Eukaryota; kingdom Metazoa; phylum Chordata; class Mammalia; order Primates; family Cercopithecidae; genus Rhinopithecus; species Rhinopithecus bieti. The sequence goes on along the minus strand of NW_016807449.1, from coordinate 1,422,011 downwards.
TGGGATTACAGAGGAGAGGCACTATGCCCTGCCCGGGTTCCCTTAAACTGTATTTGCAAAAGCAGGAGGCAAACAGGATTTGGCCCTGAAGCTGAGTGTTTGCAACCCTTGACTTAGAGGGCCAGTTACAATTCAGATATCTTCGTTGCTAATTAAGTAAGTCTAGCATGGGGCCCAAGAATTTGGATTTCGAACAAGTTCCCAGGTCTTGATGATGCTGTTGATACAACATTTGGAGACCCTCTTTTCTTTGCATTGACTTGGAAAATGGCCATGAGACATTAGGTTCAAAAAGCAGGTTAACAAGCACCATGTGCGGTAGTATCTTCATTCCTGCTTTTAGTCACTTCTCGAAGCACTTGTTGCCTCACTCCCACCTTTCCCCCCACCCCGCATGAGTCAGTCTTTGAGAGGCACAAGAATGTGAAGTGGGGAAAACTCTTCCTGGAAGTGTACACCCCTCCCCCTACCAGGAGTTCCAGGGGATGAGAAGAGAGGAGAAAAGGGAGAGACTGGGGAGGCATCAGAGGTAAGGTAGTGAGAAGACGTCTTGCATGGGGTCCTCAACATTGGATTTCTTATTCTTTTTTAAAACTTTTTGTTTGACACGGGGTCTCCCTCTTTCACCCAGGCTAGAGTTCAGTAGTGCAGTCAGGGCTTACTGCAGCCTTGATTTCCAGGGCTCAAGTGATTCTCCCACCTCAGCCTCTGGAGTAGCTGAGACTATAGGCACAAACACCACACCTGGCTTTTTTTTTTTTTTTTTTTTTGAGACAAGGTGTCACCCTGTTGCCCTGCCCGGAGTGCAGTAGCAGGATCATGCAAGATCATAGCTCACTGCCTTAAACTCCTGGGCTCAAGCAATCCTCCTTCGTCAGCCTCCTGAGTAGCTGGGAGTCTGGCCAAGTTGTCCAGGCTGGTCTCAAAACTGTTGGCCTCAAACGGTCTTCCCACCTTTGCCTTCCAAAGTGCTGGGTTACAGGTGTGAGCCACGTCTCTGGCCAAAAACATGACTTCTTCAGGCCAAACAGTTTGATGGGTGTGATGTGGAGGAGTCTCAGTTTAAATGTCACATATCTGGGGCTCTGAGATGGGAGGAGTGTGTCACAGGTCTGGAAACCATAATACCTAATCATCAGAGCTTATAGTGGGGTCTGCAGAGACCTCTCAAAAACATGTCCTAGCCAGGCGCAGTGGCTCACGCGTGTAATCCCACCACTTTGGGAGGCTGAGGCAGGCAGATCATCAGGTCAGGAGTTCAAGACCTGCCTAGCAAACATGGTGAAACCCCGTCTCTACTAAAAATACAAAAAATTAGCCGGGCGTGGTGGCGGATGCCTGTAATCCCAGCTATTCAGGAGGCTGAAGCAGAAGAATGGCGTGAACCTGGGAGGCGGAGCTTGCAGTGAGCCAAGATCACGCCACTGCACTCCAGCCTGGGTGACAGAGCGAGACTCCGTCTTAAAAATAATATAATAATAATAATAAAAGGGCTCTGGTCAGCCAGGTGGAGTGGCTCACACCTGTAATCCCAGCACTTTAGGAGGCCGAGGTAGGTGGATCATGAGGTCAGGAGTTCCAGACAGGCCTGGCCAACATGGTGAAACCCCGTCTCCACTAAAAACACAAAAATTAGCCAGGCATGGTGGCGGGCGCCTGTAGTCCCAGCTACTTGGGAGGCTGAGGCAGGAGAATTGCTTGAACCCATGAGGCAGAGGTTTCAGTAAGCTGAGATCACGCCATTGCACTCCAGCCTGGGCAACAGAGTGAGACTCCATCTCAAAAAAAAAAAAAAAAAAAAAAATCTGGTTTAAGAGATGTCAGAGTGGAGCCCTTAGGGGTGACAGCCTGGTTTAGAGATCTGGGAAGCTGAGAAAGAAGTGCTAGGGATCCTGGGTGCCTGGGAATCACTGAACTGGGAGTCCTTAGACTTAAAGGGCAAGAGGCAGAGAATCCCTCCCAAGTTTGGGGGTGGTAGGTGGGGTCGCCATACCGGATCAGTGTGGCCCTGGCAGCCTCCATATTCAGCAGAGGCAGCAGCAGCAGCAGCAGGGGTAGCAGCAGTGGTAGTGGAGACATTGCTGGGGACCTGGGTATGAACCCAGGTGTCCTGGGGCCTCGTTTTCTTTCCCTGGTGACTCCACCCTGTTCATGCCCCACCTCCAGGTTTAGAAGGAGACCAGGACGTGAAATCTGTCAGCAGGTGATACAGTGGCCAAGGATGTTTCTTGAAGGTTTATGCAGAGTATTTTTGGAGGGTCAGCAGAAGTAGCATCCTGTGCTCGTGGTGCTCCTCATTGCCTCCTCGAGTGGCAGTGGTGGTGGGGTCTCCTCCACCGTGACCACCTCCCACCCCCCATCCTTCAGCTGCTGTCAGTTTTACTTTTAACTTTCATATAACTTTTCTGAGACTTATTAACCACAAGTGTTTCCTTGGCCAAGTGGGAGAAACCAGCAGGCACCTGTGAAGGGCCTGGGGGAAGGGAGAAAGGAAATGATTAGACACCCTCCCTCATGTATGAAGTGGGACTGCCTGCATTTCAGGACCCAGACTCTTACTCTTTTATTTGTAGGTGAAGTATGTTTCTTGTAGACAACAGATCATTGGGTATTTTTTGTTGTTGTTTTTGGTTTTTTGTTTTGTTTTTGTTTTTTTTTTTGAGACTGAGTTTTGCTCTTGTTGCCCAGGCTGGGATTACAGGCATGCATCACCACGCCCAGTTAATTTTGTATTTTGAGTAGAGACAGGGTTTCTCCGTGTTGGTCAGGCTGGTCTAGAACTCTCGGCCTCAGGTGATCCGTCCGCCTTGGCCTCCCAAAGTGCTGGGATTACAGGGTGAGTCACTACGCCCAGCAGATTCTTAATTATTTCAATCTCTTTGTTAAATTTATCTGATAGAATCTGAATTCCTTCTGTGTGTTATCTTGAATTTCTTTGAGTTTCCTCAAAACAGCGATTGTAAATTCTGTCTCTGAAAGGTCACATATCTCTGTTTCTCGAGGATTGGTCCTGGGTGGCTTATTTGGTTTGTTTGGTAAGGTCATTTATTCTGAATGGTCTTGATGCTTATAGATGTTCACTGGTGGCTGGGCACTGACAAGTTAGGTGTTTATTTATTTAGATGGAGTTTTGCTCTGGTTGCTCAAGCTGGAGTGTAATAGCGCGATCTCAGCTCACTGCAACCGCTGCCTCCCAGGTACAAGTAATTCTCCTGCCTCAACCTCCCAAGTAGCTGGGACTACAGGCGCCTGACACCACCCTGGCTAATTTTTTTTTTTTTTTTTGCGATGGAGTTTCACTGTTATTGCCCAGGCTGGAGTGTAATGCGCCATCTTGGCTCATTGCAACCTCCACCTCGTGGGTTCCAGTGATTCTCCTGTCTCAGCCTCCCCAGTACCTGGGATTATAGGCGCATGCCACCACGCCCAGCTAATTTTTGTATTTTTAGTAGAGATGGGGTTTTCATCATATTGGTCAGGCTGGTTTCAAACTTCTGACCTCAGGTGATCCACCCGCCTCAGCCTCCCAAAGTGCTGGGATTACAGACATGAGCCACCACGCCTGGCCACGTTAAGTATTTATTGTAGTCTTTGCAGACAAGGCTTGTTTGTACCTGTCCTTTTTGGGGAGGCTTTCCAGGTATTCAAAAGTACTTGGGTGTTGTGATGTAAGCCGTGTCTGCATTAGCGGGCTCCCCAAGCCCATTAATGCTGTGGTTCTTGCAAACTCATGGAGGTACTGCCTTAGTGGTCGTGGATAAGATCCAGAAGAATTATCTGGATTACCAGCCAGAGACTCTTGTTCTCTTCCCTTGCTTTCTCCCAGAGTATCTCTGTCTCTCTCTCTCTCTCTCTCACTCTCTCTCTCTCTCTCTCTCTCTCTCTCTCTGAGTGCTCACCTGAGGCCATGATTTTGAAGGTTTTTTTTTTTTTTTTGGTAGATTTTTGTTAAATTTGGTGTTCCTGCAGAGGGGATGATCAGCGGAAACTTCCGTTTGGCCAGCTTGCTCTGCTGCCTCTCTAGACTTTCTCTGATTGCTGTTTTTTTTGTTTTGTTTTGTTTTTTGTTTTTTTTTTTCAGATGGAGTCTCGCCCTGTCACCCAGGCTGCAGTGCGGTGCCACGATCTTGGCTCACTGCAACCTCTACCTCTCGGCTTCAAGTGATTCTCTTGCTTCAGCCTCCCGAGTAGCTGGGATTACAGGCACGCACCACCACACCCAGCGTATTTTTTGTACTTTTAATAGAGACAGGGTTTCACCATGATGGCCAAGCTGGTTTCGAACTCCTGACTTCAAGTGATCCACCTGCCTCGGCCTCCCAAAGTGCTGGGATTACAGGCATGAGCCACTGCACCCAGCCTCTCTGTTTTATTTGGAAAATACTAAAACGCACACACACACAAATACAAATCACCTGTAGGCCTACCATCATTCAAAACATATAAAAATAATAATTTTATTTTTTTGAGGCGGAGTCTCACTCTGTCACCCAGACTAGGGTGTAGTGGTGCAATCTCAGCTCACTGCAACCTCTACCTCCTGGGCTCAAGTGATTCTCCTGCCTCAGCCTCTTGAGTAGCTGGGATTATAGGTGCCCACCACCACACTCCTCTAATTTTTTTTTTTTTTTTTGTATTTTTAGTAGAGACAGGGTTTCACCATGTTGGCCAGGCTGTCTTGAACTCCTGAGCTCAAATGATCTACCTGCCTCAGCTTCCCAAAGTGCTGGGATTACAGACGTGAGCCCCGCCAAAATGTATACAAGTAATTGCAATATCCCTCTGTCCGCCAGCCCCCCTTATCTCTGACTAAGCGTCTCAATTTTTAACAGGCATCAGAAATCTGGTTAAAACGCAGATTCCTTGGCACCACCCTCAGAAATTCTAGTTCAGGAAGCCTGGAAGAGGGCCCAAGAATCTGCATTTTCCAACAAACCCACTGATCATGGAGCCATAAACATGTCTGAGAAACCCTATTCAAGTTCTTTGGGTTTCTGAGATAGATTTGCAAGTCAATATCAGCATGCATTTATTTTTTTTCTTTTCTTTTCTTTCTTTCATTCTTTTTTTTTTCTTTTTTGTTTTTGAGACGGAGTCTCGCTCTGTCGCCCAGGCTGGAATGCAGTGGCGCGATCTCAGCTCACTGCAAGCTCTGCCTCCTGGGTTCACACCAGTCTCCTGCCTCAGCCTCCCGAGTAGCTGGGACTACAGGTGCCTGCCACCATGCCCGGCTAATTTTTTTGTATTTTTAGTAGAGACGTGGTTTCACCGTGTTAGCCAGGATGGTCTCGATCTCCTGATCTTGTGATCCGCCCGCCTCGGCCTCCCAAAGGGCTGGGATTACAGGCGTGAGCCACCGTGCCCGGCCATTTTTAATTTTTTTAGTAAACAAAAGCCGCTTTACTTATTGATCTGGAAGTGATTTTTTTTCACTTAGCCATATTCCCTGGACATCAGAAAATTTGATATAACTTATCTATAGCAAAACACATGAATCTTAAGTGTACAGCACTATGACTTTATTTTTTTTCCACAACATTTTAGTCTGAAGATTTTCAAGCTTAGAGAAAAGTTCACAGGATTATAGAGAGAAGGTCCCTGTTCCCACCACTTAGAATTTATAATTAATGTATTTTGCAGAATTGTCTTTGTTACACATCTGTCCAGCTCTCTACCTTTCTTATCATCCAGGAGCCTATGTTTTTTTAATTGAATCTCTCAGATAAGTTGCAGACATCCATTCTTCACCCCTAAACACTTAAGCATTTACATCATCAGCCTGGTGGATTTACACATAGGTGTACAGCACCACTCAGACCAAAACATAGAACGTTTCCAGGCAGGGCTCGGTGGCTCACGCCTATAATCCCAGCACTTTGGGAGGCCGAGGCGGGCAGATCTCTTGAGGTCAAGAGTTTGAGACCAGCCTGGCTAACATGGTGAAACCCTGTGTCTACTAAAAATACAAAAATTAGCCAGGTGTGGTGGCGCACACCCATAATCCCAGCTACTTGAGAGGCTGAGACCGGAGAATCACTTGAACCTGAGAGAAAGTGGTTGCAGCAAGCTGAAATCGCGCCATTGCACTCCAGCCTGAGCAACAGAGCGAGACTGTCTCAGAAAAAAAAACAAACGATAACAACAACAAAAAAACATTTCCAGCTTCCCAGAAGGTCCTGTCTCACTGCCTGCCAGCCAGTGTCCAGCAAAAGGAATGAGTACCCTGCGACCACAGTTTCGTTTTGCCTGTTCTTGAGTGTCACATGCAAGACATCACAGGACTTCTTTTGGGTTCAGTTTTTATCCCTCAATATCCTGTCTCTGCATGTCTTGAAAAGTCAGAGCATACAGATTTACTTTATTTTTCCCCAAAAGATTTTATTACGAAAATTCAGGCCAGGCGTGGTGGCTCATGCCTGTAATCTTAGCACTTTGGGAGGCCAAGGCGGGTAGATCAATAGAGGTCAAGAATCAAGACCAGCCTGGGCAACATGGCAAAACCCCGCCTCTACGAAAAATACTAAAAATTAGTCTGGCATGGTGGTGTGCACCTGTGGTCCCAAGTAGTAGAGAGGCTGAGGTGGGAGGATCGATAGAGCCCAGGAGGTGGAGGTTGCAGTGAGCTGCGATTGTGACACTGCACTCCAGCGTGAGTGACAGAGTGAGACCCCATCTCAAAAAAAAAAAAAAAAAAAAAAGTAAAGAAAGAAAATTCAGACACTCAAACATAAGACAAAGTGGAAAGAATTTTACAGTGAACCCACATATACCTCCTACCCAGCTTCCACCACTAACATTTGTCTGTGTTTGCTTTATCCTGTTTCTTTTCTTTTTTTTTGTCTTTTGAGACAGAGTCTCATTCTGTCACCCAGGCTGGAGTGCAGTGGCATGATCTCGGCTCACTGCAAACTCCGCCTCCTGGGTTCAAGCCATTCTCCAGCCACAGCTGGAATTACCTGGGCACCTGCCACCATGCCCAGCTAATTTTTCTATTTTTCAGTAGGGACAGGATTTCACCATGTTGGTCAGGCTGGTCTCAAACTCCTGACCTCAGGTGATCCGCCCACCTTGGCCTCCCAGAGTGCTGAGGCGCAGGTGTGAGCCACTGCGCCTGGCCGATTTATCCTGTTTCAATCTGTCTAGCCTACCCTGTATCCCAGTGGTTCTCAACGAGGGGCTGTTTTCCCTGCAGGAGACGTTTGGCATTGTCTGCTGACATTTTTTTTTTTTTTTTTTTTTTTTGAGACGGAGTCTCGCCCTGTCGCCCGGGCTAGAGTGCAGTGGCCGGATCTCAGCTCACTGCAAGCTCCGCCTCCCGGGTTCACGCCATTCTCCTGCCTCAGCCTCCCGAGTAGCTGGGACTACAGGCGCCCGCCACCTCGCCCGGCTAGTTTTTTGTATTGTTAGTAGAGACGGGGTTTCACCGTGTTAGCCAGGATGGTCTCGATCTCCTGACCTCGTGATCCGCCCGTCTCGGCCTCCCAAAGTGCTGGGATTACAGGCTTGAGCCACCGCGCCCGGCCAGTCTGCTGACATTTTTGTCTCACCTGCTGTGGTGGGTGGGGGTGGTGCTCTGGCATGTAGTGGGGTAGAGGCCAATGATGTTGCTAAGCTTCCTGCCATGCACAAGACAGCCCCCCAACAAAAATTATCCAGCCCCAGGCAGGGCATGGTGGCTCATGCCTGTAATCCCAGGACTTTGAGAGGCTGGGGTGGGAGGATGACTTAAGCCCAGGAGTTCAAGACCAGCTTCAGAAACATAGCCAGTACAAACACATGTAAAACTTAGCCAGGCATGGTGGCATGCACCTGCCATCCCAGCTACTCTGGAAGCTGAGGTGTGGGGATCGCTGGAGCCCAGCAGGTCCAGGATGCACTCCAGCCTAGGTGGCAAAGCGGAAAAAAAAAAAAAAATCTGGCCCCAAATGTCACAGTGGCAAGGTTGAGAAACCTTGCTGTATTCATTCCTCAGTCCATCGCATTTTCTTGATTTCAGAATAACCTACAGACATGAGTATTCTTCAGTGCATATACTTCCACAAGGCCATTCTTTTTTTTTTTTTTTTTTTTGGGAGGAAGTTCCCCCCTGTCCCCCCGGCTGGAGGTAGGGGGAGCAATCTTGGCTCACTGCAAGCTCCACCTCTCAGATTCAAACGATTCTTCTGTCTCAGCCTCCCGAGTAGCTGGGACTACAGCCGCACCACCATGCCTGGCTAAAGCCCATTCTTTTCTTTTTTTTTTTTTGAGACGGAGTTTCGCTCTTGTCTTTTCACCCAGGCTGGAGTGCAGTGGCACAATCTCTGCTCACCGCAACCTCTGCCTCTCGGGTTCAAGTGATTCTCCTGCCTCAGCCTCCCGAGTAGCTGGGATTACAGGCATGCGCCACCACACCCAGTTGATTTTGTATTTTTAGTAGAGACCGGGTTTCTCCATATTGGTCAGGCTGGTCTCAAACTCCCGACCTCAGGTGATCCGCCCACCTTGGCCTCCCAAAGTGCTGGGATTACAAGCATGAGCCACCATGCCCGGCCAAGCCCATTCTTTTAAATAGCTACATAGTATTTGAGAGTATTAATGTAACACTACAACACCACTTCCAGAACTGATTCTCTGCATAGATTGTTTTCCCCCTTTTAATGTAATAAACAATGCAGTAATATCCTTATAGATATTTTCTGCACATCTATTCCATAGCATCTGTATTAGTCCATTTTGCACTGCAATAAAGGAATACCGAACGCGGGGTAATTTCTAAAGAAAAGGTGGCCGGGTGCGGTAGCTCACACCTATAATTCCAGCAACTTTGGGAGGCCGAGGCGGGCAGATCGCTTGAGGTCAGGAGTTCAAAACCAGCCTGGCCAACATGGTGAAACTCCGTCTCTACTAAAAACACCCAAATAAATTAGCCGAGCGTGGTGGCAGGCGCCTGTAATCCCAGCTATTCGGGAGGCTGAGGCAGGAGAATTGCTTGAACCCGGGAGACGGAAGTTGCAGTGAGCTGAGATCGCGCTGCTACAGTCCAGCCTGGGCGACAGAGTGAGACTTCATCTCAAAAAAAAAAAAAAAGAAAGAAAGAAAAGAAAGGCTAGGTGCGGTGGGGGTGCGTTTGGGAGGCGGGGGTGTCATCCCAGCCCTTTGGAAGGCTGAGGCAGGAGGATCGCTTGAGCCTGGGAGTTGGAGACCAGCCTGGGCAACAAAGGGCGACCCTGTCTGTACAAAAAAATTTAAAAATTATCTGGGCTTAATGGCACACTCCTGTAGTCCCAGCTACTGGGGAAGGTGAGGCAGGAGGATCACTTGAGCTCAGGAGGCTGAAGCTGCAGTGAGCCGTCATCACGGGACTGCACTCCATCCCGGGCGACAGAGTGAGACACTGTCTCGATAGAAATAAATAAATGCAAAAATAATGCTAAAGATCCACTTTGTGCACTCCTTGCTCTGGGGGATTTTCCTGAAACAGTCGACCGTGTCTCTGATAACTGTCACCACCCACTTTGTTTTCTCAGTCAGAGCACCCTTCAAGTCGCCCCCCACGCTTTCCGTCTGCAGCACCCCATCCAACTTCACCCAAAGCGCCCTTAAGTAGTTTCTGAGAGGCCGTGCCTGCAAATTCCCAATTGGCCACAAGGTGGAGGTGTGGGCCTATTTTCCCAGCCAAGATTCCCCAGCCGCCACCCCTGTTTCTAGAGCGAGACTCCTGGAACACCAGGCTCTTTCCAGCTCCCTGCTTCTGCTCCGGCGCTTCCCCACCCTGGAATGCCGACTTGCTCGCTCTCTGCACCCCACGGGAAAAGGAGCAGAACAGAAGCTTCCTCCCTGACTCCCCTGCCCGAGGTTACTGGGACATCTCCTGCCGAACACGGCCCGGCCAATGGGACCTGGATCTCCCCATGTCTTCTCTCTCAGGGGGTTGTGACCGGTTCGGCCTCCACCATCAGAGGAGCACAGTCTCCAGAATCGCCCAACACAATCTTTCCCGAAGCCCCTCAGGAGGTGATTAGGTAAAGGATTGCCAGATTTTTAAACCTGTCATTTTATTTACTAACTAACCTTGTAATAAAGGAATTATCGCCCACATTTTACGGGATTGGGGGGGTGCTGCGGTGCAGAAAGGTTAAAAGGAGGCAGCCCAGGTGCACTTGGAGGGGAATTGAACCTGGTTCTTGAAGCTGCAGACACCAAGTAATCAGCCCAGATGCCTCTCATTGTCTCTGCCAGGATTACCTTTGCCCCTGTTCCATTGGCGAGAATCTGTCACGTGGTTGCTCCTGGCTGCAAGGAGGACCCGGAAATGTAGTCCAGTTGTATGTCTAAGCGTGAGGGACACTTTGTGTGACTCTCAGCCACTGTGGGCCACATCTGACCCAACAGGGTCTCAAATTCGGACCCGCGTTCCCTCTATGATCTTATATCGCACTTTCCCGAGGTCTCGCATTAGTTTTTTTTTTTTTTTTTTTCCTTGAGGGAGAGTCTCCCTCTGTCATCCAGGCTGGAGTGCAGTGGCTGTGATCTCAGCTCACTGCAACCTGCGTCCCCTGGGTTCAAGCGATTCTCCTGCCAATTTTTGTGTTTTTAGTAGAGATGGGGTTTTGCCATGTTGGCCAGGCTGGTCTCAAACTCCTGACCTCAGGTGATCTGCCCATCTCGGTCTCCCAAAGTGCTGGGATTACAGGTGTGAACCACTGCACCTGGCCTACTCAAAATATTAAACACAGGCTGGGAGTGGTGGCTCATGCATGTCGTCCCAGCACGTTGGCAGACTGAGGTGGGAGGATTGCTTGAGCCCAGGAGTTCCAGACCAGCCTGGGCAATACAGTGAGTCTGTTTCTCTGAAAGAATTAGCCGGCTTGCTAGTGCATATTGGTAGTCCCAGTTACTCTGGAGACTGAGGTGGGAAGATCACTTGAGCCCAGAAAGTCAAGGCTGCAATGACCTGTGACCACACCACTCCACTCCAGCCTGGGTCGCAGAGTAAGACACTGTCTCAAAACAAAAGTTAAACATAGAGTTACTGCATGACCTAGCAATCCTACTCCAAGGTGAAATGAGAACATATGTCTACACAAAAACTTGTACATGAATGTTCATAGCAGCGTTGCAGCCAGGAATAGAAACATCCCACCTGTCCATTAACTAGCCAATGGGTAAGTACAAGGTGGTATATCCGTATCATGGACTATCACTGTGCCATAAACAGAAATGAAATACTGATACATTCTACAATGTAGATGAACCTAGAAAACTTTATGCCAAGTGAGAGATGCCAGTCACAAAGAGCCACATATTCCAAGGATCCATTTATAGGAAATGTCCAGAATAGGAAAATTCCATAAAGTCATAGAATTTTTTTTTTTTTTTTTTTTGAAACAGAGTCTTGCTTTGTCACCCAAGCTGGAGTGCAGTGGTGCCATTATGGCTCACTGCAACCTCAGCCTCCTGGGCACAAGTGATCCTCCCATCTCAGCCTCCTGAGTAGCTGTGTCTAGAGGCATTCGCTACCATGCATGGCTTAGTTTTTAATTTTTTGTAGATACGGGGGTGGGGGGGTCTCCCTGTGTTGCCCAGATTGGTCTCAAACTCCTGGGCTCAAACAGTCTTCCAGCATCGGCCTCCCAAAGTGCTGGGATTACAGGCATGAGTCACCTCGCTCAGCCAGACATAGATTAATTGCTGCCTCAAGCTAGAGAAAAAGGGTGGAAGAATTGGGTATAACTGTTTTTTGTTTGTTTGAGACGGAGTCTCACTCTATCGCCAGGCTGGAGTGCAGTGGCGCGATCCTGGCTCACTGCAACCTCCGCCTCCCGGGTTCAAGCGATTCTCCTGCCTCAGCCTCCTGAGTAGCTGGGATTACAGGCGCCCGCCACCATACTCAGCTAATTTTTGTATTTTTAGTAGAGACGGGGTTTCACCATGCTAGCCAGGATGGTCTCAATCTCTTGACCTCGTGATCCGCCCGCCTCAGCCTCCCAAAGTGCTGGGATTACAGGCGTGAGCCACCGCGTCCAGCAGGTATATCTGCTTATGGGAATGGGGTTTCTTTGTGGAGTGACCAAATGTTCTAAAATTGGCTATGGTGGTGGTTGCACAACCCTGTGAACATGCTAAAAACCATTCAATTGTACTTTGAAGTGGTAAATTGTTTGGTATGTGAACCAAATCTCAATAAAGCTATTACCAAAAAAATTAGAGGATATTGGCCGGGTGCGGTGGCTCACACGGGTGGATCTGGCCACTGCACTCCAGACTGGGCGACAAAGTGAGACTTCGTCTCAAAAAAAAAAAAAAAAACAATTAGAGGATATTGGATTACTTACAAATGAGAACCTTGGTCTACAACTACGTTCAGACAACAAAACTGCCAGTGACTGAATGCTTCTGTATGCCACGCACTGCGTTTCCGGGATCCTCACACCCTTCATAAGAAATAAGAACAAGAGGCCGGGCACGGCAGCTCACGCCTGTAATCCCTGCATTTTGGGAGGCTGAGGTGGGTGAATCACCTGAGGGCAGGAGTTGGACACCAGCCTGGCCAACATGATGAAACCCTGTCTCTATTAAAAATACAAAAAATTAGCTGGGCATGGTGGCGGGTGCCTGTAGTCCTAGCTACTCAGGAGGCTGAGGCAGGAGAATTGCTTGAACCCGGCAGGCAGAGGTTGCAGTGAGCCGAGATCACGCCACTGTACTAGAGTAAACTCCGTCTCAAATAAATAATAAGAACAAAGCCAGGCGTGGTGGCTCGAGTCTGTAATCCCAGCACTGTGGGAGGCCGAGGGGGGTGGATCACCTATGTCAGGAGTTTGAGACCAGCCTGCCCAACACGGTGAAACCCTGTCTCTACTAAAAACACAAAAATTAACCGGGCAAGGTGGCGCACACCCATGATCCCAGCTACTCAGGAGGCTGAGGCAGGAGAATAACTTGAACCCGGGAGGCAGAAGTTGCAGTAAGCCAAGATTGGGTCACTGCACTCTAGCCTGGGTGACAAGAGCAAAACTCAAAGAAAAAAGGAAGAATGATTTCTCCTATTTTACCAGTAGATCAACCGAGACTGAGTGCTATGTGACTTGCCTCAAAAGTGTTGTAATTCCTCTTCAGCCTATGTCAGGACTCTTGCACTTTTCTAATAGTGGAAACTTAGAAACAACTTTAACATCTACAAGAATCAATACAGGCTGGATGCGAGGCTCATGCCTGTAATCCTGGCACTTTGGGAGGCCAAGGCAGGCAGATCGCCTGAGTCCATGAGTTCAAGACCAGCCTAGGCAACGTGGTGAAACCCCATCTCTACCAAAAATATAAAAACTTAGCTGGGTGTGGTGGCTCATGCCTGCGGTCCCAGATACTCTGGAGGCTGAGGTGGGAGGATCACCTGAGCCCAGGAGGTCAAGGCTGCAATGAGCCAAGATGGTACCACTGCACTCCAGCCTGGGTGACAGAGTGAGATCTTATCTCAAAAAAAAAAAAAAAGTATAAATATAGTTCCACCATATCAGGCACCTCATTTGAAACCCACCCTGTTTATGCTTTTACCTCATTTAGTCGTAAGAGTAAGGCGACAAGGTCAGTACTCTTGATAGAGGTGGGCTAGGGGAAGTCCCTATATGCTGGTGTGGGGCCTCCACCCCAGCCAATGTCCAGGCTCTTGACACCATCTCAGGAAGGAACTAAAGGACAAGTAGGAAAATACTGTAAGTACAAAGATGTATTGCGAAGTGAAAAGTACACACCCAACACAGAAGAGTGCAGGTGGACTCGAGAGAGAGTCTCCTGCAGGGGGGTTTGGGGCTGCTACCTTTATGGGTTTCTTTTTTTTTTTTTGAAACAGTCTCGCTCTGTCGCCAGGCTGGAGTGCAATGGCACGATCTCAGTTCACTGCAACCTCTGCCTCACAGGTTCCAGCAATGCTCCTGCCTCAGCCTCCTGAGTGGCCGGGACTATAGGCATGCACTATGGGTTTCTTTAATCAAGGAGTGGAATATTCATGAAGATTCCTAGAAAAAGGAGATTTTTGAGAACAGTGGTGCCACCCAGTTTTACACCAACTATGGGTGTTCCTGTAACTGCCCTGGTGCTGGTGGGTGTGTGTTTATGTTAATGAGCATATAATGAGGTCCTAGGTGAGACCTAGATCATATGTAGGGCCTTGTTGGATCCAGCGTGTCTTAGCCAGGTTGGTCCGCTAGGGTTTTCAAGAGTCTTTTCAGCCCCTACCTGCTGCAACTATTTCAACAGTTTCCTTTTGCTAGTCATGTGAAACTGCTGCCTGGAATTTTCTATTCTCCCGTGACCAGCCTGTGTTATTCCTGTCTCACATTTTTTGTTTTGTTTTCTTTTGTTTTTGTTTTGAGATAGAGTCTCACTCTATTGCTAGGCTGGAGTGCAGTTGCAGTGGTGTGATCTCAGCTCACTGCAATCTCTCACTCCTTGGTTCAAGCGATTCTCCTGCCTCAGCCTCCCGAGTAGCTGGGACTACAGGCGCCCGCCACCACATGCGGCTAATTTTTGTATTTTTAGTTGAGACGGGGTTTCACCATGTTGGCCAGGATGGTCTCAATCTCTTGACCTCGTGATCCGCCCACCTCGGCCTCCCAAAGTGCTGGGATTACAGGTGTGAGCCACTGTGCCTGGCCTCCTGTCTTTTATTTTATTTGTATTTGTATTTGTATTTTTATGATGGAGTTTCGCTCCTGTTGCCCAGGGTGGGGTGCAAGTGCACGATCTTGGCTCACTGCAACCTCTGCCTCCCGGGTTCAATTCTCCTGCCTCAGCCTCCCGAGTAGCTGGGATTACGGGTGCCCGCCACCACGCCCGGTTAATTTTATATTTGTAGTAGAGATGGGGTTTCACCAAGTTGGTCAGGCTAGTCTCGAACTCCTGATCTCAGGTGATCCACCCACCTTCGCCTCCCAAAGTGCTGGGATTACAGGCATGAGCCACCATGACCAGCTGTCTCCTGTTTGCAATTTACAGGCAAGGAAACTGAGGCGCGGGGAGGTAAAGGAACTGAGCTCAGTGTTATACAGGAAGGAAGTGACAGAGACGCCAGGTTCTGCCGTCTCCAATGCTCATGTTAACCATTTGTTTCGCTTCTAACATCCCTGGGTGGAAAATTCCACAATCTCAAAGGATGGGCCTGAGTAGACAAAATAAGTTACAAAAGAGCATGGATCCCATAGTCCCATTTCTTTTTTTTTTTTTAAAGGCATACACATATGTCAGAGGCATTCCAACCACAGAGATTCCGTCTTGAATAGGAGCTTGGTAAAATAAGGCTGAGACCTACTGGGCTGCATTCCCAGGAGGTTAAGGCATTCCTAGTCACAGGATGAGATAGGAGGTTGGCACAAGATACGGGTCACAAAGAGCCTGCTGATAAAACAGCATATGCACTAAAGAAGCCAGCCAAATCTCAGCAAAACCAAGATGGCAATGAGAGTGACCTCTAGCCATCCTCATGGCTAATTATACACTAATTATAATGCATTAGCATGCTAAAAGTCACACCCACCAACACAGTGACAGATGCCATGGCAACATCATGAATTTCCCCTATATGGTCTAAAAGGGGAAGGAACCCTCAGTTCTGAGAATTGCCTACCCCTTTCCTGGAAAACTCATGAATAATCTACCCCTTGTTTAGCCTGTAATCAAGAAATAACTAAGTATAATCACAGTGAAAAGCCCAAGCCGCTGCTCTACCTGGAGAAGCCATTCTTTTATTCCTTTACTTTATTTTTATTGTATTTTATTATTAACAGTGTCTCGCTCTGTCGCCCAGGTTGGAGTGCAGTGGCCCAATCTCGGCTCACTGCAAGCTCCGCCTCCCAGGTTCACGCCATTCTCCTGCCTCAGCCTCCAGGGACTACAGGCACTCGCGGCCACGCCCGGCTAATTTTTTTTTTTTTTCCAACAGAGACGGGGTTTCACCGTGTTAGCCAGGATGGTCTCGATCTGCTGACCTCGTGATCCACCCGCCTCGGCCTCCCAAAGTGCTGGGATTACAGGTGTGAGCCACCGCGCCCGGCCAATTTTATTTTTGAGACCGAGTTTCGCTCTTGTTGCCCAGGCTGGAGTGCAGTGGCGCAATCTCGGCTCACCGCAACCTCCACCTCCCGGGTTCAAGCGATTCTCCTGTCTCAGCCTCTCCGGAGTAGCTGGGATTACAGGCGCCCGCCACCACGCCCGGCTAATTTTGTATTTTTAGTAGAGACGGGGTTTATCTATGTTGGTCAGGCTGGTCTCAAACTCCCAACCTCAGGGGATCCGCCCACTTCGGCCTCCCAAACTGCTGGGAGTACAGGCGTTTGAGCCACTGTGCCCGGTCTGAGACTGAGCTTTTTTAATTCTTCCAATCACCAAGTTATTGAAACCATTTTTGCAAAAATTTTAACGAGAAAATTCTGACATCTCAAATCTGGCCGGGCACAGCGGCTCACGCCTGTAATCCCAACATTTTGGGAGACCGAGGCAGGTGAATCACCTGAGGTCAGGAGTTCAATACCAGCCTGGCAAACATGGTGAAACCCCATCTCTACTAAAAATAGAAAAATTAGCCGGCCGTGGTGGCGGGCGCCTGTAATCCCAGCTACAAGCGAGACTGAGGCAGGAGAATCGCTTGAACCCAGGAGGCGGAGGTTGCAGTTAGCTGACATCGCGGCACTGCACTCCAGCCTGGGTAACACAGCGAGACTCCATCTCAAAAAAAAAAAAAGTAAAAATAAGCCGGACGCCGTGGCTCACGCCTGTAATCCCAGCACTTTGGGGAACCGAGGCGGGCGGATTTGAGGTCAGGAGTTCGAAACCGGCCTCGCCAACATGGTGAAACCCCATCTCTACTAAAAATACAAAAAAATGAGCCGGGCGTGGCACATGCCCATAATCCCAGCTACTTGGGAGGCTGAGGCACGAGAATCTCTTGAACCCAGGAGGCGGAGGCTGCAGTGAGCTGAGATTGCACCACTGCACTCCAGCCTGGGGTGACAGAGTGAGACCTCTCCAAATAAATAAATAAGAATAAAATAAAACCAACAAGCAGCACGAGTCCAAAATCAGAAAACTTGTAACGACCAGAAAAGTGCAAACGTGCCTTAAATCAGTCATGTGCGACAAGCAGCTATAGTTAGGGTTTGGTCGCTGGCTCAGAGAAGCGCATGAATGAGCTAAAGCCACAAAGCGCGGGGCGGGAGGTTTGGCTCCCAGATTCCCCTCTCATCCAAGAAGCGAGGAAATGGGTTCGGAACTCTTCTGCCAAGTCCCAGTACATCTACCCGGTAAACTTCCGATGTTTCCAACTTCCGTGCGGGGCAGCAGCTTCGGCTGGTCCTAAGCGGGCCGGAAGTTCGTCAACTTTCACGCTCCGCCTCTTTTCCGGACGTGACGCAAGGGCGGGGTTGCCGGAAGAAGTGGCGAAGTTACTTTTGAGGGTATTCGAGTAGCGGCGGTGTGTCAGGGGCTAAAGAGGAGGACGAAGAGAAACGGAGCAAGGGGACCCAGGCAGGTGCACCCGAGAGTGGGGAGACGCGGGAGGAGCCCCGAACCTGGGGCTTCTCGGCGCTCGCCGCGTACTCCGCTCAGCCCCGTTCTCTTCTTCCATTTCCTCCCCTCCGTAACTCGCGCCTCCCGCGGCTGTTTCCAGGGCAACAGGAGTAGTTCACTCCGCGAGAGGCCGTCCACGAGACCCCCGCGCGCAGCCATGAGCCCCGCCCCCCGCTGGTGCTCGGAGAGGGGCGGGACCTGGAGCGAGGTGCGGGGGCGGAGCATGAATGGAGGAGGTGGGGCGGGGCATAATGGGAGGGGATGGGGCGGGACCTGGAAGCGCGGTGCGAGGGCGGGGCATGAAGGGAGGAGGCGGGGCTGGGGGCGGGGCATGATGGGAGGAGATGTGGCGGGG
>NW_016807449.1:1394521-1403626 GCF_001698545.2 Rhinopithecus bieti | reverse complement strand
TGGAGCGAGGTTGTGGGGGTGCAGCGGGAAGGGAAGAGGTAGAGTGGGGGGGGCATGATGGGAGGAGATGGGGCGGGACCTGGAGCGAGGTTGTAGGGATGGATGAGGCTTGGAGGGAAGGATGCGTAGGGGGCGGGGCAAGGTGTTGGGAAGCCCATGATGGGGGGCTATAGGGGCTGAACCTGGAAGGTTGAAGGCGGAGCATAATAGAAGGGGGTGGGGTCAGAATGAGAAATAGGGATGCATGGGGCAGAAGTGAGGCAGCCTTATGAAGAGGAGGTTGGGGAGAAACTACATGGGATGGAGGCCGTGAAGGCAGAGCATGATTAAAGGAGAATGGGCCCTACCTAGAAAGCAGGTGGATCGGACCTGAGGGGGCGGGGCCTAGAGCAGGGGCGGGGCTTAAGACCAAGCTGAAGGCTGGCCTGGAACAGAAGGGGCGGATCCTGTTAGAAGGATGGGGAGGGTTTGTAGGACAGCAGGAACCAAGGCTGTGGCTGAGAGTAGGGTCTCTGGAGAGATGGAAGTAACAGTGGAAGCCCTGTCAGGACCTGTAACTGACCTAACCCAACCCTTCTTAGCCCCACAAGGCTCTCAATTCCCTCTATTCTACAGGCTGCTCCGTGACCCCACCATGTCCTCTCCCACCACGAGTTCCCTGGATACCCCCCTGCCTGGTGAGTGACTCTCTTCCCTACCCAGCCCTTATCACACACTAGCAGAAGCTCACTGTACTACCCCTCCCGGATTCCACCCTCTTCCAGGAAATGGCCCCCCTCAGCCTGGCGCCCCTTCTTCTTCACCCACTGTAAAGGAGGAGGGTCCAGAGCCATGGCCCGGGGGTCCGGACCCTGATGTCCCAGGCACTGATGAGGCCGGCTCAGCCTGCAGCGTGGACTGGGGTGAGACAGGGCCTAGAGACAGGGCTCTGGAGTTGATGTGGGGGCTTAGGGAGGGAGAAATAAATGGAGATGGGAATGGGAGGCCCCTGATCTTTGCTTTTTGTTCTCGCTTTCTCCTTGATATATACATTTTTCTGAATTGCAATTTCCCTGAATGTGAGTAGCACCTCCTCTCTCTATCCATCCTCTGGTGCTTTGCCTGGGGATCTCCTGTGGGCCGATCCCTCTGGTTCGTGTTTCTCCCTGTGGCTCTCTCATGGCCTCTGCTTACCCACCCCAGTCATCCCAGATCCTGAAGAGGAGCCAGAGCGCAAGCGAAAGAAGGGCCCAGCCCCGAAGATGCTGGGCCACGAGCTTTGCCGAGTCTGCGGGGACAAGGCTTCCGGCTTCCACTACAATGTGCTCAGCTGCGAAGGCTGCAAGGGCTTCTTCCGGCGCAGTGTGGTCCGTGGTGGGGCCCGGCGCTATGCCTGCCGGGGCGGTGGAACCTGCCAGATGGACGCTTTCATGCGGCGCAAGTGCCAGCAGTGCCGGCTGCGCAAGTGCAAGGAGGCAGGGATGAGGGAGCAGTGTGAGTGCAGTGGGAGGGGGCGGTGCCGGCCTGGCCCGCTGGCCCAGCCCTGGGGTTCTGCTGAGGCCTGCATCCCCCTACAGGCGTCCTCTCTGAAGAACAGATCCGGAAGAAGAAGATTCGGAAGCAGCAGCAGCAGCAGTCACAGTCACAGTCACAGTCGCCTGCGGGGCCGCAGGGCAGCAGCAGCTCAGCCTCTGGGCCTGGGGCGTCCCCTGGTGGATCTGAGGCAGGCAGCCAGGGCTCCGGGGAAGGCGAGGGTGTCCAGTTAACAGCGGCTCAAGAACTAATGATCCAGCAGTTGGTGGCGGCCCAGCTGCAGTGCAACAAACGCTCCTTCTCCGACCAGCCCAAAGTCACGGTACTGCCCTCTCCACAACCTTGAGTGTGATGGTAGATGCCTCTCCCAATCGGGTAGAGACAGCTGGGCCATCGCCCAGGGTGTGGGAGAATGAGGCTCCAGAGGGCAGGGGCTTTGGGAGGAGGGTCCCCCAGGGTGCAGGCTTGGCCTCAAGGTGGCCGCCCCAACTTAGGCTCACAAAGACCTGGGAGTGACCCTGGTGTCCCGTGTTCCAGCCCTGGCCCCTGGGCGCAGACCCCCAGTCCCGAGATGCCCGCCAGCAGCGCTTCGCCCACTTCACGGAGCTGGCCATCATCTCAGTCCAGGAGATCGTGGACTTTGCCAAGCAAGTGCCTGGTTTCCTGCAGCTGGGCCGGGAGGACCAGATCGCCCTCCTGAAGGCGTCCACCATCGAGGTAATGGTCCATCTGCCCACAAGGAACCCCAGAGATAGCTCCAGGACAGATGCTGGGAGCAGGGTTGAAGCAAGACCAGTCCTTGCCCTTGTAGGATGACATTCCATGGCAAACAGAGTCTTCTATGAGCCAAGAAGAAAAAGGGAAAAGGGTCTGAGGCTGAGAAAATTGAGGATCAGGCCAGAGAGGTATTTTAGAGAAAAGTTGCCAAAAAGGCTTTTCAGAGGAGTTAGCATTGAATCAAAGTAGGGATAACATGCAAGTATTGAGCACCTACTGTATGCTAAGCTCTACACCAAGTGTTGGCATATGGCAAAGAACAAAGCAGATCAAACCTCCTGCCCCTATACCTTGTGCCTACCTCGGAAGGAGTATCCTGAGGAGGGGGGATGCAACGTGTGCGAAAGCCCAAAGCGAAGAAAGAGCTCGGGCTGTCTCACGTGATGGCTGCACGCTGGTGTGGCTGAGAGAACGGGGGACGAGGATGAGGGATATTCCTGGTGAGATTAGACCCCCATTTGGGCCAGCAGGGGAGGGACTGGCAGCCTAAGGGTCACAGGGCTTGAGCCCTCTCCCACTGCCACCCTCAGATCATGCTGTTGGAGACAGCCAGGCGCTACAACCACGAGACAGAGTGTATCACCTTCCTGAAGGACTTCACCTATAGCAAGGACGACTTCCACCGCGCAGGTAGGCCGGGGGGCTGTGGGGAGGCTTAGCGCCCCTGCTGGCTGGAAGACCTGGGGCCAATCGGGGCCAATTAATTCATCCTCGTCAGAGTCTCTGTTTCTTTATCTCCAAAGTTGGGGTGAGGGTTGAGCCAAGGTGAGAGCAAGACAAGAGTGTGTATGCCATGCGTGGTGGCGTGTGCCTGTAGGCCCAGCTACTCAGGAGGCTGAGGAGGGAAGATTGCTTGGGGCTACAGTGAGCTGTGATTGTGCCACAGCACTCCAGCCTAGCGACAGAAGAGACCGTGTCTCTATTTTTTTCAAAAAAAGCATGTATTGGCCGAGCACGGTGACTCACGCCTGTAATCCCAGCACTTTGGGAGGCTGAGGTGGGTGGATCACGAGGTCAGGAGGTCGAGACCATCCTGGCTAACACAGTGAAACCCCGTCTCTACTAAAATACAAAAAATTAGCCAGGCGTGGGGCGGGCACCTGTAGTCCCAGCTACTCGGGAGGCTGAGGCAAGAGAATGGCGTGAACCCAGGAGGCGGAGGTTGCAGTGAGCCGAGATCGCGCCACTCTACTCTAGCCTGGGCAACAGAGCGAGACCCCTGTCTCAAAAAAAAAAAAAAGCATGTATTGAGTGCCGACTCTGTACAGTGGGTTGCAGTGGAAGTTGAGACAGAAAGGCCCTGTTACCATATCAGGCGTCTTGGTGGGCACTAGGGAAAGCATCCCCCCACCCCAAAACCTGGTCTCACCCAAGGGAGGCAGGCTGGAGCTCAGTCCATTGTGAAGCGGGCAGTCTTCCCTACTGTCCAGGAGCACTGCTTCCTGCCCTCCGAGAGAGTGAGAGGCACTGCCTAGGAAAAGGGTGGGAGGCGCATTGCTAGTGCTGTAGAGCATACACCGGGGCCTCGCTTCCTCATCGTTCCGTAATCTGTGTGGGACCTCTCTGCATTTCCCGACATCTCTCTGAGCCCCACCCTCTCCCCTTCCTTTTACCCTGGCCCTTTCACCACCCAAGACGGTCCCAGTAACCCTTTTAGTATGAGCTTAGCAGAGCAGGGCTTCGTGGAAGCGTTTCTGGCGGGGGGATCGGCGATTGCAAAGGCCCTGAGGTCAGGGAGAGCCAGTGGTTTGGAGGAACTACGGGAGGCCCAGGCAGCTGGAGCACAAGGAGACGGGGTGGAGAGGTTGGGAATCCCACCCTACCCCTTCCCAGCCCCTCCTCTGCCACCACCCTGGAACACTGCCAGAGTCCCCTTGAGGAGCCCCTGCCTCCAGCGCCGCCTGATGGAGCTGCTCACAGGGCAGGCAGAAGGGTCCTGTCAGCACTTGAGGCCGCCCACATCCCTCCTCCGCTAAGAACCCTCCACAGCTCCCGTCTCACTAGGAGAAGAGCTAGAGTCCTCTCTGTGGCCCACAAAGCCCTTTAGGACCTGGACTCGCTCACTTTCTGCCCTCAGCTTCCAGCCTCTCCCCCTCCTCCAGTCACTCTGGGCTCTTCCTGGCACCCACCTGGCGTGCTGTACTTGGGAGTTTCCTTTGCCCAGAACTAGGGGGACCAACTGGTCCTGGTTTGCAGGACCTTCCCAGTTTTAACACCGAAAGTCCCATGGCCTGGGTAGCCCCCTGTCCCAAGTCTTGGGAACAGCAGACAGTTGGTCACCCTCACAATCTCTCACCTCCTTGGGGTTGGTCACTGCTCCAGCGTCACCCACAGCATGGTCTTCCCTGCCCGCCTTGTGTAAAATAGAACCGTGGCTCAGCAGGGCCCTTCGCCCTTCTCTGCACTGCCTGGTTCCATAGAACTCAGCCTTCTGACTGGCTGGGCCTCTTCCTCATGTGTTTGTCTATGACCTGTTCCCTAGGCCCTCAAATGTAAGTGCTGGGGCCTGGCACGTGGCAGGTACTCAGTGATGTTCGATGAATGAACGAACAAATCAGTCGTGGGAATGAGTTTGGGCTTTACCTGAGCAGTGGAAACCAGTGCAGGGACCGACACGATGGTTTTAAAAGCTTCCCTTTGCCTTCGTGAAGGGGCAAGGATAGGACCCGGGGAAGCTGCAACCACCACCAGGTGGGAAAGGGAGGGTGGTGACAGGATAGAAAATACTGAGGAAACATGCACCCTCATTATTCATTCCCTCACTAGGCGGGATGTGTGGCACACCTGCTACGTGCCAGCACTCCCATGGGCACGGGGCACAGGTGGACAGAAATGACAAGAACGCTGTGATTACTGCTGTGTTCCCAGCCCCAGTGACTGTGGGCGGTGCCAGGGGCGAGGCTGTGGGGCCCGGTTTCAGGCTGAGGGAGTCACGGGCTGCCTCCCGCCCCGTAGGCCTGCAGGTGGAGTTCATCAACCCCATCTTTGAGTTCTCGAGGGCCATGCGGCGGCTGGGCCTGGACGACGCTGAGTACGCCCTGCTCATCGCCATCAACATCTTCTCGGCCGACCGGCCCAACGTACAGGAGCCGGGCCGCGTGGAAGCGCTGCAGCAGCCCTACGTGGAGGCGCTGCTGTCCTACACGCGCATCAAGAGGCCGCAGGTAGGGCCCCGCAGCGCCTCTGCGCAGAGCCAGCTACGTCCCGCGGCCCACTTGGTCCGTCCAGGCTAGGCTCTGCCTGGCTGCTGTCCCCTCCGGCAGTCTTTCCTCAGGCCCCACCCTGCTGGACTGGGAGCCAGGTCTAGTCCAGGAACAGGGCCGGGCCCCACGCTGGCTCCCACGCCTGACCGGAGAGGGTCCCTCCTTTCTGTTGGGGTGGGCCGCCCAGAGCCTGGCCAGGCAGGAACTCAGTGCCCACCTGCCTCCTCCCTCAGGACCAGCTGCGCTTCCCGCGCATGCTCATGAAGCTGGTGAGCCTGCGCACGCTGAGCTCCGTGCACTCGGAGCAGGTCTTTGCCCTGCGGCTCCAGGACAAGAAGCTACCGCCTCTGCTGTCAGAGATCTGGGACGTCCACGAGTGAGGGGCCGGCCACCCAGCCCCACAGCCTTGCCTGACCACCCTCCAGCAGATAGACGCCGGCACCCCTTTCTTCTCCTCGGGTGGAAGGGGCCCTGGGCTGAGCCTGTAGACCTCCCAGCCCTCAGCCCTTGGGATGAGCCCCAGTCCGGGTCCAGGAGGCTCCCTCCCTGCCCACCAAGTCTTCCAGAAAGGGTGAAAGGGTTACAGGTCCCGACCGCTGACCCTTCCCGGCTGCCCTCCCTCCCCAGCTTACACCTCAAGCCCAGCACGCAGTGCACCTTGAACAGAGGGCGGGGAGGACCCATGGCTCTCCCCATAGGCTGGGAGACCAGGGGCCTTCCTCTTCCTCTGCTCCTTTTATTTAATAAAAACTGAAAACAAAAACAGGCAAATAAAAATATGAATACAATCCAGCCCAGAGCTGGAGTGCAAGATGGAGAGGGCGTGGGCTTCTAGGGACCTCAGTGACACCGGGTCCCTGAACCTGATTGAGCATGTGGGACTGGGTCTTCCCAGGCTGGTGGGAGGGGTGGCACATAGGGTCCCAGTGCTGGGTGGTGTGTCGCCTGCTGTGAAAGTTCAGGGGCCTGACAGCCTCAGGATCACCTCCCTGGACAGGGTGAATCAGGACTCACCCTTGAAGGATAAACAGGACTTAAGTGGATGAGGGGACCTGGACTTTCGTCCCAAGTGTTTTCTGAGGCCTCCTGTGGGCCAGGCACTGGGTTGGCCATTCTAGAGATGAAGACATTCACCCAGTAAATGTTTCCGGAGCATTTACTATAGTCAGGCACAATTCTAGGCACTGGAAACATCCGTGAACAAGATAACCACCCTCCTACCAAGACTCAGGGGATAGGGACGTTAATGAGGGTGGCACTGTGGTGGGGCTAGAGGAAGTCAGGCAAGGTGTCACAATAGAGGCAATCGCTGGGACCTAAAACGAGCCCAAGGGCTGGGACTCCAAGTTGAGGGAACAGCACGTGCAAAGTTTGAAAGGTGAGGGACGCTGCGAGTTCGGAGTGAGCAAGCGACGAAGTTCCTCCAATTCCTCTTGCCCCTGTGCCAGCCCTAAAAGAGCTGAATGAGCAATTCCAATCGAGGGCGAAAGGGGGGGTTACATGGAGAGATGCAACTTAAAGGTACATTTATTTGGGGCGGGGGGCAGCGGAAGTGAGAGTAGTTAAAAACGATCACCTTATCCCAAGAGTAGTGTACCGGGCGCCCCACACGTGTCCCCATCACGCGTTGTTGAGTCTAGTTTACATGTGGGGAAACAGGCCAGGATGGAGAACAGATCAGGCCGGGACTCCACCACTTATCGGCCAGCCTCTGCGGGGATCTCGGGCGTCAGGTCACCGGCTGGCTGCTGGGCAGCGACGGGGCAGGGCTCTCCACGCGGCCCCAGGCGAGAGGCGGGCGGGGGACACGGAGGATGCGCGCGCAACACACGAGGGTGGGAGGAGAGAGAATAGAGCAGCGGCGCGCACAGACTGCGCGAGGTCTTGAACGCTGCCGCACGGAGGGGCGTGGCTTCTGGCCGACACGTCATGGGGAGGCGGAATTAAGGGAATTTTTCAGCAAGGGGGCGAGGCCACTGTGCAAGCTGAGGGAGGGGGCGGGGCCTGCCTTGCAGTCGAACGAGCGGGGCGTGGTCCGCTGCCTGGTTGGGCGTGGCCTCGCCCGCACTTGGGCAGGCGGGGGCGTGGCCCGTCTCGGCGCCCCGCGGCTCTGGGCTTGCGCGCGCGGGAGTCAGGGGTCACGGCGGCGTAGGCTGTGGCGGGAAACGCTGTTTGAAGCGGGTGAGTAGAGGGGAAAAGGGGAGTTCGGGGCACTGGGCCTGGTAGGGGACGGGGCTTGACCAGCCAGGCACATAGACCTGAGAGAGGGTTGCGAGGGCACCCTTTGGCCCGGGGGCGCAGGAGGGGCAGCGGCCAGGGGTTTCCTGGGGAGGGCGCGGGGACGCACAGGAAAAGGCCGAGGTGGGGTGGAATTCCTCGGCGGGCAGGGGGCGCATGCGCCGGGCACCGTGGGGCGGGAAGTGGCCCGGGAGCAGCGGGGGCCACTAGGTGGTGGTGCACATGCTGGCTTGGTGTCATCCTGGATTCGCTGGGTGTTTGAGTACTCTGTGCCAGGCACTATTCTGGAAGCAAGAACAAGTCAGAGAAGTCCCTGCGTTGGGAAGACAGACGATAGACAAGCGATGAGTTAATAGTAGCACCAGTAAAGCCCTGCTCTGGGGCTGTGAGATGCTCTCACAAGGGAACTAACGCAGGGTAACATGGTATAATGAGCGAAGACCCTGCTGCTTTAGCTGGAGTGGGCCAGAATCGGCCGCTCTGGGACCCTCAAGTGCAAAGGCTCTGAGGTGGAAGGAGCTCGGCGTATTTGTAGCAGGAGCCGAGGGGACGAGAGTAATACAGATGAGGTCGGAGTCATGATGGGGAACTAGATCCTATAGGGCCTTGTAAACCTTGGTATGGAATTTCTCCTTTATTCCAGGTTCAGCGGGGAGCCGTGGGAGGGTTTGAGCGTGGAAACAACACGATTCGCCCGTGTTTTGAAAAACTCACCACTGACTGGAAATTGGGTTGTAGCAGGAATAAGAATGGAAGGAGGGAGGTCTGTTAGGACGGAGAGAGTCCAGCAGGCAGAGGGAATCAGGCTCAGATTACCTTTGTGGGTGGAGCTACGGGGACTGCCTGATGGACTGGGCGTGGGAGCGAGGGGAAGAGTCCAGGATGACTCTTGGGTTTGAGTCTGAGCAGCAGGCTGGATGGGGAAGGCTAAGGGAGAAGCAGGTTGGGTTGCCGCTCTGAAGGCAGAGATTAGTGGGGGAGTGAGTGAGCAGGGTTTAGAGCGGAACCAGGAGTGGGCAGGGCGATGTCAGTGCCTCGCCTCAGCCCTTCCACTCAAGGAACTTGTTGCGGCGCTCCTTTTTTTTTTGATTCGGAGTCTCACTCTGTTGCCCAGGCTGGAGTGCATTGGCCGCATCTCAGCTCACTGCAAGCTCCGCCTCCCGGGTTCACGCCATTCTCCTGCCTCAGCCTCCCGAGTAGCTAGGAGTACAGGCGCCCACCACCTCCCCTGCTAGTTTTTTGTATTTTTTAGTACAGACGGGGTTTCACCGGTTTAGCCAGGATGGTCTCGATCTCCTGACCTCGTGATCCGCCCGTCTAGGCCTCCCAAAGTGCTGGGATTACAGGTTTGAGCCAACGCGCCCGGCCCTTTTTT
>NW_016807449.1:1388069-1393855 GCF_001698545.2 Rhinopithecus bieti | reverse complement strand
TTTTTTTTTTTTTTTTTTTTTTTGAGACTTGCTCTGTCACCCAGGCTGGAATGCAGTGGTGCGCACTCAGCTCATTGCAACCTCCGCCTCCCGGGTTCAAGCGATTCTCGTGCCTCAGCCCCCTGAGTAGCTGGGATTACGGGTACCCGCTGCCACGCCCAGCTCATTTTTTGTATTTTTAGTAGAGATGGGGTTTCACCATATTGGCCAGGCTGGTCTCGAACTCCTGACCTCAGGTGATCCACTCGCCTTGGCCTCCCAAAGTGCTGGGATTACAGCCGTGAGCCACCGCGCCTGGCCGCCTCTCCTTCCTGCACTTCCCCCAACAGGTCTCTCTTCCCGCTAGAGAGGTTCCTTCCTCCTCTGAAATGCTCTTCCCTCTCTTATGGGTTTCTGACAGCTGCTGTTTGGACAGGCCCTCTGCTGAGCACTGGGGAGCCAATGATCATCCAGTTTGGTTGGGGAAGGACCGGAGATCTCAGTCCAGAGTGTGCTGAGCTATGGTGGAGCAGTGATAGTCTTTGGAGCCAAGAGAAGAACCTATGTGCTCAGGGAAGACTCACCAGAGTGGTTGATACTCACAGGGAGTTTCAACTCACATGTCTGTTTTTTTTTTGGTTTTTGAGACAGAGTCTTGCTTTGTCACCCAGGCTGGAGTGCAGTGGCACGATCTCGGCTCACTGTAACCTCCACCTTCAAGTGATTCTCATGCCTCTTCCTCCCGAGTAGTTGGGATTATAGGTGCGCACCACCACGCCCAGCTAATTTTTGTATTTTTAGTAGAGACAGGGTTTTGCCATGTTGCCCAGGCTAGTCTCGAATCCCTGACCTCAAGTGATCCGCCCACCTCAGCCTCCCAAAGTGCTGGGATTACAGGCGTGAGCCACCACACCCAGCCTGAACTCGCATGTCTTGAAGTAACCAGACACTGTGCAGAGTGATGCTGGAGACCCCGACTTGGGCAAGACACTGACTCCTTTTCTCGAGAAGCTCACAGGCTGAAAGGATCCCGGCTCTACATGCACACATGTAATAATGGAAGTGGCACAAGGCGTTGTGGGGACCCTGAAGAGCAGCTGGTCAGCTTGGAGGAGCTAAGCCTGAGCTAAGTCTCCGGATGCAGTGGAGTTTCATGCAGTGAACACTGCCTAAGGCCTCTTGGGGGCTCAGCCCTATGCTGGGTGATGCTAAGGTCCCAGAGGAGAGTCAGTGCTTGCTCTGCCATCCAGAAGTCCCTGGCTGGTAAGGGAGGAAGACATACACCCAGGCAGTCCAGAGGCAGCATTCACAGAGGCCTAGGGGAAGGACAAGACCAAAAGCGTGGAGGTGAGCCTGGGTGACATAGCAAGACCCTGTCTCTACAAAAAATACAAAAACTAGGCTGAGCACGGTGGCTCACACTTGTAATCTCAGCACTCTGGGAGGCCGAGGAGGGCAGATCGTGAGGTCAGGAGATATCGAGACCATCCTGGCTAACACGGTGAAACCTGGTCTCTACTAAAAATACAAAAAATTAGCCAGACGTGGTGGCGGGCTGTAGTCCCACTTACTCGGGAGGCTGAGGCAGGAGAATGGTGTGAACCCGGGAGGCAGAGCTGGCAGTGAGCCGAGATCACGCCACTGCACTCTAGCCTAGGTGAACAGAGCGAGACTCCGTATCAAAAAAAAAAAAAATACAAAAACTAGCCTGGTATGGTGGCACATGCCTGTGGTCCCAGCTGCCCAGAAGACTGAGGGGGGAGGATTGCTTGAGCCCTGGAGTTCAAGGCTGCTGTGAGATGTGATCATGCCACTGCACTTTAGGCTGGGCAATACAATGAGATCTTGTGTCAAAATAAAAAAGTGGAGGTGTTTTCTGGTGGAGCAAAAATGAATAGTTGCCTTTGCAGTTATTTAATCATTCCCTCAGCCGATGTGTATGAGCCAGGACGCAGTGGTGAACAAGCAAAAGAAAAAGTTGTCTCCCAGGGGAGGTCACCACTGTATCTCCCTTGGCACAGGCCTGGCACACAGATTTAGCAGTGGGGCTCTAGAGCCAGCCTGCCTGAGTTTGAACCCTGGCCGTGCCCCACTGGGCTAGTTGTGCCATCTTGGGCAGGTAGTTTCACGTCTCTGGACCTCAGTTCCAGCCTTTGTAAAATGAGGTCGTAGCAGCAACTGAGGGTTTTGTGAGGATTCTTTGAGTTCCTTTATTCTTTTATCATTCAAAAAATGTTTTCTGAGCACCCCTCCATTCCTGGAGCACTGGATAGAGCAGGAAACAAAAGATGATGCCCCTGCTCTCCTGGAGCCCCCGTTCTACTAGCAGGACTCAGTGGACACAAGATAACTAACCAGGCCAGGCGTGGTGGTTCATGCCTGTTATCCCAGCACTTTGGGAGGCCGAGGCGGACGGATCACTTGAGGTGAGGAGTTTGAGACCAGCCTGGCAAACATGGTGAAACCCAGTCTCTACTAAAAATACAAAACTAGCTGGACATGGTGATGGGTGCTTGTAATCCCAGCTACCTGCGAGACTGAGGCAGGAGAATCGCTTGAGTCCAGGAGGTGGAGGTTGCAGTGAGCGGAGATTGCGCCACTGCACTCCAGCCTGGCAACAGAGCGAGACTCCGTCTCAAAAACAAAACAAAACAAAACAAAAAACTGAGATTGGAGGCCGGGTGCAGTGGTTCATAACTGTAATTACAGCACTTTGGGAGGCTGAGGTGGGAGATCATTTGAGCCCAGGAGTTTGAGACCAACCTGGCCAACATAGTGAAATCCCGTCTCTACAAAAATTAAAACATTAGCAAGGCATGGCAGCTGGTGCATGCCTCTGGTTCCAGTTACTTGGGAGGCTGAAGTGGATGGATCACTTGAGCCTAGGAGATCAAAGCTGCAGTGAGCCATATACGTGCCGCTGCACTCCAGCCTGGGCAACAGAGCAAGATCCTGTCCCCCCCCTCCAAAAAAAAAAACAAAATAAAGCTGTGAGATTGGGCAAGATTGGATGAGGTTATTGAGGAAATGAGTGTCTCACTCATTGAGAAAACCGGTGTCTGGCCTGCAGTGAGCGCATGGTGTCATGTGACTGCTTAATCTCTGTTAAGTGCTTGCTACCGAAGGGCCGTGAGAGGTGCAGAGGACAATGTTTGCCAAGCTCTCATCCTGTGCCGGGCTGATGAGAAGGGGACACAGGGGCCTTGCCTTCCTAATGCTGCTCTGCCTCCACCGGGTACTAACAGGAGCCCAGGTTTTGCCCCTACTGACACCATCCCTCCCACCGCACCCCCGTAGCCACAGCCAACTGACCAAGGGCAGCCAGTCAGCTCCTTCCTTCCTCCTCCAGCTCCCACAAGCCCCTGCGCTTTGTCTGTCCCACCCGGATCTCTCCCCACAGGTCATCATTCCCTGTCTCTCCGGCTACTTGCACAACTGGAGCCAGAGCTACTAACTATACTTGCTTCTTCCTATAAGTCACACATGTACGCGGTTGTCACTCAAAGAGCGCAAACGCAGAGTCAGCTAAAGTCCTCCTCACACGAAACCTCCTGCACACACTATGGCTGCACCACTCGCAAAAGGTGGAAGCAACTGTAATGTCCATCCATTGATGAGCGGATACTGCAAACGTGTTCTCGCCATACAGCGGAAAAGTACTCGGCAAAAAAGGAACGCAGCACTGATGACAGGCCGCCACACACGTGAACGATGAACACATTCAGAGAAAGCAGCCAGACACAAGAGGCCGCGTATTCCGAGATCCCGTTTATAGGAAATGCCCAGAATAGGCAGATCCATGGAGACAGAAAGTAAGATGAGTGACTGCCAGGAGTGGGGGCAGATGAGCTGAATGCGGGGAGAGAGCTAAAGGATGTAGGCTTTTTGGGGTGATGAAAGAGTTCTAAAATTGACTGTGGTGATGGTTGCCTAACTCTGAACATACTAAATACCATTGAACTATATATACTTTAAATGGATGAATTGTATAGTATGTTAATCATAGCTCAATAAAGCAGTTAGCAAATGAAGTCTTCTTCTACCCTGTCCCCCAGGAAACCAGTTTCTTAGCTGTCCTTGTAGAATGATGCATTAAAAGCAAATAGATTTATACATATGCTCTGCATTAAAATAAAACAGATTTCTACATACTCCCTGCATTAAAAGCAAAAAGATTTACACATACTCTTCTGTCCACCTTGTAAAATTGTTACTATTTTCATTTTATATATTTCCCCCTTAATATTTTGAAAAGTCTCAAACCTGCAGAGAAGGTACAAATTGAGTACAGTGAACAGCCACGGCCCTTTGCCTCGATTCACTGACTGTTGGCATGATACCTCATTTGCTTTATCCAAGCACACACATATACCTGTACCTTTTGTCCTTTTTGTGGCTGAACTATTTGAAAGTTGTGGTCATCATGATACTTTGCCTCTGAAAACTCCAGCAGTTAACTCCTGGGGTTTTTTTTTTTTTGTTTTGTTTTGTTTTGTTTTGTTTTGTTCTTGTTTTTTTGTTTTTGAGACGGAGTCTTGCTCTGTCGCTCAGGCTGGAGAACAGGCACAACCTTGGCTCCCTGCAACCTCCACCTCCCGGGTTCAAGCGATTCTCCTACTTCAGCTTCCTGAGTAGCTGGGACTACAGGCACCTGCCAGCACACCTGGCTAATTTTTATATTTTTAGTAGAGACGGGGTTTCACTGTCTTTGCCAGGCTGGTCTCGAACTTCTGACGACCTGATCCACCTTCCTCTGTCTCCCAGAGTGCTGGGATTACAGGAGTGAGTCACTGCACTCGGCCTAACTCTTTTTGTTTGTACAGGAGTTTACTCTTATCATGCAGGTTGTAGTACAGTGGGGTGGTCACAGCTCACTGCAGCCTCAAACTCCCCATACTCAGCTGATCCTCAGCCTCCTGAGTAGCTGGGACTAAAGATGTTTGCCACCACACCCTGCTAATTTTTGTATTGTTTTATAGAGACAGGGTTTCACCATGTTGCCTAGGCTGATCTCAAACTCCTGGGCTCAAGCGATCCCCCTGCCTCGGCCTCCAAATGTCCTGGGATTACAGCCGTGAGCCACGGTGCCTGGCCTCCAGCAGTCAGCTCTTAAGAACAGGGATGTCCGCCTACAGAACTACAGTGTCATTGTCATCATCATGCAGTTTAACATGAGACAGTGACGTTATCGAATAGATAGTCCTTATTTAGATCTGTCATGTGTCCCTGTAATATTCTTCAAAGCTATTAATAATTTTTTTCTTTTTTTTTTTCCGAGACCGAGTCTCGCTCTATTACCCAGACTGGAGTGCAGTGGCGCTATTTCAACTCACTGCAACCTCTGCCTCCCAGGTTCAAGCCATTCTCCTGCCTCAGCCTACCGAGTAGCTGGAATCACAGGCATGTGCCACTATGCCTGGCTAATTTTTTTGTAATTTTAGTAGAGACGGGGTTTCATTTTGTCCAGGCTGGTCTTAATCTCCAGACCTCAGGTGATCCGCCCGCCTCGGTCTCCCAAAGTGCTGGGATTACAGGCATGAGCCACCATGCCCGGCCCATAATTTTATTTTTTTAATCCAAGTTCTAACTTAGGATAACACACATTGTCATGGCAACTTTTTCATTTTTTGAGACATGTCTCGCAGTCTTGCCCAGGCTGTATTGCAGTGGTGCAATCATGGCTTACTGCAGCCTTCACCTCCCAGTCTCAAGTGATCCTCCCACTTCAGCCCCCCAAGTAGCTGGGACTATAGGTATGCACCACCATGCTTAAGTAATTTTAATTTTTTTTTTTTTTTTTTTTTTTT
>NW_016807449.1:1376329-1387668 GCF_001698545.2 Rhinopithecus bieti | reverse complement strand
ATGGTCTTGATCTCCTGACCTCGTGATCCGCCCGTCTCGGCCTCCCAAAGTGCTGGGATTACAGGCTTGAGCCACCGCGCCCGGCCAATTTTTAATTTTTTGTAGAAATTGGGTCTCGCCATGTTGCCTAGGCTAGTTTCTAACTCCTGGCCTCAAGTGATCCTCCCACCTCAGCCTCGCAAAGTGTTGGGATTACAGATGTGAGCCCCCTAGCCTAGGCAACTTACTTTTTCATGACATCAGCAGTTTTAAAGATTTCGGACCAGTGTTGTCACCCTTCACTTTGGATTTGTTTGTTTCTTTTTCTTGTTTTGTTTTGAGACAGAGTTTTGCTCTGTCACCCAGGCTGGAGCACAGTGGCATGATCTCAGCTCACTGCAACCTCTGCCTCCCAGGTTCAAGTAATTCTCCTGCCTCAGCCTCTGGAGTAGCTGGTATTACAGGCACCCACCACCATGCCCAGCTAATTTTTGTATTTTAGTAGAGACAGGGTTTCACCATGTTGGCCAGGCTGGTCTGGAACTGCTAATCTCAAGTGATCCACCCGCCTTGGCCTCCCAAAATGCTGGGATTACAGGCGTGAGCCCCCGCGCCCAGGCCATTTGTTTCTTAATGACTAGAATCAGGGTAAACGTTTTCTTAGACATGTTTTTTCAACACAAAAGATAAAATTCTGAGTGCACCACTGTGCATCTTGCTTTATCTACTGAACAATGCCTCTTTGAGAAACTTCCCTATCAGTACACAAAGAGCTTCCTCGTTCCTTTACACAGTTGCATAGTATTCCATTGAATGGACTTAACATAACTTATTTAAATAGACCCCTGGGTGAGGACAGTTAGGTGGTTTCCAGTCTTTGGGGATTTCAAACGATGCTTCCGGAAATAACCTTATAAATGCAGTTTTTCTTATGTGATAATATATCTACAGCGTACGTCCCTAGATGTGGAATTGCGGCCTCCAAACTTTTATGTTTGTAATTGAGGTGTCATTTACATGGCATGCCATGCCCAGGTCTCCAGTGTACAGTTGGCTGTGTAGTGTGGTTTATCACCCCAGAAAACCCCTCGTACCCTTCCCAGTCTCTCCTACTCTAGGAGCAGCCACTAGTCTGATTTCTAGCGCTGTAGATCACTTTAGTCTATTCTACTTTGTTTAAATGGTATCATACAATAAGTACGTTCTTTTTTACGGAGGTAAAATTAGCCATTTTAAAGCAAACAATGGCTGGGCGCGGTGGCTCATGCCTGTAATCCCAGCACTTCGGGGAGGCCGAGGCGAGCAGATCACTTGAGCCCAGGAGTTTCAGACCAGCCTGAGCAACATGGCAAAACCTGTCTTTACCAAAAAACAATTGGCCAGGCATGGTAACACGCACCTGTCTTCCTAACTACTCAGGAGGCCAAGGTAGGAGGATCGCCTGAGCCTGGGAGGTCAAGGCTGTAGTGAGCTGAGATCATGCCACTGCACTCCAGCCTGGGTGACAGAGTGAGACCTTGTCTCAATAAAGAGAAAATAATAATAAAGCAAATAATTCAGTTGATACATTCACAGTGTTGTACAACCATTACTTCTGTCTAATTTCAAAACATTTCATCACCCCTGCAGAAAACCCCATACTCCGTAACCAGTCACTCCTCGAGCCCCCAGCGTGTGCTTTGTGTCTGGCTTCTGCACAGCCTGCTTTCAAGATCCATCCATGTTGCATGTCTGTCAGTAGCTGGCCCCTTTCTAATGCTGAGTGTCTGTCATGAACCGCCCTGAACATTTCTAACGTATACTCCGTCCATTCAGAATTTTTCCGTGCTTATTTGAGGTCTAAGCTGTTGTACCAAGGAGCCCCCAAAACACAGTGGCCCAAGAAAGACACAAATTGATCTCTCCACGTAATGCTTTGGAAGATAGGCAGGTGTGCAGGATTGGCAGACAGCTTTGCTCTGGAAGGTTGTTGGGGAGCCCAGTGTTGTCCCCATCTTTGTGGTTAGCTCCCCCACTACATCCACGTTCCAGCCATTGTGATGGGGAAGAGGGTGGGGTGATGTCCCAGTAGCTGCACACCTCATGATCACTCTCATTCCTGGAGGGAGAACTTAGTCACGTGGCCATGCTGGCGGTGCACACTGGGAAATGTAGTCATCAACTGGGCAGCCTATAGCTGCTCCGAAGAGGCAGGGTAGGAGGGGTGTGTTCTATTGCAAAAAAGCAAAGCAAAGCTGGGCATGGTGGCTCACACCTGTAATCCAAGCACTTTGGGAGGCCGAGGCGGGTGGATCACCTGAGCTCAGGAGTTCCAGACCAGCCTGGCCAACATGGTGAAACCCAGTTTCTACTAAAAATACAAAAAATTAGTGGGTATGGTGACGGGCGCCTGTAATCCCAGCTACTCAGGAGGCTGAGGCAGGAGAATCGCTTGAACCCAGGAGGCGAAGGTTGCAGTGAGCCGAGATCAGCCACTGCACTCCAGCCTGGGTGACAGAGCGAGACTCTGTCTAAAAAAAATAAATAAAAAGGCAAAGTGAGGACTGGATATGGGGCAACCGTTATGAGATCCAGGGTGTTCACTTGAACCTAGGACAGCTGACCTGCTCACCTGCCTCTTCCCAGCCGCATCTGGGATCTGCTCTATGTTCCAGTAATCCCCTCTGTCTCAGCCTGGACCCTGGGGGACAAGTACTTTGTTTTTTTGTTTGTTTTTTTGTTTTTTGAGATGGAGTTTCACTTTTGTTGCCCAGGCTAGAGTGCAATGGTGCAGTCTTGGCTGACTGCAACCTCTACCTCCTGGGTTCAAGTAATTCTCCTGCCTCAGCCTCCCAAGTAGCTGGGGGTTACAGGTGTGCGCCACCATGCCCAGCTAATTTTGTATTTTTTTAGTAGAGACAGGGCTTCACCATGTTGGTCAGGCTGGTCTCAAACTCTTGACCTCAAGTGATCCACCCGTCTCGGCCTCCCAAAGTGCTGGGATTATAGGTGCGAGCCACTGCGCCCGGCTAGGTACAGGTACTTTTTAAAAACTTCTTTCTCTGATAATTTCAAATTAACAGGAAGGTTGAAAGAATAAATAGTGTAGGCTGGGCGCGGTGGCTCACGTCTATAATCCCAGCACTTTGGGAGGCCAAGGCAGGCGGATCACGAGGTCAAGAGATCGAGACCATGGTGAAACCCTGTCTCTACTAAAAATACAAAGTTAGCTGGGTGTGGTGGCGGACGCCTGTAGTCCCAGCTACTCAGGAGGCTGAGGCAGGAGAATGGCGTAAACCCGGGAGGTGGAGCTTGCAGTGAGCTGAGATCATGCCACTGCACTCCAGCCTGGGCGACAGAGCGAGACTCCATCTCAAAAAAAAAAAAAAAAAAAAATAGTGTAAAGAACACCTGCATGCCCTTTGCCCAGATCACCTGTTTCAACATTCCGCCCTATTTATGATTTGCATGCGTGTTTCTTATCTCCCTTCTCTCTGTATACATACACTTTTTACAAAGAATTCCCAATACCTTGTAGGCGTTAATGGCCATTTACTCCTAAATACTTGAGTGTGTATCTCCTTAGAATATTCTTATTGAACCACAGTAAAGTAACCCCCTTAAGTTTAACCTGAATATAATCTTGTCTAATCAACTAGAGGATACATGCTTTTCTTCTTTTTTTTTTTTTGAGACGGGGTCTTGCCATGTTGTCCAGTCCAGTCTCGAACTCCTGGGCTCAAGCGATCCTCCCACCTTGGCCTCCCAAAGTGCTGAGATTACACACATAAGCCACTGTGCCGAGTGAACTTTTTTGTTGTGGCTGTTTTTTGGCTTGCTTGTTTGGGTTTTATTTGGTGGTGGATTTTTTGTTTGTTTGTTTGTTTTTGTTTTGAGATGGAGTCTCGCTTCGCCCAGGCTGGAGTGCAGTGGCCAGATCTCAGCTCACTGCAAGCTCCGCCTCCCGGGTTCACGCCATTCTCCTGCCTCAGCCTCCCGAGTAGCTGGGACTACAGGTGCCCGCCACCTCATCCGGCTAGTTTTTTATATTTTTTAGTAGAGACGGGGTTTCATCGTGTTTGCCAGGATGGTCTCGATCTCCTGACCTCGTGATCTGCCCGTCTCGGCCTCCCAGAGTGCTGGGATTACAGGCTTGAGCCACCGTGCCCGGCGAATTTTTTTTTTGAAGACAGACTATTGCTGTGTCACCCGGGCTAACGTGTAGTGGCACGATCGCGGCTCACTGCAACCTCCACCTCCCGGGTTGAAGTGATTCTCCTGCCTCAGCCTCCCGAGGAGCTATAATTACAGGTGTGCACCACCACATCCAGCTAATTTTTTTGTATTTTTATTAAAGACAGAGTTTTACCATGTTGACCAGGCTAGTCTCGAACTCCTGACCTCAAGTGATCCACTTGCCTCAGCTTCCCAAAGTGCTGGGATTACAGTGTGGGCCACCATACCTGGCTCCAGTCAACTTCTGTATCAATATACCCCAAAATAATCTTTTTTTTTTTTTTTGAGATGGAGTCTCGCTCTATTGCCCAGGCTGGAGTGTGGTGGCACGATCTCGGCTCACTGCAAGCTCCGCCTCCCGGGTTCACGCCATTCTCCTGCCTCAGCCTCCCGAGAAGCTGGGACTACAGGCGCCTGCCACCACACCTAGCTAATTTTTTTGTATTTCTTTAGTAGAGATGGGGTTTTGCCTTGTTAGCCAGAATGGTCTCGATCTCCTGATCTCATGATCCACCTGCCTCCCAAAGTGCTGGGATTACAGGGGTGAGCCACTGTGCCCGGCCTCCAAAATAATCTTTTATAGGTTGTAATTAAGAAAACACAGGTCAGGCACGGTGGCTTATGCCTGTAATCCCAGCCCTTTGGGAGGCCGAGGCAGGTGGATCACCTGAGGTCAGGATTTCAAGACCAAGATGGCCAACATGGTGAAACCCTGTCTCGACTAAAATATAAAAATTAGCCAGGCATGGTGGTGGGCACCTGTGATCCCACCTACTCGGGAGGCTCAGGTAGGAGAGTCTCTTGAAACTGGGAGGCGGAGGTTGCAGCTGAGATCGCACCACTGCACTCCAGCCTCAGTGACAGAGCGAGACTCCATCTCAAAAAATAAGAAAACAGAGGCCAGGCGCCATGGCTCATGCCTGAAGTCTCAGCACTTTGGGAGGTCCCAAGGAAGGTGGATCACTTGAGGTCAGGAGTTCAAGACCAGCCTGGCCAACATGGTGAAACCCCATCTCCACTAAAAATACAAAAATTAGCTGGACATGGTGGCACGTGCTTGTAATCCCAGCTACTTGGGAGGCTGAGGCAGGAGAATTGCTTGAACTGGGACCCGGGAGGCGGAAGTTGCAGTGAGTTGAGATTGCGCCACTGCACTCTAGCCTGGGCAACAAGAGTCAGATTCCGTCTTTTTTATTTGTTTGTTTGAGACAGTGTCTTGTTCTGTGGCCCAGGCTGGAATGCAATGGCATGATCTCGGCTCACTGCAACCTCCGCCTCCCGGGCTCAAGGATTCTCCTGTCTCAGCCTTCTGAGTAGCTGGGATTACAGGCGCCTGCCACGACACCCACCTAATTTTTGTATTTTTAGTAGAGATGGGATTTCACCATGTTGGTCAGGCTGGTCTCGAACTCCTGACCTTGTGACCGCCCGCCTCAGCCTCCCAAAGTGCTGGGATTACAGGCGTGAGCCATCGTACCCAGCCCTGATTCCATCTTAAAAAAAAAAAAAAAAAAGAAAGAAAGAAAAGAAAAAGACACATATGTAAGTAGCAGTCTGTATGTGATTTGTGTGTGTTTTGTTTGCTACTGTGGGTCCTAGACTGGAGGAGAAAGCAGGTTACTATAAACAGCATTTAGGAGACAGTTGGAGAAATTGGGAAAGGTGCCCTTTATTTTATATCATCCTTGAGTCAGTGTTAAATGTCCTAGATTGTATTGTACTTTGCTCAGTGAAGGGAATTCCTTATTCTTAGGCACTACATGCTGAAGTGTGCAGGGGTATGGGATCTGCTAGGAACTCTCAAATTACTCAGGAAAAGAGGTCATAATATGGTGTGCACGCCACACATGCGGGAGGGCAGAGAGAGGCGGCGAGGAAGCACACACATAACACACTGACCACTGGGGAGCCTGGGGAAGGGCATACAGGAGCTCTAGGGATTTGAGATTATGTCAAAGCATTTAGGTTGGTGCAAAAGTAATTGCAGTTTTTGTCATTTCAATGGCAGATGGCCTGGGTGCATGGTTGGTAGGTGCGGGCATCGAAGACAGAGGTTTATGGGAAATAAAGAGATGTGCTAAGGCCGGGTGTGGGGGCTGTAATCCCAGCACTTTGGGAGGCTGAGGTGGGTGGATCACCTCAGGTCAGGAGTTTAAGACCAGCCTGGCCAACATGGCAAAACCCCGTCTCTACTCAAAACACAAAAATTAGCTGGGTGTGGTGGTGGGCACCTGTAATCCCAGCTACTCGGGAGGCTGAGGGAAGAACCACTTGAACCTGGGAGTGGAGTTTGCAGTGAGCCGAGATCATGTCATTGCACTCCAGCCTGGGTGACAAGAGCACATCTCAAGAAAAAAGAGAGAGATGTGCCAAGGACCTAGTGTGATGGGAGAGATGGTCAGGGAGTCGAATGGCCTGCCACTGCAGTAGCTAACAGTTGAGCGTCTGCAATGTGCTCCCACCCCGCTGCCTGCAAGGTGCAGAGCTGTGTTAGTACAGCCACTCCACTCCAGAGTAGGAAAAGGCTCATCATGGTCATGGTGGGTGCATGGGATGCCATGGAGAAGACAGGGTAAGAGGTGTCTCTGGTCAGAAACTCCACCAAGCTCCAACTTGCCCAGCAGGATGGATGGCAAGCGGCGGCCAGGCCCAGGTCCCGGGGTGCCCCCAAAGCGGGCCCGTGGGAGCCTCTGGGATGATGATGATGCACATCAGCCATCCCAATTCGAGGAGGACCTGGCACTGATGGAGGAGATGGAGGCAGAGCACAGGCTGCAGGAGCAGGAGGAGGAGGAACTGCAGTCAGTCCTAGAGGGGATTGCAGATGGTAAGTCTTAGAGCTGGAAGCCCCTGCTGCCCAACCCATTGCTCCTGGTCTTGCCTTTGGTCCAAGAGTCAGCTGCAAAGCTGACCTGTGACCCCACTCTTGCCAACTTTGAATCCTACAAAGGACTGTCCTTTCCCCCCATGCCACCTGTGTGGCCTGCAGTGATTCTGGACCTGACCCTTGACCCCCATTCTCTTCCAAGTTTCCTGCCTGACCCAGACCGCCACCTCTGCCTGGCTCCTTTCAGAATCACATGCCATCCTGGCTGGGGAAGACCATGACTCCGTGTACCCCACTTCCTTCCCTTCCCCCACCAGGGCAGTTCCCACCGTCAGCCATAGATCCTCGCTGGTGTCGGCCCACACCACCCGCCCTGGACCCCCAGACAGAGCCCCTTATCTTCCAACAGCTGGAGATTGACCATTATGTGGGTGAGTTTGGGGGTTATGGGTGAGTGCTGGGGCCCTGCGCTCCTGGGGCAGAGGCCGGGCCAGGTCAGCCCTTCCAGCCATAGAGCTGTAGTGACAGAACAGACCAGTGGGTGCCAGGGCCTGTGGAGCGCGAAGCAAAGGTGACACAGGGTCAACTTGAGGGAGGTGCTTGGAGCGTTGAGCTGTTTTGCATACGTGGTGGCTGCAGCCTGTGCAAGGACCTTTGTGCCTTAAAATTCATAACACTAGACACGTACACCAAAAGTCAATTTGACTTTTTTTTTTTTTGAGATGGAGTCTTGCTCTGTTGCCCAGGCTAGGGTGTAGTGGCGTGATCTCGGCTCACTGCAACCTCCGCCTCTGGGGTTCAAGTGATTCTCCTGCCTCAGCCTCCCAAGTATCTGGGATTACAGGCGCACACCACCATGCCTGGCTAATTTTTGTATTTTTAGTAGAGATTGGCTTTCGCCATGTTGGCTAGGCTGGTCTTGAACTCCTGACCTCAAGTGATCCACCTGCATTGGCCTCCTAAAGTGCTGAGATTATAGGTGTGAGACACCATGCCCAGCCCAATTTGACTTTTTATGAGATTTTTTTTTTTTTTGAGACAAGATTTCTCTCTGTTGCCCAGGCTGGAGTGCACCTAGCCAATAATTATTTATTTATTTATTTATTTATTTTTATGGAGTCTTGCTCTTGTCGCCCAGGCTGGAGTGCAGTGGCACGCTCTTGGCTCACTATAACCTCCACCTCCTGAGTTCAAGTGATTCTTCTGCCTCAGCCTCCCAAGTAGCTGGGATTACAGGTACCCGCCATCACACCTGGCTAATTTTTGTATTTTTAGTAGAGACGGGATTTTGCCATGTTGGTCAGGCTGGTTTCGAACTCCTGACCTCAGGTGATCTGCCAACCTTGGCCTCCCAAAGTGCTGGGATTACAGGAATGAGTGACTGCGCCCGGCCAATTTTTTTTGTTTTTTTGAAACAGAGTCTCCCGCTGTCACCCAGGCCGGAGGGTAGTGGCACAATCATGGTTCACTGTAACCTCAACCTCCTGGGCTCAAGTGATCCTCCCACCTCAGCCTCCGAGTAGCTAGGACTATAGGCGTGCACCACAATGTCTGCCTTACTTTTAAAAATATACTTTTGGGCCCGGTGTGGTGGCTCAAGCCTGTAAACCCAGCACTTTCAAAGGCTGAGGCAGGCTGATCACTTGACGTCAGGAGTTTGAGACCAGTCTGGCCAACATGGTAAAACCCCATCTCTACTAAAAATTCAAAAAATTAGCCAGCTGTGGTAGCACGGGCCTGTAATCTCAGCTATTCAGGTGACTTTCAACCTGGGAGGTGGTTGAAATATATATATAACATATGTGTAATGTATATCATATGTTCTTTATATATGTTATTTTATATATAACATATATTAATGTACTTTGTACGGACAAATATATTTATACAGATAATATGTTATGTGTGTGTGTGTGTGTGTGTGTATATATATATATATATGTTTTATTTTGTTTTTTTTTTTTGAGACTGGGTCTCGCTCTGTCGCCCAGGCTGGTCTCAAAGTCCTGGGCTCTAGCGATCCTCCCGCCTCGCTCTCACAAAGCACTGGAATCACAGGTGTGAGTCACTGTGCACGGCCAGTTGGTTTTATCTTGTAATAAAAAAGAGGGGCCTCCCTGTAATTGTGCTGTGGAGAATGGATCCTGGGGGATGAGGGTGGAGATGGGAACCAGGGCGGAGGCTGAAATGGACACAGGGAATGGTAAGGGGCAGGAGTGCCCCAGGCTGCAGGCCCCAAGGTATTTCGAGGCTGTGGAGGCACACCTCGGAGGACCCTGAGACACATGGCCGCTGTCTTACCTGTGGCCCCACAGGCCCAGCGCAGCCTGTGCCTGGCGGGCCCCCACTGTCCCGCGGCTCCGTGCCTGTGCTCCGCGCCTTCGGGGTCACCGATGAGGGGGTCTCTGTCTGCTGCCACATCCACGGCTTCGCTCCCTACTTCTACACCCCAGCGCCCCTGGTGAGTGGCCCCACCCAGCCCCTCCCCGAGCCACTGGAGCCCCCTGCACCTCTGACCACCCCTCCCACACCAGGTTTCAGGCCCGAGCACCTGGGTGACTTGCAGCGGGAGCTAAACTTGGCCATCAGTCGGGACAATCGCGGGGGGAAGGAGCTGACCGGGCCGGCCGTGCTGGCTGTGGAGCTGTGCTCCCGAGAGAGTGAGTGCTCCCCCGGGATCAGCGGGTTGGGGGGTCCCCTGGGGAGGCCATTGGCCGGTCCCAGCTTCTTCCATCTGCAGGCATGTTTGGGTACCACGGGCACGGACCCTCCCCATTCCTGCGCATCACCCTGGCACTGCCGCGCCTTGTGGCCCCGGCCCGCCGTCTCCTGGAACAGGGCATCCGTGTGACAGGCCTGGGCACGCCCAGCTTCGCGCCCTACGAGGCCAATGTCGACTTTGAGATCCGGTACGGCCTCTGCCTCACTTCTCCAGCCTCTATCCCCGCCCTCGGGCAGCCCCTGTCCACTGACCCCCAGCCTCCTCCAGGTTCATGGTGGACACAGGCATCGTCGGCTGCAACTGGCTGGAGCTCCCAGCCGGGAAATACACCCTGAGGCTGAAGAAGAAGGTGCAGGGCTTCCCAGGGCAGGGCCTGCTGCCACCGCTGACCCACCCATGCCCACAGGCTACGCAGTGCCAGCTGGAGGCAGATGTGCTGTGGTCTGACGTGGTCAGTCACCCACCGGAAGGGCCGTGGCAGCGCATTGCACCCTTGCGCGTGCTCAGCTTTGATATCGAGTGCGCTGGCCGCAAAGGTCTGTCCCCGGGCCCGGGCTCCTGCCCGCCTCATTGTTGGTACCAGGCAGGGTGTCGGGAGGGCAGGCCCTGGGAATGGCAAGTGTGAAGGTACTGGGGTGGGAGCACCCTAGCCCATGTGGCCAGATGGAGTGAGCACGGAGGGTGTGGAGATGGCCTGGAGGTAAGGGCGGAGCAGGAGCCAGGGTGAGCCACACAGGGCTGCAGGGCTGCAGGGCCACAGGGCAGCAGGACCAGGGCTGGCAGGCAGTGGTGACAGCCCTAGGGAGATGGGAAGTGTAGCCTCCCTGCTATGTCAGGAGTGAGGGGCAGGAGTCAGGCCCCTGCATCCTCCTCCCTCACAGGCATCTTCCCTGAGCCTGAGCGGGACCCAGTCATCCAGATCTGCTCGCTAGGCCTGCGCTGGGGGGAGCAGGAGCCCTTCCTGCGCCTGGCGCTCACCCTGCGGCCCTGTGCCCCTATCCTGGGCGCCAAGGTGCAGAGCTACGAGAAGGAGGAGGACCTGCTACAGGTAGCTCTCGTTCCGCGCCCCACACCATTTCCTGGGGGCCCCACCAGCCTCCACGTCCTGAGCCATCAGTCCCCAGGTGCTGCGACGCCCGTGTCTGTGGGTCTG
Organism: Rhinopithecus bieti; assembly: GCF_001698545.2. Taxonomy (NCBI): domain Eukaryota; kingdom Metazoa; phylum Chordata; class Mammalia; order Primates; family Cercopithecidae; genus Rhinopithecus; species Rhinopithecus bieti. The sequence goes on along the minus strand of NW_016807449.1, from coordinate 1,376,772 downwards.
GGTGGGCCCCTGTGCACTGAGGCTTGAGCACTTCCCCTCTGGGTTCTGCAGGATTTTCAGGGGTGGCTGGAGTTCTAGAACATTCTGGAAGTAGGGGACTCCGTGGCAGGGCAACCTACCAGGGTGACCCGGTGTGCTCCCACCCCCAGGCCTGGTCCACCTTCATCTGCATCATGGACCCCGACGTGATCACCGGTTACAACATCCAGAACTTCGACCTTCCATACCTCATCTCTCGGGCCCAGACCCTCAAGGTGAGGGCTGGGCAGGCGGGGGGATTCTCTCAGATGCCCCAGGTGTGGCCTCCAGGCTCTGGGCCTCCTTCCCGCTCCCTCTCCTGGCCCTGCCCTGCTCCAAGTCGGAAAAGTTACTGTGGCTTTTGTCAGAGACAAGGAGGGGGTTACAGTGAAGTAAGAGAAGGCTGTGCATTCGGATGTCGGACT
>NW_016807449.1:1303816-1375614 GCF_001698545.2 Rhinopithecus bieti | reverse complement strand
TTTTTTTTTTTTTTTTTTTTTTTTTGAGGTGGAGTCTTGCTGTGTCACCCAAGCTGGAGTGCGATGGAGCGACTGAGGCTCACTGCAACTCCGCCTCCCAGGTTCAAGTGATTCTCCTGCGTCGGCCTCCCGGGTTGCTGGGACTACAGGCTCATGCCACCACACTCCGCTAATTTTTGCTTTTTTGTTGTTGTTTCTTGAGACAGAACTTCACTCTTGTCGCCCAGGCTGGAGTGCGGTGGCGCAATCTCGGCTCACCACAACCTCCGCCTCCCAGGTTCAAGCAATTCTCCTGCCTCAGCCTCCCAAATAGCTGGGATTATAGGCGCCCACCTCCATGCTCGGCTAATTTTACATTTTGTTTTGTTTTGTTTTCTGAGACGGAGTCTCCCCTCTGTCACCCAGGCTGGAGTGCAGTGGCGCAATCTCAGCTCACTGCAAGCTCCGCCTCCCGGGTTCCGGCCATTCTCCTGCTTCAGCCTCCCGAGTAGCTGGGACTACAGGTGCCTGCCACCTCGCCCGGCTAGCTTTTTGTATTTTTTAGTAGAGACGGGGTTTCACCGTGTTAGCCAGGATGGTCTCGATCTCCTGACCTCGTGATCCGCCCGTCTCGGCCTCCCAAAGTGCTGGGATTACAGGCTTGAGCCACCGCGCCCGGCCCCTAATTTTACATTTTTAGTAGAGACAGGGTTTCTCCATGTTGACCAGGCTGATCTCGAACTCCCGATCTGAGGTGATCTGCCCACTTCGGCCTCCCAAAGTGCTGGGATTACAGGCGTGAGCCAGTGCATCTGGCCCACATGTCCTCTTTGTAGTGATACCGTCATGGGATGCGTGCCCACCCCAGTGACCTCATCTTTGCTTGACCCCCTGCAAAGACATATTTCCAAATGAGGTTACATTCTGAGGTGCTGGGGGTTAGGACTTCAACATCTTTTGGGAGAACATGGTTCAGCCCTTAACAGGGTATATTGCCTTATTTTCCTGCTTTTCTCTATGTCTGGCCAGCTTGGTAATGGAAAAACAAAACAGGCTGGGTGTGGTGGCCCATGCCTGTAATCCCAGCACTTTGGGAGGATGAGGCGAGAGGATCGATTGAGCCCAGGAGTTCAAGACTAGCCAGGGTTACATAACAAGACTCTGTTTCTATTAAAAAGAAAAAAAGAAAAAATCCATTCTAAAAAACAGAACAAACTGTTAGGACCCCCAGTGGCTCCAGCTGTACATTCCACAGCGTGGCACTGATGCCTGGGCCACTGCCGCCTCCTCCCCTTCCCTGGGCAGCCCTCACCCTCTGCTCTGGCCCCAGCTCACGCTTCTTCTGGCCTCAGTCTCCCCCAGGCTGGGCCCTAGCACCCTGCAAGGCCCCCTCCACCCAGGCGCCCTCCAGCGCCCTCAGCATCCATCTCAGTCCAGCTCCACGTCACCTCCTGCCTCTGCCCCAACCTGGCCGCCTGCTCACAGTGTCTCCAAATCTTTTCCTGTTTCCCGGCTAGGTGCAGCCCGCAGACACCAGGCTCTGTCCGTAGCCCCCAGTCTATCCGGGCCCCTGACTCTCCCTGTCCCAGCCCTGAATGCAGCTTCGTCCTCCCTCCGGACTCCCTCCCCAGCCTTCAGCCCCCCACACCCAGCCCGAGACTGTCTTTCTGTCCCCAGGGTTGCTCTCAACCCCCGAGGGTTGCTATAAGGAGGTTGTGGTCGGTCTCGATCTCCGTTCCTCTGGCTGATGTGACACTGGGGACCCGCAGCCTGCTGCACACCCTGCCTCTCCCCCGCCAGGTACAAACATTCCCTTTCCTGGGCCGTGTGGCTGGCCTTCGCTCCAACATCCGGGAGTCGTCATTCCAGTCCAAGCAGACGGGCCGGCGGGACACCAAGGTGGTCAGCATGGTGGGCCGTGTGCAGATGGACATGCTGCAGGTACAGCCGGGCCAGGCGGGAGGAGGTGTGTCCCTGTCCTCGGGAGGCCACTGCCCAGGCCTGCAGCCGAGCAGCCCATCCACCCACCTAGGTGCTGCTGCGGGAGTACAAGCTCCGCTCCTACACGCTTAATGCCGTCAGCTTCCACTTCCTGGGCGAGCAGAAGGAGGACGTGCAGCACAGCATCATCACCGACCTGCAGGTGCCTGCCGCCTTCCTGACCTCTCCCCTGACCTCTGACCTCTGACCCCCACCTCACCCTTCCCCAGCCCCTAACCTCAACTTCACACCCCCATGTCTGACTTCACTTTTTGACCTGCTGTTATGACCTGTGACCTTACCTGCCACCCACCTTTTTCTGATCTCTGACCCCAGATTTCTCTCCACTCCTGTGACCTCTGTTACTATGACCTTGGCTCCACTTTCCTGGCCTGACCACAGGTCCACGGTGGCCTTCAGGCTGCTCCTTTCTCCTCCCTCTGACCCTGTGAACTCCCTGGCCCCCAACACTACCTCCATCCCCACCCAGACCCTGATGGCTTGGAGGCTGCCCCTGCCCACCTCACCTCCCAGGCCCTCTCCAGGCTACCTCACCCTGACCCTCACTTCCTCCTCCTGCTCTGCCTCCCACCCCCAACTCCTGGTCCCTGACCCCATCCGTGCCCATCCCCAGAATGGGAACGACCAGACCCGCCGCCGCCTAGCCGTGTACTGCCTGAAGGACGCCTATCTGCCGCTGCGGCTGCTGGAGCGGCTCATGGTGCTGGTGAACGCCGTGGAGATGGCGAGGGTCACTGGCGTGCCCCTCAGCTACCTGCTCAGCCGTGGTCAGCAGGTCAAGGTCGTATCCCAGCTGTTGCGGCAGGTCAGTAGCCGAGACCTGTCCTCACCACTCCCCACCAGGCACATCTCTGGCCCCCTCCAGGCGATGGCATCTGGGATGCACTTTTTCTCCCCGTTCCCAATCCGCACAACCCCACCTATACCCACTCCGTTTTCCACCTTCTCCCCTCCCAGGCTATGCACGAGGGGCTGCTGATGCCCGTGGTGAGGTCGGAGGGTGGCGAGGACTACACGGGAGCCACTGTCATCGAGCCCCTCAAAGGGTGAGGCCCCAGGCTTGTACCTGTAACCTCTAGGAGGCTGAGGTGGGAGGATCACTTGAGCTCAGGAGTTTGAGAATAGCCAGGGCAACATAGTGAGACCCCTGCTCCACAAAAAATTTTTTAAAATGAGCCAGGCCCATGGTTTCTCACGTCTGTAATCCCAGCACTTTGGGAGGCCGAGTTGGGCGGATTACGAGGTCAGGAGATCAAGACCATCCTGGCTAACACGGTGAAACCCCGTCTCTACTAAAATACAAAAAAATTAGCCGGGCGTGGTGGCAGGCGCCTGTAGTCCCAGCTACTCGGGAGACTGAGGCAGGAGAATGGCGTGAACCTGGGAGGCGGAGCTTGCAGTGAGCCAAAATTGCGCCACTGCACTCCAGTCTGGGTGACAGAGCGAGACTCCGGCTCAAAAAAAGAAAAGAAAACTAGAACTGTTGTTCTGAAATATTTATTACTTCTTTATGTTGGAAACATTCAGAATCCTCTCTTCTATCTTTTGAACCTGTGAGATAAATTATTGTTTACTATATTCACCCTACAGTGCAATAGAATACTAGAACTTATTCCCCCTACCTATATGTAATTTTATATCAATTAATGAAACTTTCCCTATTCTCCTCTCTGTATTTTTTTAATTAGAAAAGTATTTTATCTTTCAGTGTTCATAAATATCTTAATAAATTCTTTCTAAATAATCAGCCATTGTGTGCTTGAGGGCTCTTAAGAAACTCACTGAAGCACGAGTCTCAGCTACCATAATGAATACGGGATTTACAGTATCCCTGTCTGATATTTTTTAGTACATTTCATTTTAATGCACATTTTAAGTTCTCCTAAGGTAAAATATTACCATTAGCCTTAATCCACCATTAAGTTGCTCTTCAATAANTTTTTTTTTTTTTTTTGTTAAAGGGTGAGGCCACAAGACAGGGCAGGGGGCGGCATGGGAACTTGTAGCTCTGACTCCCCGCCACGGCTGCTCCCCTCCCAGGTACTACGATGTCCCCATCGCCACCCTGGACTTCTCCTCGCTGTACCCGTCCATCATGATGGCCCACAACCTGTGCTACACCACGCTCCTGCGACCCGGGGCTGCGCAGAAACTGGGGTATGGTGTCCAATTCAGCACGTGTCCCCCGAGGCCCACCTGGGCCCTCCCTTGAGGGGCTCAGTCTGGCGGGGGGAGATAGGCACAGGCCCAGAGATAGTGGGGAGTGAAGGGGTGCTTGAGGGGCCTGCATGTGCTCATGGCCAAGGCCAGGACTGTAGGGCAGAGGTGGGGCTAGAGGAGAAGGGTGGCCGGCAGTCACCCCGCCATCTTCCAACCCAGCCTGACTGAGGATCAGTTCATCAAGACGCCCACCGGGGACGAGTTTGTGAAGACCTCAGTGCGGAAGGGGCTGCTGCCCCAGATCCTGGAGAACCTGCTCAGTGCCCGGAAGAGGTGAGCCCTGGAGATCCCCTGCTTGGAGCTCAGACCTGCTGGGGCCTCTGGGCAATCCCTGTCCCTCACTGGGACACCCCAGGGCTGTCCGGCCACCCTGCCCACAGCTGTGTGTGAATTAGCACAAGGCATCCCCTCTTGGCAGCTTCCTTTCGCCCCCTTGACCAGAAGCTTCTGTGCAGTGCACAGCACGCCCAACTGTACATGGCACCCACTTCCAGAAAGGAGCCCTGACCAGTGCCCGGGCGCCACCTGAGTGTGCTTTGCCTGTGTTCCCTTGCAGGGCCAAGGCCGAGCTGGCCAAGGAGACAGACCCCCTGCGGCGCCAGGTCCTGGATGGACGGCAGCTGGCGCTGAAGGTGAGCGCCAACTCCGTATATGGCTTCACCGGCGCCCAGGTGGGCAAGTTGCCATGCCTGGAGATCTCACAGGTGAGCACTCGGGCCCCTGGCAGGCAACTGGGGGCAGGTGGGCCCCCTGTGTAGGAGACCAGGGCTCCATGTTGGGGACCTGTATCCAGAGGACTGGGCGCCCCGACTCACTGGCCTTCTAGAGAAAGGATGCCAGCGTGGCTTGAGCAATTGGTCCATTCATTCACTCAGCAAATGCCTCCTGAGCACACACTGGTCAGGGCTCTGTGCCCTGGGGATACAGAGGGAGACACAGTGGATGAGAGTCTCTTTCCCTGTCAGCTCGCAGCCCAGTGGGAACGCTGACAGGTCCGTGGTAAACGTGTTCAGGACACAAGTGGAACTACGAGCTTTGCAGCCAGATAAAGCGGGAGGTGCGGACTTGGGGGAAGTGATGGGGCTGGGCGGGACTCACCGCTCTCAGTAGGCGACGCTCACGCAGAGGCCAAGGGACGTGGGGAGGGAAGCCATTCACCGTCCTCACGGCAGCATCCCGGCCTGCCTACCCACGGCAGCTCTGCTGCTCGGACAGAAAAACAGATTCTTTGAAAGCACAGAGGGCCTGAGTTTCTGAGTTTGCCAAGCTGGGGTCAGTGCCTCAGCTCCTGGCATATGAGGACATCGGAAGGGTCTTCCTGTCCAGCCTTCTCCACTGGGACTTGGGTCTTGGCCCATTCCAGGCCAGTAGCTGTGCCGCTCTGCTTGGTTACCTCTAGCCACGGGGAACTCCCTCCCTGGCTGGGCCCTGCGTCAGTTTTCAGAGAGCTCTGGGTGACAGGCTTGGATGAATTCTCAGTGGGTGGGGCCTTTGTACACACACACCCACCCGCAGTTCTGGGACCCAAAGACCACTCAAGGCTCAGTGATTCACTAGAAGTACTCAGAGAGCTCAGAAAAGCTGGTTCTCATGGTTATGATTTAATACAGCGAAAGGACACAGATTAAACTCAGCAAAGGAAAGAGGTGCACAGGGCAGGGTGTCGGAGGGACCAGGCGTGTCTTCCAGTTGTGCTCTCCCAGTAGAGTTACCGGGATGGCCCTCCTTTCTCCTAGCATTGATGCGTGGCCACACACATGCAGCATTGCCAACCCGAGGCTCTCACCCAAGCTTTGGGGTCCAGGGTTTTTCTTGGGTGTCAGTCCTGTAGGCATGGAGCACCCTGTGACTGGCCGTAGTGACTCCATCATCCCCAGGCCCCTCAGCAACCCCCAGAGGTCAAACCGATACTGCATGGCCCAGGGCCTCATCATAAACCATGTTAGTGTCAACCGCCTGGTGTGGTTCAAAGTCCCAGGTACACAGACACCTTTTTTTTTTTTTTTTTTTTTTTTGAGACAGTCTCACTCTGTCACCCAGGCTGGAGTAGTGCAGTGGCACAGTCATGGCTCACGGCAGCCTCAACCTCCTGGACTCAAGTGAGCCTCCCACCTTAGCCTCCCAAGTGGCTGGAACTGCAGGCACGCACCACCTATTTTTGTTATTTTTTGTAGAGATGGGGTCTCGCCATGTGCCCAGGCTGGAACAGAGACACTGTTATCAGGCAGGATATTCTAGGGGCTTTGACTTCCAGGAACCAGGCAAGAGCCAGACCTTTCTTTGCACAAAGTGAATTGCTCACTGCATGCCCTCAACTGCCCTCCGCCTTTCACAGTCCTCAGCTGCCTCCCCAGCCTCTTCGTGGAAAGGGGCGGCTGTGTGGACATCAGGCTCCAGCCCTGAAGCAGAGGCCAGGCCAAGAGAGCACGGCTTGGCCCTCCCCTGGGACTGCCTCTTACCAATCCGGTGTCTCTGTCTTTTCTCTCTCAGTCGCTTCCCTCTGTCACTATTCTGTTTCTGCCTCTTGACCTCTTTCCTTATTTCTGTCTCTCAAGCTTATGGGAGAAAGAGGTGGAATAATAAAAATGCAGTGGGCCGGGCGCGGTGGCTCACACCTGTAGTCCCAGCGCTTTAGGAGGCCAAGGCAGGCGGATCACGAGGTCAGGAGTTTAAGACCAGCCTGGCCAACATGGTGAAACCCCGTCTCTACTAAAAATACAAAAAATTAGCCAGGAGTGGTGGCAGCTGCCTGTAATCCCAGCTACTCAGGAGGCTGAGGTGGGACAATCGCTTGAACCCGGGAGGCGGAGCTTGCAGTGCACCAAGGTTGCGCCACTGCAGTCCAGCCTGGGCAACAGAACGAAACTCTGTCTCAAAAAAAATAATAATAATAATGAATCACAGTGTTTCACGACTGTAATCCCAACACTTATGTGACACTGAGGAGAGAGGATCACTTGAGGCCAGGAGTTGGAGACCAGCCTGGGCAACATAGTGAAACCCCATCTCTACCAAAAATACAACCAAACAAAACTAGGCAGGCGTGGTGGCGGCTCATGCCTAGAGTTGCAGCTACTCAGGAGGCTGAGACGGGAAGATGACTTGAACCCAGCAGTTTGAGTTACAGTGAGCTGTGATGGCATCACTGCACTCCATTCTGGGTGACAGAGTTGAGACCTTGTCTCTCTTAGTTTTTGTTTATTTATTTTGAGATGGAGTCTCGCTCTGTCGCCTAGGCTGGAGTATAGTGGCGCAATCTGGCTCACTGCAACCTCTACCTCCCAGGTTCAAGTGATCTCCTGCCTCAGGCCTCCTGAGTGCTGGACACAGGCGCACCTGCCACCACCCTGCTAATTTTTGTATTTTTAGTAGAGATGGGGTTTTCACTATGTTGGCACGGCTGTCTTGAACTCCTGACCTCAGGTGATCACCCACCTCAGCCTCCAAAGTGCTGAGATAACAGGTGTGAGTCCACCATGCTTGGCCTCCTGTTTTCTTTTTTTTTTTTTTTTTTTTGAGATGGAGTCCTCGCTCTGGTCACCCAGGCTGGGAGTGCAGTGCCGGATCCAGCTCACTGCAAGCTCCCGCCTCCCAGGTTTACCGCCATTCTCCTGCCTCAGCCTCCGAGTAGCTGGACTACAGCGCCCGGCCACCTCGCCCAGCTAGTTTTTGTATTTTTTAGTTAGAGGACCGGGTTTCCACCGTGTAGGCCAGGATGGTCTCGATCTCCTGACCTCGTGATCTGCCTGTCTCGGCCTCCAAAGGGCCTGGGATTACAGGCTATAGAACCACACAGTAGCACCGCCGGCCTCTTGTTCTTTAAAAAAAAAAAGAAAGAAGAAAAATATTAAAATCATTTCAGGAGAGGAGTCTCTTAAAAAAAAAAAAAAAGAAATATTGTATGATTTCAGGAAAAGATTACAAAGGAAGGAAAAAGGAACATAAGACAGGTGGAACAAGTAAAAGCCAGACAGTAAAGTGGTAGACGTAAGACCAGCTATATCAGTAATTATACTAAATGTAAATGGACAAAATGCTCTAGTTAGACAGATTTCCTGACTGGATCCACACAAAAACAGAAGAATCACACCCATCTCTCCTTGGTGTCCCCACCCCCAGCCTCATGTGTTTTTTTTGTTTTGTTTTGTTTTTGTCGTTGTTGTTTTAAAGTATTTTTTAGGGGAGTGTGTGTGTGTTGTGTGTGTGTGTGTATTTTTAGTAGAGATGAGGTTTCAGCATGTTGCCCAGGCTGGTCTTGAACTCCTGACCTCAAGTGATCCAGCCACCTCAGCCTCCCAAAGGCTGGGAGTACAGGCATGAGCCACCGTGCCAGCCAGTTTTCTTAATTCTAAAATAAGACAGTGGGTTTCTCAATGGTTTCTTAGTCAGGGTGGTACCACGCCCTGCCCTGCGGGGCGTTTGTCAGTGTGTAGGTCGGGCCAGTTCTGGTGGCACAGGGATGGGGGTGGCACTGCTGGCTTCCAGGGATGAGGCCAGCTATGTCAGTGGTCCTATACCACAGAGAGCTGCCCAGAATGTCAGTGTGAGGGAAACACTGAGTCAGTGACCTCTTCAGGCCACAGTCTTTCCAGCATGCTTTTGATGTAGTCAGTTCCTCGTGCATGGCCAGAGCTCTGAGCCGGGGAACCCAGTTCTTTCCACCTGACCGTTGAGGAGCAGCCTCGTAATCTCATTTTGCAGATTTGGAAACTGAGGCCCAGGAGGGTCAGAGCGGCTTGTACATAAGCCCATGCCACTGGGAAATGGCAGAGGCGGGACCCCTCCCCCACCAGTCCATGTTCACTGCACATGGCCCCCAGGGCTTCACTCCACACGATTCTCTCCCCAACAGAGCGTCACGGGGTTCGGACGTCAGATGATTGAGAAAACCAAGCAACTGGTGGAGTCAAAGTACACAGTGGAGAATGGCTACAGCACCAGCGCCAAGGTCGGGGGCTGTCCCCCCGCTGCCCTGAGATGGGCCCTGGGCAGGTGGGGGGATGGAAGCAGGGCCGGGCCCCCCTGTCCCCGTGCCTCCTGGTCACACCCTGCCCACTCTCCTGTTGTATCCCTGGGTCCTGCTGGCATTAGCCACCCACCCCCCCACACACACCAGTAGTTGACAGTAGGGAGTTGTTGACACACACATCCTCGCCCCCCACAGGTGGTGTATGGTGACACCGACTCCGTCATGTGCCGATTCGGTGTGTCCTCGGTGGCTGAGGCGATGGCTCTGGGGCGAGAGGCCGCGGACTGGGTGTCAGGTCACTTCCCGTCACCCATCCGGCTCGAGTTTGAGAAGGTGCGTGGCTGGGTCAGGGGCTCTGCATTTAGGTTCCTTCATCAGGGTACTCAGGGCATCCCATTCTTTGGGTTCACATAAGCCTCAGTGTGAAGGGATTTTGCTGCTTAGATTCTCCTGAGGTTGGGGCCTTGGTTTTGGAAGCCTCCAAGGCCTTGGGCTTTGTTATACTGGACGGCATCTGTTCTTTGAAAACCCTGTCACAGTGTCCCTGGTTTTGAGGTTTCCCAATACCTGTCAGATGTGGAGCTGCCCTCCACGCAGGGACCCTAATGGGGGTGCATCTTGGATCTGTGCACCATTGCCCCAGCCCTCAGGGTGCAGCACACTTGGTCCCAGGAATCCTTGCACCATATTTTCTTTTCTTTTTTTTTTTTTTGAGACGGAGTCTTGCTCTGTCGCCCAGGCTGGAGTGCAGTGGCTGGATCTCAGCTCACTGCAAGCTCCGCCTCCCGGGTTTACGCCATTCTCCTGCCTCAGCCTCCCGAGTAGCTGGGACTACAGGCGCCCGCCACCTCGCCCGGCTAGTTTTTTGTATTTTTTAGTAGAGACGGGGTTTCACCGTGTTAGCCAGGATGGTCTCGATCTCCTGACCTCGTGATCTGCCCATCTAGGCCTCCCAAAGTGCTGGGATTACAGGCTTGAGCCACCACGCCCGGCCCATATTTTCTTTTGAAGAGACTGGGTCTCGCTCTGTCGCCCAGGCTGGAGTGCAGTGGCAAGTTCACAGCTCACTGCAGCCTCAAACTCCTGGGCTCTCGATCCTCCTACCTTGGCCTCCTGAGCCGCCACGCCCAGTTCTCACACTGTACTTTTTCCCCTTGGTTTAACGCTCTCTTGTGCCAGGCCTTGGAGCCTCGCAGAATGGGAAGGTCTCTGCCTCAGGGCTCACCCAGCCGTAGTTTCTCCTCTTTCATGGGACGCTTCATCGACTCCCCTGTCTGGATCTCATGTTTTAGGGACTATCTGGATTTATCCCCATCTCTGTTTCAGATTGGGATCTCTGGTATGGGGGGCCCTGGCATGCCAAGGGGCCTCAAGAGCCACTTGCAGCCACATGCGGTGTCTCAGGGCCCATCCCGTCAGGTTCAGGGCGTGGCTCCCGTGTCCTCCTGCATCTGGGACCCTGTCTGCCTTCAGTTTCTGGGGGGAGTCTTGGGATTGGGGCTTGGCCTCCGCAAGCTCAGGGGTCTCAGCCGCGGCTTTCTCCCAGGTCTACTTCCCATACCTGCTTATCAGCAAGAAGCGCTACGCGGGCCTGCTCTTCTCCTCCCGGCCCGACACCCATGACCGCATGGACTGCAAGGGCCTGGAGGCCGTGCGCAGGGACAACTGCCCCCTCGTGGCCAACCTGGTCACTGCCTCACTGCGCCGCCTGCTTATCGACCGGTGGGTGGGGCCTCCTCCCTCAGACTTAGGAGTCCGGGCCCCAGTCCCCTCCTCCCTCAGACCCAGGAATCTGGGCCCCACCCCTCCCTCTTCCCTCAGACCCAGGAGTCCAGGCCCCCGGCCCCTCCTCCCTCAGACCCAGGAGTCCAGGCCCCCAGCCCCTCCTCCCTCAGACCCAGGAGCCCGGCTCCCAGCCCCTCCTCCCTCAGACCCATGGGTCCAGGCCCCCAGCCACCTCCTCCTCAGATCCAGGGGTCCGGGCCCCCAGTTCCCTCCTCTCTTAGATACAAGAGTTCAGACCCCAGGCCCTGCTCCCTCATACCCAGAAGTCTAGGCCCCCAGCCTCTCCTCCCTCAAACTCAGGAGCCCAGGCCCCACCCCCTCAGCCCCTCCTCCCTCAGACCCACAGGTCCAGGCCCCAGCCCCTCCTCCTCAGATCCAGGGGTCTGGGTCCCCAGCCCCCTCTTCTCTTGGATTCAAGAGTCCAGACCCCCAGCCCCTCCTCCCCTGGGAACACAGGTGTCAGGCCCAGCTCTTCCTCAGTGGTGAAGCAGTGGAAAGAGTCGGCTTGGGCAGCTGTGGGTTCAGGCCCTGCCTCTGCCACTCTACAGCCTGTGGTAGGAAGGGCCCCTCTTTGCCCTGAGCCTCAGCCCTAAGCACTCATCCTGGTCCCCAGTCCTGAGACCTGTGGAGGCACCAGCCTGGCCCTCAGTGCCCTTTGGTGACACTGTGCGGCTTGCTGTCCCACAGAGACCCCGAGGGCGCGGTGGCCCATGCACAGGACGTCATCTCGGACCTGCTGTGCAACCGCATCGACATCTCCCAGCTGGTCATCACCAAGGAGCTGACCCGCGCGGCCTCCGACTATGCCGGCAAGCAGGCCCACGTGGAGCTGGCCGAGAGGTCCTGCCACGGGGCGGGTGGCCCGGCTAGAAATAGCCCCCTCCTTCCTGCCAGCTGGGCCCACTTCCTACGCCCCTACCCCACCCCGCCACCCACCTGCCCTCACCCACCCGCCACCCCGTCTCCACGCAGGATGAGGAAGCGGGACCCCGGGAGTGCACCCAGCCTGGGCGACCGCGTCCCCTACGTGATCATCAGTGCCGCCAAGGGTGTGGCCGCCTACATGAAGTCGGAGGTCAGGCCCACCTGGCTGCCCGCTCCCGCCCAGCCCCCTTGCTCTCACTTCTGCTTTCCGAGATGGGCGGACCTGCGGGAAGGGCGGGGCCTCCCATGCCCTGTGGGGCCCTGAGAACCACCCCCGATGGCAGCCTAGGCGTGGCCTGGGCCCCTTCTGGAGGCCCCCCCTCTATGCTGACCCCTCCCTTGCTCCCTTATGGAAGGGGGCCCCAGTCCCTCCCCTGTGCACACAGCTCCCCAGTCAGGGGTTCCCTTGGATTCATAATCCTCCCCCCTACCCCCACCCCCCGTGACCCACATCTTAGCCCCATGACCTCTGACCTCCTGACCCCTTCCTCATCCTTGCTTCCCCTTGTGAACTCTGACCCTTCCTTGGTGACCTGAGGGCCCCATAGACTCTGTGGCCCAGAGACTCCTTCATGATCTCCAACCCCATCCCAGACCCAGGACCCCCCATGTCACAGCCCACAGGCAGGCCTAGGCCCTACGCCTCATGACCACCCCGTGCCATTGTTCCCCCGTGTCCGCCCCGGCGCCCTTACCCTGGGCTGCCTGGGTGTGACTGCTGTGTGGCCGCAGGACCCACTGTTTGTGCTGGAGCACAGCCTGCCCATCGACACGCAGTACTACCTGGAGCAGCAGCTGGCCAAGCCCCTCCTGCGCATCTTCGAGCCCATTCTGGGCGAGGGCCGTGCCGAGGCTGTGCTACTGCGTACGGGGGCATCGGGGACTGGGGCACCCTGGGGTGCAGGGGAGGGCACCGGCCCACCACCTGCCTCCTCTCCTGCAGGGGGGGACCACACGCGCTGCAAAACGGTGCTCATGGGCAAGGTTGGCGGCCTCCTGGCCTTCGCCAAACGCCGCAACTGCTGCATCGGCTGCCGCACAGTGCTCAACCACCAGGGTGAGTGGTCCTGTCCACTGGCCCTCAGCCTGCCTCTGCCATCACCCCAGGTCCTAGACACCCACCCCATGGGCTGGCACTGCCACCCAGTAGGCCCAGGGCCCTTGGGCAGGTGGCCCCTCTCTCCACCCCCCACAGAGGGTCCTTGGCCCCCACCCTGGGAGTTCCCCAGGGGAGTTTTCCCAGCACACTTGCTCCGTTGTTCTCCAGCCTCTGGGGACTTTCAGAAGCTGGGATTGGCAGTGGGCAGGGATGGGGTGGCCCAGTTCCTGGCTTGGCCCCAGCCCTTGGTGCTGACCCGCCTTCCCCCAGGAGCCGTGTGTGAGTTCTGCCAGCCCCGGGAGTCTGAGCTGTATCAGAAGGAGGTGAGAGGGCCGGGAGGTGAGGAGGGGCCAGGTCGGGAGGCGGGGGCGCCCTGCTCAGCCACTGCCATCCCCAGGTATCCCATCTGAATGCCCTGGAGGAGCGCTTCTCGCGCCTCTGGACACAGTGCCAGCGCTGCCAGGGCAGCCTGCACGAGGATGTCATCTGCACCAGGTGTGCGCGTGTCCCGACCCTGGGCTGCCCCGCCCCTTCCCAGCTCCCAGGCCTGTGGATTGTTGACCCTACCTCTGACTCCAAGGCCTCTCCTGAGCATCCTCCCTGCCCATCACCTTCCAGCTGTGAGCTCTCCTGAGCCTCAGTGTCCTTGCCTGAAAAATGGGCCCATCCCAGCCCCCCCAGAGCGGGTGGGTGCTGAGGGGCAGGGCCCGGCACCCAGTGTTGCCCGGGAAATGGCTGTCCTCCTGACACACCCAGCCAGCCTGGCCCCCTCCCCAGGGCGGGGCCGGGCTTTCCCCAGGGAACGGGTAGGCGGGGTGGGTTCCCACGCCAGGTGACAGGTGATATACCGCCAGCCGTGGCCCTGCACCTCGCCAGGCACCCGCCGTTATCGGCTCCCCCCGTGCCTGCTAAGCAAACAGCCTGCTGCGGGAGGGGCGGGTGGGCTGGGCAGCAGGCGGGGCCAAAGTCCTGGGAACAGCCCCACCCCTCTCCCAGGCTGGGCACTGGGCCTTGGCCGGTCCTGACCCTGCCCCTGCCCCCACCCGCAGCCGGGACTGCCCCATTTTTTACATGCGCAAGAAGGTGCGGAAGGACCTGGAGGACCAGGAGCAGCTCCTGCGGCGCTTCGGGCCCCCTGGCCCCGAGGCCTGGTGACCTGGCAAGCATCCCATGGGGCGGGGGCGGGGCCAGGGACAATTAATAAAGTTCTGGACTTTTGCTACATGGTGCTTTGTGGTCTCTGGGGGCACACAGTCTGGTTTCATAAGCCCTGGTCTTGGCTGGGACCCTCCTGAGGCCCCCACCGCACCTCATCCTCAGCCGAAGGCCCCTGGGCTCCCACCTGTGCTGCCTGGTTCATGTGGGCCAAGCCTGCCTGTTTCCTCTCTGGCCCTGAATGAACACCTATACCGGTGCTTCTCTGTCCTGCTTAGGACCCCCAGGTGTCTGGCCCCGGTCCAGCCCTCCCTGGTGATGACCCTGGGGACCCTGGTGGCTGCCCCGCCCTCCAGGTGCTGACCTGTTTCCTCCAGGCCTTGGGGCAGCCCCAGGCTCACCGGGGCTTCCACTCCCCAGCACAGCCAAGAGGACCCCCCCTCGCCCCCCACCGGGCCACACACCCACGATGTTTCCACGTCGAGGTCCTGGCAATGGGCTTTGGGTCTGGGTTTCCCCCCAGCGACTCCCATCTCTATCCCCGCAGCCTCTGAATGCCCTCAGACACCCTCAGCCCTCCCGTCACCTCACACATCCCCCGGGAGAGTCTTGTGCTTGCCCCTCGGGCCCCCAGCCTGCTGCTGCTGGAATTCGACTCCTGGGTCCAGATCCTCTGTTTCCTGATTCTCCTCTTCAGTGAACCCCAGCCCTTCCCTGACTTTCAGGATTCCCCCAAATCCAGCTTCTGTCCCATCTCCAGCCCTCAAGGTCAGCCCCCCAAACCCAGCCCCACGGGGATCCCCAAATCCAGACAGCCTCTGGCCCGCCCTCCCTGCCACGTGACAAAGGGGTTGTGCAATCCAGCCCCCTCCCCTGACCCCCTCCCTGAGGGGATTTTTGAGGAGGGCCGAGCTTGTGGACAGCGGGCACCTTCCTCCCCCCGTAGGGGCTGGGCCAAGATATAAATAGGGTTGGCGGCTGCAGCGGGCGGCAAACAGCCTGCCCGGCACCACCATGCTCGCCCTGGAGGCTGCACAGTAAGTGAGGGCCCCCAAACCTGCACCCGGGGTCCCCACCTGCCCTGCCCCTCTGTGGGGCCTTACCCATGGGCAGGGGTCTCTGCTCCTCAGGGCAGGTGGGTGGGAGTGGAGGGGAGGGGTCTCATTTCCCCAGGACACTTGCTAGCATGCCCTTGCTGGGACTCTCCTCCATCCCCCCAGTCCCTGTCCTTCCTGTTCCCCAAAGATCTCATTTCCTTGGGACACTTGCTAGCGAGCCCTCCTGCGGGCGTCCTTCGTGGCTCTCACTCTGTCCAGCCATAACTCTTCCCCTCTCCCTGAGTTCCTGTATCTGTTCGCTCTATCTGGCATCTCCTGGTTCTCAGCGTTCTGCCTGTTGCTCTGTCTCCGCCTGTCTCTGTGTCTCTATCTCCAGTTCTCGCTCTCCCTGCCTTTTGGTCTCCTTCTGCCTCACCCTCCATCTGGGGCTCCAGGAATCCTCCCTGCCTCCGGGCGTGAATGCCCCTTTGCACACCTTTCTCCCTGTCCCACCTCTCCTGGAGCCTCCTCATCTGAGACTCCTCTGGGTTTCCCCCTCTCCACCCAGACATCTCTCCATCCCTCTCCTCTGGTCCAAGCTGGACTCATTTAACTGACTCGCCACCAAGGCCCCACTTGACCCAGGCCCCCTCTCCATCCCCACACCTCCCTTCCGGGACTTTCTCTCCCTCACTTTCCCTGCCCCTCCCCACCAGGGTGTCTATGCAAATCCTGGGGAGGAGGGGGACATTTGCCTCCCCCCCACTTCCTGTCCCAGCAGGGGTAGTGGGGAGTCCGGTGAATGTGGTGGGGCTCGTCCCTCACACAGGGCTGTGGTGGTCACAGCTGCTGCCGCCTCCCCGTCAGCCCCCAACCACTTTGAGACTCAGGTGGCTGGAGGCAGCCTCAGCATGCCCCTGTGTCTCTCCCCTTCCAGGCTTGACGGGCCACACTTCAGCTGTCTGGTGAGTTGGGGCCCCTGGGAGCCAGGGAGAGGTGGCCCATGGTGACCTCCCTCAGACAAGTCATTTGCTTCCTTCCTCAGTTTCCCCTCCCGCCTCTTCCTGACACTTTGTTTCTGAGCTCCCCCTCGGTATCTCCTGCCACCCCCATCCATATTTTTGATGTCTCTCTCCCTCTCTCAGGCTGAATCCACTTCCTTGTGGCTTTGCGTCTCTCTCTGCCCATCCCACATTCAGCAAATGTATTTTCATGTTCCTTTCCTTCTTGTTTGTTCATAGTTTTAAAAATTGTGTTCTGTAATAGTTCAGACACAGAATACTATATCCAACACCCTTGAACCCACAACCCCGTCTGATGTGCTTGAAAGAAACCCCCTGTGCATGCCCCTCCACATTCACACCCCAGTCATGCTTTTTTGTTTTTTTTTTTTTAATTGAAGTGTAACTAACAAGTCAGTAAAGTGACAAATCTTGTGGACGCTTCAGTGAGTTTTTGCATTATCTATACACCGTGTAGCCACAAGCCAGATCAAGATGCCGAACATTTCCATCTCTGAAATGTTCCTTCCTGTCCCTTCTCAGTCAATACCTTTCTCTGATGTTTTCCACCACCAAGTTGTAATTTGTTTTGCCTGCTCTTTTTTTTTTTTTTTTTTGAGAAGGAGTCTCACTCTGTCACCCAGGCTGGAGTGCAGTGGTACCGTCTTGGCTCACTGCAACCTTCACCTCCCAGATTCAAGCAATTCTCCTGCCTCAGCCTCCCAAGTAGCTGGGATTACGGGCACGCACCACCACACCTGGCTAATTTTTGTATTTTTAGTGGAGACAGGGTTTCACCAGGTTATCCAGGCTGGTTTCAAACTCCTGAGCTCAACTGATCCTCCCACCTCAGCCTCCCAATTGCTGGGATTACAGGTGTGAACCACCACACTGGCTGCCTGCTTTTGAACTTTATGTAAAGTGAGTCATACAGCATGTCCCTTTTGGGGTCTGGCTTCCCTCACTCAACATGAAATGTGTGTCAGTGTTTGTCCTTTTTCCTTGCTGTATAGTACTCTATGATCAGCCCACACCACAGTTTGTTTATCCCTTCTGCTGATGATGCCTGGGCTGTTTCCAGTTGGAGACTCATAATAAAGCTGCTGGGATGATTCTGGAACAAGGCTATTTTGTGCACATCCATTTTCAGTTCTCTTGATTAAATGCCAAGGAGTGAGACTGCCAGGTCCTAGGCATGGTGTGGATCTAGCTTTAGTTTTTCCTGGACTCGAGTTCTTGAAGCAACAACACATGATTCTTCGGGCAAATCAACATATGGAGGTTTATTTATTTATTGAGACAGTCTTGCTCTGTCGCCAGGCTGGAGTACAGTGGCATGATCTCAGCTCACTGCAACCTTCGCCTCCTGGGTTCAAGCAATTCTCCTACTTCACAGCCTCCCAAGTAACTGGGACTACAGGTGTGCACCACCATGCCTGGCTAATTTTTATATTTTTACAAAATACAAAATACCATGTTGGCCAGGCTGGTATCAATCTCCTGACCTCAAGATCCGTCTGCCTTGGCCTCCCAAAGTGCTGGGATTACAGGCGTGGGCCTCTGTACCCGGCCTATTTATTTATTTTTTGAGACAAAGTCTCACTCTGTCACCCAGGCTGGAGTGCAGTGGTGCAATCTCAGCTCACTGCAACCTCCACGTCTCAAGTTCAAGTGATTCTCCTGCCTCAGCCTCCAGAGTAGCTGGGATTACAGGCACCTGCCACCACATCCAGCTAAGTTTTGTATTTTCAGTAGAGATGGGGCGTCACCATATTGAGCAGGCTGGTCTCGAACTCCTGACCTCAGGTGATTCGCTGGCCTTAGCCTCCCAAAGTGCTGGGATTACAGGCGTAAACCACTGCGCCTGGCTAATTTTTTTATTTTTAGTAGAGATGGGATTTCACCATGTTGGCTAGACTGGTCTCAAACTCCTGACCTCAGGTGATCTGCCCGCCTCGGCCTCCCAAAGTGTTGGGATGATAGGCGTGAGCCACCACGCCTGGCCTGGAGGTGTATGTAAAAAGCATTGACCCCTGCTTCTGCTAAGTGAAACACTTCCATTTCCCCTTGCCCTTCACCTCCAGGGCCCCCAGACAGGCAAGGCTGGGAAAGTTCTTCCACCCCTTCTCCAGGTGCCCTGATGTGCTGACTGTGTGCCAGTGAGGGGCTGGGGTTCTTGGGAGCCCACTGTCTTAGCAGGAGCTGGTTGCTGTGTGTCCCTGTTGGGTTGTGTCTCTACTCCCTGTATCTCTGTCTCTCTGTCCCTGTCTCTGATGCCTAGTCTCTGTGTCTCTTTGTTGCTCTAATCTCTCCAGCGTCCCCTCTTCTCTCCCCTGTCTGTGCTGGAGTCTCCCCAAGGGTCCAGGGTGGGGGTTGGGAGTACCCAAGGCCTGGGATGACCCCTCTTCCCTCCTGCACCCCGTACCAGTACCCAGATGGCGTCTTCTATGACCTGGACAGCTGCAAGCATTCCAGCTACCCTGACTCAGAGGGGGCTCCTGGTGAGTGACCCCAGCCCAGTACCCTTCCTGCCTTGGGGCCCATTTCACAGATGGGGGAGCTGAGGCCCAGGGGAGGTCATCACCTAGCACAACAGGATAAAGGTGGCCTGGGCCTGTAGCCCTCCTCCCCTTTCCTCTCCCACCCATCTGCTCCCCCATGCAAATCCTGGGGTCAGAAATTTGCACAGCCTATAATGGCCTCTCTGTGCTGGGGGCTTCGACTGGGAGGAGGCCTCCCTCAGACCTCCCAGCTTCTGACTCAGTGCCCCTCCCCCAGACTCCCTGTGGGACTGGACTGTGGCCCCACCTGTCCCAGCCGCCCCCTATGAAGCCTTTGACCCAGCAGCAGCCGCTTTTGGCCACTCCCAGGCTGCCCAGCTCTGCTATGGACCCCCCACCTACAGCCCTGCAGGGAACCTCGAACTGGCCCCCAGCCTGGAGGCCCCAGGGCCTGGCCTCCCTGCATACCCCACGGAGGACTTCGCCAGCCAGGTGAGTGGTAAGGGGACAGTTGAAATCAAGCCCAAATAAGGTGTGGTGGTGCACGCCTGTAATCCCAGCTACTTGAGAGGCTGAGGTGGGAGGAGGATTGCTTGAGCCCAGAAGGTCAAGGCTGTGGTGAGCGGAGATCATCCCACTGCACTCCAGCCTGGGCAACAGAGCAAGATCCTGTCTCAAAAAAAAAAAAAAAAAAAGACAAGAAAAGAAAACTCAAGCTCAGTCATTTGGCTGAGGTGTGCTGGGTGCCAGGTACTACACAGAGACTGCACATAGTGACCCCTGCAGCAGCCTCCCAGGTTCCGTTCTGTTGTTGCCCCTCTGAACAAGTGAGTCAAGAGAGGTAGTGACAGGAAGCCAGGGACAGGGCAGCCTCACATTACCTGTGTTGGGCCAGCTTTGAGGAGGTGCCTCAGGTGTCCCCTGGCCACAACGTGGTGATCTGAACAAAGGCCAGAGTCCACGCTGTCAACAAAGAGGGAGACCAGAGCCAGGAGGGCCACCGCCTTGGCCTGAGAGGAGGAAGTGGAGGGAGACAAGGGGTCCCTGGACGTGCAAGTGACCCTGACCTTCCGCAGACCCTGGGTTCCCCGGCATATGCCCCGTACCCCAGCCCCGTACTATCAGAGGAGGAAGACTTACCGTTGGACAGCCCTGCCCTGGAGGTCTCAGACAGCGAGTCGGATGAGGCCCTCGTGGCTGGCCCCGAGGGGAAGGGATCCGAGGCAGGTATGCGGGAGTGGCTGGGGTGGGGGAGATGCCAGCTGGAGATGGTTGGGGGGCTGAGAGCACCATGGCTTCCTGGGCCTCTACATATACGCCAGCACTCCAGGCAGCTCCCAGATCCACACCACCTGCTGGCTGTGTGACCTTGGGTAAGTGTCTCTACCTCTCTGTGCCCAGGTTTCCTGTCTGTGCGATGGGGATGGAGGTGATAGTGTCTACCCTCCTGAGGTCGTTGGGAGGATTAGATGGGATAATAAGTGTAAATGGGACAGCAGTGCCAGGCACAGAGTGAGCACTTCAATAAGTCGACCTCTTCCCCATCATTCCTGACACCACAGCAACAGAAATAATAACGCTGTCAACCCCCAACGCTTCAACCCTTGCCCTGCCCATGTGCCCAATATCCTTTATGCTCAACCCCAAGAAAGCTGAGATCATTCCTTACTTTCTGTGCCTGGGCCTCGCTTTCTCATCTGTGAAGTGAGCATCATTGTCATTGTCCCTATCTCACGGGGTTATGACGGAGATTAAATAAGCTCATAATTGTAAAGCACCTTGCAAAGCACCTGGCCCTACATGCACCACAGTGGATTGTAAAAATCAACACACAGGCTGGGTGTGGTGGCTCACGCCTGTAATCCCAACAGTTTGGGAGGCTGAGTGGGGCAGGACCTGAGGTCAGGAGTTCGAGACCAGCCTGGCCAACATGGCAAAACCCCATCTCTACTAAAAATACAAAAATTAGGCCGGGCGCAGTGGCTCACGCCTTTAATCCCAGCACTTTGAGAGGCTGAGGTGGGTGGATCATGAGGTCAAGAGATTGAGACCATCCTGGCCAACATGGTGAAACCTCACATCTACTAAAACTACAAAAATTAGTTGGGCGTGGTGGTGCGCACCTGTAGTCCCAGCTACTCGGGAAGCTGAGGCAGAAGAATCACTTGAACCCAGGAGGCAGAGGTTGCAGGAAGCCGAGATCTTGCCACTGAAGTCCAGCCTGGCGACAGAGTGAGACTCCATCTAAAAAAAAAAAAATTAGTGGAGCATGGTAGTACGTGCCTATAATCCCAGCTACTCAGGAGGCTGAGGCGGGAGAATTGCTGGAACCCAGGAGGCAAAGGTTGCAGTGAGCCGAGATCACACCACTGCACTGCAGCCTGGGTGATAGAGCGAGACTCCATCTCAAAACAAACAAAACCAGCCGGGCGCGGTGGCTCAAGCCTGTAATCCCAGCACTTTGGGAGGCCGAGGCGGGCGGATCACGAGGTCAGGAGATCGAGACCATCCTGGGTAACACGGTGAAACCCCGTCTCTACTAAAATACAAAAAACTAGCCGGGTGACCTGGCGGGCGCCTGTAGTCCCAGCTACTCGGGAGGCTGAGGCAGGAGAATGGCGTGAACCTGGGAGGCGGAGCTTGCAGTGAGCTGAGATCCGGCCACTGCACTCCAGCCTGGGCGACAGAGCGAGACTCCGTCTCAAAACAAAACAAAACAAAACAAAACAAAACAAAACCACAGCCTCATTAAAAAAACAAATTTAATTAATTAATTAATTTATTTTTTGAGACAGAGTCTCGCTCTGTCACCCAGGCTGGAGTGCAGTGACACAATCTCAGCCCACTGTAACCTCCACCTGCTGGGTTCAAGCAATCCTCCTGCCTCAGCCTCTGGAGTAGCTGGGATCACACCATGCCCAGCTAAATTTTGTATTTTTAGTAGAGATGGGGTTTCTCCATGTTGGCCAGGCTGGTCTTGAGCTCCTGACCTCAGGTGATCTTGGCCTCACAAAGTGCTGGGATTACAGGCGTGAGCCACTGTGCCTGGCCACACAGCCTCATTTGTGGCTGAGGAGACTTCAGCCCAAAGAGGTTAAGTCACCTGTTTTAACTTAGGACATTTAAGATGGAGAGGATCTCTCCAATGACTAGGGAAGACAAGATGGAAATAAAGATTTTATTTATTTTTATTTATTTATTTGAGACAGGGTCTCCATCTGTTACCCAGGCTGAAGTGCAGTGGCGCAATCTAGGCTCACTACTGCCTCAAACTCCTGGGCTCAATCGATCCTCCTGCCTCAGCCTCTTGAGTAGTTAGGACCACAGGCATACACTACCACACCTGACTAATTTTTTAAATTTTTGTAGAGGTGAGGTCTCGCTATGTTGCCCAGGCTGATCTCCAACTCCTGAGCCTATGTTATCTTCCCACCTCAGTCTTCCAAAGTGCTGAAGTTACAGGCATGAGCCACCACACCCAGCCGGAAATAAATTGTTTTATTGCTTATAGGTCCTGGGGCATACATGGCACGCCTGGAGGACACACACACACACACACACACACACACACACACGTCAGGGAATGCAGGCAGGGAGGGAGAGAGAGAGGGATCAGTGGACTGATGCCTTTATTGGGTCCAAGGCGTCAACCAAACAGGTTTCCTGAGGGGAATTTTAATTGGTGGGTTCAGGCCAGGTACGATGGCTCATGCCTATAATCCCAGCACTTTGGGAGACTGAGGCAGGAGAATCGCTTGAGTGCAGGAGGCAGAGGTTGCAGTGAGCTGAGATCATACCATTGCACTAGCTTACAGTAGCTTGTTGAGATTACAGTAGCTTGTTGCCTCAGCTACTGTAATCTCAGTAGCTGGGATTACAGGCATAAGCCACCACACCCAGCTAATTTTTGTGTTTTTAGTAGAAATGGGGTTTCATCATGTTGGCCAGGCTGGTCTCGAACTCCTGATCTCAAGTGATCCGCCCACCTCAGCCTTCCAAAGTACTGGGATCACAGGCATGGCCCACTGCACCCAGCCTCCAACTTATACTTTTTTTTTTTTTTGAGACGGAGTCTTGCTCTGTCGCCCAGGCTGGAGTGCAGTGGCTGGATCTCTGCTCACTGCAAGCTCCGCCTCCCAGGTTCACGCCATTCTCCTGCCTCAGCCTCCGGAGTAGCTGGGACTACAGGCGCCCGCCACCTCGCCCGGCTAGTTTTTTGCATTTTAGTAGAGATGGGGTTTCACCGTGTTAGCCAGGATGGTCTCGATCTCCTGACCTCGTGATCCGCCCGTCTCGGCCTCCCGAAGTGCTGGGATTACAGGCTTGAGCCACCGCGCCCAGCCCAACTTATACTTTAAATGAATGCCGAGGCAGCCTAAAATTGTAAGAATTCAATCCGGGTGCAGTGGTTCACACCTGTAATCCCAGCATTTTCAGAGGCCGAGGTGGGAGGATCACCTGAGGCCAGGAGTTCAAGACCAGCCTGGGCAGCATAGTAAGACACCATCTACAAAAAATAAAACAATTAGCCAAGCCTGATGGTGCATACCTGTAGTCCCAGCTACTGGGGAGGCTGGGGCAGGAGGATTGCTTAGGTCCAGGAGGTCGAGGCTGCAGTGAGCTGTGATTGCTCCTCTGTACTCCAACCTGGGTGACAGAACGAGACCCTGCCTTGAAAAAAAAAAAAAAAGTCACTATGTCACCACCCCAAGGTCACACTGCTGTAAAATGGCAGAGATGGGATTCTTGTAGCCAGTGCCCTGCTCTGAAACTCCCAGTTATTGGCTGGGCGCAGAGGCTCACACCTGTAATCCCAGCACTTTGGGAGGCCCAGGCGGGCGGATCACCCGAGGCCAGGAGTTCGAGACCAGCCTAGCCAACAGAAACCCTGTCTCTACTAAAAATATAAAAATAAGCCAGGAGTGGTGGCGCATGTCTGTAGCCCCAACTACTCGGGAGGCTAAGGCAGGAGAATTGCTTGAACCCGGGAGGCAGAGGCTGCAGTGAGCCGAGATTGGGCCATTGCACTTCAGCCTGGGCCACAGAGCAAGAGTCTGTCTCAAAAACAAAGAAAAGCCTAGGAGCCCAGGAGTCAGGTGCCCTGGCCTCTTCCCGGGACCCTGTCCTGGTTTGGGCTGAGAGGCTGGGAGACCAGAAGCAGGAGAGATAGCCAGGCCAATGCAACTGCCTCCAGATCTGTTTGCCTCTCCGTTATAATCCTTTGAGCAGCGCTGTCAACCCATTTCACAAACTCATCCACTAGCTCAACAGATAGGGACTATTACGTGCTGGCCGCAGGGCGGAAGGCAGCACAGATGTAAATCTCGAACATTAAAGCACAGAACTCCGGAGGGGGCCTGGGGAGGACAGCTTGGGGCAGGGGGAGTGACTTGCCCCCGTGGTGAGGGGCGCAGAGCCAGGAGTATGTAACAGCCACTTCCTCACCCCACTTCTCAGATCCTGGAGACAGAGGCCGGGGCGGAAGTCTCAGAGGAGGGTGGATGGGGAAGGCGGGGCCTTAGGGACCCCTCGCCTAACGCGTGCCCCCAACCTCACCGCAGGGACCCGTAAGAAGCTGCGCCTGTACCAGTTCCTGCTGGGGCTGCTGACGCGCGGGGACATGCGTGAGTGCGTGTGGTGGGTGGAGCCGGGCGCCGGCGTCTTCCAGTTCTCCTCCAAGCACAAGGAGCTCCTGGCGCGCCGCTGGGGCCAGCAGAAGGGGAACCGCAAGCGCATGACCTACCAGAAGCTGGCGCGCGCCCTCCGAAACTACGCCAAGACCGGCGAGATCCGCAAGGTCAAGCGCAAGCTCACCTACCAGTTCGATAGCGCGCTGCTGCCTGCAGCCCGCCGGGCCTGAGCACACCCGAGGCTCCCACCCGTGGAGCCGCTGGGGGACCTCACGTCTCAGCCAGGATCCCCTGGAAGAAAAGGGCATCCCCACACCCTACCTGATATGACTTATGCATCCCCACCTTTTGGGGGTAGGGGGAGTGCTGCCCTGCCATAATCCCCAAGCCCAGCCCGGGCCTGTCTGGGATTCCCCACTTGTACCTGGGGTCCCTCTGGGATTTCTTTGTCATGTACAGACTCCCCAGGATCCTCAGGTTTTGGGTGACAGGACCTATGGACCACTATACTAGGGGAGGCAGGGTAGCAGTTTTTCCAGAATCCCAAGAGCTTCTCTGGGATTTTCTTGTCATACCTGATTCCCCAGTGAGGCCTGGGACCTTTTTAAGATCCCCGTGTGTCTGTAAACCCTCAATCTCATCTGGGGTGGGGGCCCTGCTGGCAATCCTGAGCCCTGTCCAGGGGTCCCTCTTGTCGGATCTGAGATCTCCTCGTTAATGTCTGGGGCCCTCTGGGAGCTGTTATCATCTCAGATCTCTATGGCTGTGTTGCCACATCTGTCTCCTCATCTTTGAGATCCCCCAATTCTCTGGAACCATTCTGCTGTCCCTTTTTATGTGTCTGGAGTTCCCCAATCACATCTAGGGCTCCTCCAAGATCCTTTTGTCATGTCTGAAATCACTCTTGAGAGGTCTGGGGTGCTGGGGGATGGGGAAGTCAGTGAAATGTGTCTTGTCTGGGCCCTGTCAGGGACACCCTTGTCATATCTGGGATCCTCTAATCACATCTGAGACCACCTAGGCTGTCCATCTGATATGCCCTTTCAGGGACGCCACAAAGACTGAGTTCTCATGGGGACCCTACCCTTCCTGGTGGCCCTCCCTATGGCTATGCTGAGGACCACTCTGGCCACATGACTGATTGTTGGGTGATCATGGCAGCTCCCCACCCATGTCATTTCTAACCAGAGGTCTCAAGGTGGTCACCCCCTGTCCCCCAACCCAGGCCTTGGTCCCTGGTGATGGTCTCTTTAGTTCAAAGTAGCATTTGGCGGTGGAGGTGTGAGGGATCCACATTAAAGCAGACCATCAGCTGGGCAGTGGCTCACACCTGTAATCCCAGCACTTTGGGAGGTGAGGCAGGGGGATGGCTTGAACCCAGACGTTCAAGACCAGCCTGGGCAACATAATGAGACCTCATCTCTACAAAACATAAAAAAAAAAAAAATTAGTCAGGCATGGGGGTGCACACCTGTGCTCCCAACTGCTCAGGAGGCTGAGGTGGGAGGATCTCTTGAGCCGAGGAAGTCGAGGCTGTGGTGAGCTGTAATCGTGCCACTGCACTCCAGCCTGGGCGACAGAGCGAGACACTGTCTTAAAAACAAAAAACAAGGCCGGGCACGGTGGCTCATGCCTGTAATCCCAGTACTTTGGGAGGCTGAGGTGGGCAGATCACGAGGTTGAGAGACCGAGACCATCCTGGCCAACACAGTGAAAACCCTGTCTCTACTAAAAATACAAAAATTAGCCGGGCGTGGTGGCGTGTGCCTGTAGTCCCAGCTACTCAGGGGGCTGAGGCAGAAGAATCACTTGAACCCAGGAGGCAGAGGTTGCAGTAAGCCTAGATTGGCGCCACTGCACTCCAGCCTGGGCCACAGAGTGAGACTCCATCTGAAAACAACAACAATAAAAAAACAGCAGACCATTCAAAATAGGGAGACTTTGCATAACCCAGATTTCTACCTTCACTTAAAACTTTGGACGATCTGGAGAGAGTGGGCCAGTTTTTGGAGGGTTGGTGGGGAGCTGGAACAGGAGGACAGTAGCCTTTCCTAATGGGATATTTGTTCTCCAGTCTGCCCCAGTCACTGCCATCCCTGGCTATCTTACCCCAGCAGCTTCTGAAGCCTGTTTGCTTTAGATCACTGTATAAACCCAGCTGGAACTGAAGCCTGGGTGGACTATGGAGCACTGGTTGTGACCCCCAGGGAGTGTCAAAGGCTGAGGGCCAAGAGGCCAGAGGTCCTGGAGCCCGGGTGGACAGGTGGATCTAGGGTGAATGACTTGCTGCTTCCCAACCTTAGTTTGTGCCTTCTGTGAAAAACAGAGAGAAAGAGGAGGAAGATCTCAAAAAGCCTTTCTGGCCCAGTACGGTGGCTCACACCTGTAATCCCAGCACTTTGGGAGGCCGATGCAGGTGGATCACCTGAGGTCAGGAGTTCAAGACCAGGCTGACCAACATGGTGAAACCCTGTCTCTACTAAAAATACAAAATTAGCTGGGCGTGGTGGCGCATGGCTGTACTCCCAGCTACCTGGGAGGCTGAGGCAGGAGAATCGCTTAGAACCTGGGAGGCAGAGGTTGCAGTGAGCTGAGTTCGTGCCCTGCAATCCAGCCTGGGCGACAAGAGTGAAACTCTGTCTCAAAAAAAAAAAAAAAAAAAGCTGTTGCAGCCCCTGTTGAGCCTTTGACACTGCCTGAAATCCACCCCACTCCCAGGAGGAGGAGGAGGAAGGAATACCGATGACCCAGAGACACGAGAAGTCCATGTGGAGGCACACAGCAGCTGGTGGCAGAGCCCAGGCTGGGACCAGCCCTCAAGAGAATGAGTGGGGAGGAGGAGGGAGGAAGGGCAGGTAAAACGTCCTTCCCAGGGCCCCTGCAACGAAGAAGGTACTTTTTACAAGAGCTGTCATTGTCACCCTAAATGTGGAATAAAATAAGACACATCGAAGTAGACAAACCTCCTGGGCCTTTTGTCAGGTACTGCAATCCTGCCCCTCCACTGGGGCCGCTGGCTCTCAGAGACACCGTGACATCACGGGTGATGATGAGAGAGGAGTTCAAAGAGACAATTATATGCTGGTCGGTGGCTCTGAAATCCCAACACTTTGGGGGGCCAAGGCAGGAGGATCGCTTGAGTCCAGGAGTTCAAAACCAGCCTGAGCAAGATAGTGAGACCCCTCCCTACCCGTCTACAAAAAAATTAAAAAATTAGCGGGGTGTGTTGGTGTATGCCTGTAGTTCCAGCTACTCGGAACTACTGAGGTGGGAGGGTCACTTGAGCACAGGAAGTTGAGGCTGCAGTGAGCCGTGATCGTGCCCTTGCACTCCAGACAGGGCGAGACCCTGTCTCAGAAACAAACAAATCACAAAAAGACTATACAACAAAACCTGTCTGAACCTTGAATGCCGAGAAATAAGAGGCTTGACGTGCAGGCACAGGGGGTTCCGTTTGTTTTATGTCTTCCTGCCTTCCTGCCAATTGAAGTTCTCCACCTCCTCGCTTCCCCTTCCATCTGGGTCTCTGTCCCCTTCCCTCTGAATTGAGTCTTCGGGCTGGCGGCGAGGGGCGCGAGGCTTCAGGTGGCCGCGGCACTGCAGGCCTGGGCCCCTCCCCAACTTAGCGGGGCTCTCGGGAGCGCAGTGGCAGTCTGCCTGGCAACCCGTGACATCACGCGGGGCTGACGTCGGATTGGCTGGACCCTTCCTGGAGGCGGAGAAGTTTCCGGCTCGTAGGGGGTTTTGGAAAAGGAGGAGGGGAAGATGAACAGGAAGAAAAGGTGAGGGACTTGTTTTCCTCACACCGGGTCCCTCACGCCGCGTTACTAGCCAGGCAGTCCCCCGCCTTAACCCTAACTCCCCAACACCCTTTCCCTCCTTCCCACAACACCTGGCGTCCCCAAGCCCCGCCCCTCCCCAGGCTCCGCCCCCTCGGCTCCCCGCCGCGTCCAGAGCTACCCCATTCAGAAAGTCACAGGTCCCCTTGCCGGGAAGGGCGCCAACGTCCGGGCAGCCCTCCAGGGCCTTCCCAGCCTCCCACCCGCCCCCGCCGGGGACGCCCACCCCTACCCGCGTCCGGTGCCCGCAGTGCGCGCTCCGGGAAGAGTCGCGCGGAGCGGTCCCAGGAGGGGCGGCGGCCAGTTCGGGGTCCCAGATGGCCGGGGCCCCAGCTCTTCTGGTTTGCCCACGCCCGGGGCGCGAAACTCCGGAGTCCCAGAGCCCCGGCGCCCTCCCCGGAGGCGCAGGGACCTCCTCCCCCCGCCGCCGTCCTGCCTAGGCTGGGAAACCGGACCCTCCCTCCCGGCTCCGGTTTCCCGAAAACTCCTGACTTGCAGATGCTAAGAATGGCTTCCTAGACCCTGTCCCTCCCCCGCCTGCTTCATGCCAGAGCTCTGGCCCGCAGCCCTTGCCCCCTTGAGACCCTTAGTCTCTTCCTCTTCCTCCTCCCGGGACCCAGGCGTCCAGGCGCTTATCCTTTCTAGGGAACCCAAGAATCTGGGACCCCAGCTGCTTCTGCTCCCAGACTCAGGGGTCCAAGCACCCAGTCCCCTCCTCCCTGAGATCCTGGAGTCCGAACCCCAGGCCCCTCCTCCCTCAGACCCAGGTGTCCGAGCCCCAGCCCCTCCTTCCTCAGACCCAGGTGTCCGAGCCCCAGCCCCTCCTCCTTGGGGACCTGGCTCTCAGCCATCTCCCTAGGTCCAGCTGTTATTTCTCGCCCTTTAGAACATGCGGGCGGAATGTGGGGCGGCCCTATGGTCTGATGCCTCCCGGAGCCTTCTGGGAGTCTCAGGACTCATTAAAAGGCTCCCCTCAGGGGCCCACCTGTCCTCCCTAGGGCCTAGCGGGATGCGGCTGCGGTCAGAGGAGCGGGAGGAGGTCCCCCGACATGCCTGAGGCAAAACCAGGTGGTGCCAGGACCCCCTCCCTGTGGGGATGGGGCTGTTCTTTTCTGAATGGGGATTTGGGGCCCCCCTCTTTGTAGGTTTGGGAGAAGGAGGAGCCTTCGCTGTGTGAGGAGGAGGCTCCCTTTGCTGTGCGGGATGGGGGTTCCCACATTGGTTTAGGGCGAGGGTCTCGATTCTGCATGGAGAAGAAGGTCCCCTTTCGTTTGTGACAGGAGTTTCCTTCCTTGTATGAGATGGGGTCGGTCTCATATCTGTTGGGGTAAGGGATCCCCTTCACTCAGCAGGGAGGGGGTTTCTTTTTCTATAAGTGATTGGGGGGGCATCTCTGGTGGAGATGGGGATTCTCTGGTTGTAAATTGGGTTCCTTTTGCTCGATGGAGATGGGGGTCCTGTGTGTGTAGACTGGGTTTTTTATTTTTTTGAGATGGAGTCTCGCTCTGTCACCCAGGCTGGACTGCAGTGGTGCAATCTCGGCTCACTGCAACCTCTGCCTCCTGGGTTCAAGCAATTCTCCTGCCTCAGGTAGCTAGGATTACAGGCATGAGCCATCATGTCTGGCTATTTTTGTATTTTTAGTAGAGACGGGTTTCGCCATGTTGGCCAGGCTGGTCTCAAACTCCTAACCTCGGGTGATCCACCCGCCTCAGCCTCCCCAAGTGCTTGGACGACAGGCGTGAGCCCTCGCGCCTGGCCAGACTGGGAGGTCTTCGCATGTGATTGGATTCTCCACATCCGGGGATAGCATCCTGTGGGCAGGGTCTGGGCCACTTCTCTGAGTGAAGACTCAGAGGGAGCCAGGTGCAGTGGCTCACGCCTGTCATCCCAGTGCTTTGGAATGCCAAGGTAGGAGGATTGCTTGAGGCCAGGAATTCAAGACCAGCCCGGGCAACATGGCGAGAACTTGTCTCTACAAAAAATTAAAAGTTAGCCAGGTGTGGTGGTGCATGCCTGTAGTCCCAGATACTTGGGAGGCTGAGGTGGGAGGATCGTTTGAGCCTGGGCACTTGAGACTGCAGTGAGCTGTAATCATAACCACTGCACTCCAGCCTGGGTGACAGACTGAGACCCTGTCTCTAAAAAACAAGCAACAACAACAACAACAAAAATGGCCTGGTGCAGCAGCTCACACCTGTAGTCCCAGCACCTTGGGAGGCCAAGGTGGGTGGATCGCCTGAGCCCAGGAGTTTAAGGCCACTCTGGCCAATATGGCAAAACCCCATCGCTACAAAAAATACTAAATTAGCTGGGCTTGTGGATATGCGCCTGTAGTCCCAGCTACTTGGGAGTCTGAGGCAAGAGGATCACTTGAGCCTGGGAGGCGGAGGTTGCAGTGAGCCCAGATCTTGCCACTGCACTCCAGCCTGGGAGACAGAGCGAGACCCTGCTGGGAAAAAACAAACACAAAAAATAGATTCCAAGGGACCCTCTCTGTAGGATTTGGGGTGATTGTGGATATAAAGATTAGTGGTTCCCATCTGCATGGAGTCACAGGGTAAGTATCTGTATTAAGGATGGGGGAGCCTCATTTCTGTGGGCACTGAGGCTTCCCTGTGTAGGAATTAGCAAGGCTTCTTCATATAGGGAATGGGGTCCTTTCTGTGGGGTGTGGGGACCTTCTTTGAATGGGACTGGGGAGCACTTTCTATGGAGATGAGGCTTTCTCTCTATGAGGAACTCACCCAGGAATCATGCACCACTGGGTGGACCCCCTCCTGGGATGTCTGGTCCGCTGGCCTCAGGCCAAGCAGGTTGTGGGGTGGGTCCGGCCCCTACTGTAGCTGCAGACCCAGCCAGCAAGGAACAGCAGGCAGGGCAGGGGAAGGATGCTGCGGTCAGCACCAGGTGTCCAGTTTCCAGCCCAGAGGGAGAGCTAATTATACCCTCGGACCCAAAAGGTCAGGGGCTGGTGGCCTGGGCGGATGGGGCAGGGCCTGCTGGGGGCAAGGGAAACCCGATCCCACAGACTCTCAGATCTGAGATAAATTTATACCTAAGGTGGGGGCCTGGACTTGTGGGTCTGAGGGAGGAGGAGGGGCCGGGGGCCTGGACTCCTGGGTCCGAGGGAGGAGGAGGGGCTGGGAGCCTGGACTCCTGGGTCTGAGGGAGGAGTGTGCTGACCGCATGCTCAACTATGACTGTCCCCTACCTTACAGCGGCCAAAAAAGCTCCCAAGGGCAAAGATGCCCCCAAAGAAGCCCCAAGGGGACTCCCCTAAGGAGGCTCCTGCAGAGGCCCCCAAAGGTGAGGAGGTGTTCCCTCGGGCTCAGCCGACCTGGCTTCTCATCTCCGTCCTCCCCTCTACACCTCCCCCGGCCTTCCCCTAGCCTCTGTCCCTGAATCTGTCCCCACACAGCCCCAGGGCTGACCCACGCCTCCCATGCTCCTAGCCCTCCTGGGGCTCCCTGGCACCCCCAGGCAGAGCCCAGCCCCTCGGCTGGCATCAGTTCCAGTCAACTGACTGACTGATCACCAAGTTCCGCCCCAGTCTCTCTAAACCTCTCCCACCCCTCTAGTCCACAGATGAGGAAACCGAGGCCCAATGGGGTGGGGGAGCCTGGCCAAGGTCACACAGCCATGAGGGTGACAGGTGGCCTTTCCCAGGTCAGGAAAAGTCATTTAATCCCCATGATGTTTGGTTTCTGAGCAGAGGGTCCCTCACTGTCTCCAAGTCCTTTCCCCAAAGCGGCCCATTGTCCCCTCCTCAGCCCATCTCAGACCTCCTCATCCTAATCCTGTCCCCTGAGCAGAAGCCCCACCCGAGGACCAGTCCCCGACTGTAGAGGAGCCTACTGGCATTTTCCTGAAGAAGCCGGACTCTGTATCAGTGGAGACTGGTGAGGTGAACCCGGGGGAGGAGGGGCCAGGGGCCTGGACGCCTGGGTCTGAGGGAGGAGGGGCCGGGGGCCTGGACTCCTGGGTCTGAGGGAGGAGGGGCCGGGGCCTGGACTCCTGGGTCTGAGGGAGGAGGGGCCGGGGCCTGGACTCCTGGGTCTGAGGGAGGAGGGGCCGGGGCCTGGACTCCTGGGTCTGAGGGAGGAGGGGCCGGGGACCTGGACTCCTGGGTCTGAGGGAGGAGGGGCCGGGGCCTGGACTCCTGGGTCTGAGGGAGGAGGGGCCGGGGCCTGGACTCCTGGGTCTGAGGGAGGAAGGGCTGGGGACCTGGACTCCTGGGTCTGAGGGAGGAGGGGTTGGGGCCTGGATTCCTGGGTCTGAGGGAGGAGGGGTTGGGAACCTGGATTCCTGGGTCTGAGGGAGGAGGGGCTGGGGAACCTGGACTCCTGGGTCTGAGGGAGGAGGGGCCGGGGGCCTGGACTCCTGGGTCTGAGGGAGGAGGGGCCGGGGGCCTGGACTCCTGGGTCTGAGGGAGGAGGGGCCGGGGGTCTGGACTCCTGGGTCTGAGGGAGGAGGGGCTGGGGGGCCTGGACTCCTGGGTCTGAGGGAGGAGGGGCTGGGGGGCCTGGACTCCTGGGTCTGAGGGAGGAGGAGCCAGGGCTCTGGAGAGCCTTAGTTTCCTTCCTGGGCCTCCTTCCACTCCCCGCTGTTACTCACCCCGTGTAGGGAAGGACACAGTGATCGTGGCCAAGGTGAACGGGAAGGAGCTTCCGGACAAACCGACCATCAAGTGGTTCAAGGGGAAGTGGCTGGAGCTGGGCAGCAAGAGTGGCGCCCGCTTCTCCTTCAAGGAGTCCCATGACTCCGCCAGCAACGTGAGGACCCCGTGGGCCAGAGGGCCGGCGGGGGGAGTGGAGCTTGTACAGGACGTGCTCCTCAGAAATGCTGTTGCCTGAGGCATGGCTGTGGGCCTGGAGCCGGGATGGAGAGTGGGCCCTCTGAGGATGGAGGCTGTGCAGGGCTGCTGGGGAGAGGTTGTGTGAGGCAGAGGGGAGGATGCCTGGGGTTGGGTGGAGATATATCTGGGCTTGGTCATGTACATTCCTGGCAAGGCCTGAGAGAGCCAGGGACATGGGCCCCAGAAGTCCTGATGGGTCAGATGTGAGGAGACAGAGCTGGCCATCAGATGCTGAGCCCCCTCTCGGTCTCCACTGGCCCCCTGTGGGGTGGGGTGAGGACTTGGAGATAGAGCTATGAGTGGACTCTGAGAAATATGGGGTGGCTCTAGAGGGTGGTCCCGTGCACCCACACCCCCGGCCCTGGACCCAGGTGTACACCGTGGAGCTGCACATCGGGAAGGTGGTACTGGGGGATCGTGGGGATTACCGCCTTGAGGTCAAAGCCAAGGACACCTGCGACAGCTGTGGCTTCAACATCGACGTCGAGGGTACGCTGGTGGGGGGTGAGAGAGCAAAGGGTTCTGTGCCTGGGGGGTGGGGGACAGACGTACCAGCCGGGTGTTGGGAGAGTGCATAGGCATGGGCATGAGGTGGGCACAGGTTTTTGGAGGAGGGAGTGCAGATTCTGGGGTCAGAGTATTCAAACTCAGGGAGACTTAGCATGGGAGGAGGTCTGGATTTGGGGGTTGAAAGTGTTCAGGGTTGGCCGGGCGCGGTGGCTCAAGCCTGTAATCCCAGCACTTTGGGAGGCCGAGACGGGCGGATCACGAGGTCAGGAGATTGAGACCATCCTGGCTAACACGGTGAAACCCCGTCTCTACTAAAAAATACAAAAAACTAGCCGGGTGAGGTGGCAGGTGCCTGTAGTCCCAGCTACTCGGGAGGCTGAGGCAGGAGAATGGCGTAAACCTGGGAGGCGGAGCTTGCAGTGAGCTGAGATCCGGCCACTGCACTCCAGCCGGAGCGACAGAGTGAGACTCCGTCTCAAAAAAAAAAAAAAAAAAAAAAAAGAAAGTGTTCAGGGTCTTGGGATGCACACGCAAAGGCTTAGGAGGTGAGTTACGCACACTCCACGTTCAAGAAAGTAGGCATAAAGCCTTGGGAAGTGAGGAGGGTGTCCAGGTTTAGAGAGTGTCCAGATTTAGAGAATAAGGGCATATAGGTTTAGGGTGAGGGTGTACAGGATTAACAGGAAGTTACACGGATTTGAGGGCACATATATGGACCCCTGAGGGTATACGGGCTCTGGGGGTCTGCAGCCCTGAATGTGTGAGGGCTTAAATGTGGGGTGCACAGGAAATGAGATTGTCCAGGCCTAGGGAGAAAGACAAGCTGGCCCAGGTGCGGGGGTATAGGCTGCTGAGAGAGGGTGGAGCTGGGCAGCCGGGAAAATGAGTATGAGCTGGTCTAGAACTAGAGGATGCCCAGGCCTCAGTGAGAGTGTGCTGGTCCAAGAGATGGAGAAAAGGGGGCCTAGAAGAGGTTGTGCAGGCCTGGAGAGGGGCTCTCAGTCTTAGATCAACCCTGGCCTCCAACTCATCTTCCCTTCTCTCATCACCTCTCTCCAGCACCCCGTCAGGATGCCGCTGGGCAGAGTCTAGAAAGCTTCAAGCGTATGTAAGTGACCCCAGGCCCTTACCAGGGTCCCAAGGACCATGGGAGGCTCTCCCTTGGGAGGGGAAAAAGGGAGGACTGGGGAAGGCAAGGGGTGAATCTGAAGAGTCAATACTCACACCCCCTCTCAATGGCCACAGGGGTGAAGGGAAGTCGGATACTGCAGGTGAGCTGGATTTCAGCGGCCTGTTGAAGAAGAGGTGAGCCCCAGAGCTGGCACAGAGAGGGGAGATGGGGCTCAAGGGGAGGAGGTGGTGGGTGAAGCTCCATGGCCCGTTGCTTCCTCCTAGACCCACTTCTTATCCCTCTACCACCTCTATCTGTTCACTCCCTGCTCACCCACTATGTAACACACCAACCCATCAGGCTGCCTGTTCATTCACCCATCTATCCATTCACCCAGACCCCTACCCACACCCCCACCCAGCCAACCATCTGCCACGAGTTCACTCACCTCCCCACCCTTTAATCCACTATTCTCACACCCACTCTCCTGCTCACTCAGGCTCTAGTTCACCTACTCCTCCACCTACTCACCCTCCCATCCATCCATCCTTCCATCCATCCATTTTCCACCCGCCAATCCATCCACTCACCCATCCATCCAACCAGTTGCCTATTTATCCATCTACTAATGCATCTATCCACCTACCTGCCCAGTTGCCAATCCATCTACCCACATATCCTTCCATTAACCACCATCTTCCCACCTGTTTACCTGCCCATCTGCCATTACAGTCAACCTGGCTACATGGGTAGGTGGATGAGTAATGAGTGAATGGGATGTTGGATTTGGTTGGGAGATGCAGGTGCAGATAGACAGGTGGGAAGGTGGGTGGATGGTACGGATGAGTGGGTGGTAGAGAGGTGGGAGGATGGGTGCCTCAATAGGTGGGGAAGTGGATGGATGGATGGAGTGGGTGGAGGATGAATGGATGGGGTCATGAATACGTGTCTGAGTTCACCAGTGAAGAGGTGGGCAGTTGACACACCCATCCACACAGATAGCCTTGTGTTAGATTGAACTATGTGAAATTGATGTTCTGTAGGTAAAAATGATTGAAAGTCTGGATGCAGTGGCTCACGCCTATAATCCCAGCACTTTGGAAGACCAGTGTGGGAAGATTACTTGAGCCCAGGAGTGCAAGACCAGCCTGGGCCACATAGGGAGACCCTGACTTTACAAACAAAAAAAAGGAAGAAAACTTAGCAGGGCATGGTGGCATGTGCTTGTGGTCCTAACTACTTAGGAGGCTGGGGTAGGAGGATGGTTTGAGCCCAGGAGATCAAGGCTGCAGTGAGCCATGATGGCGCCACTACACTCCAGTCTAGGCAACAGAGTGAGACCCTGTTTCAAAAACAAACAAAAAATTAAATATTGGCAATCTTTTTTTTTTTTTTTGAGACCGAGTCTCGCTCTGTCGCCCGGGCTGGAGTGCAGTGGCCGGATCTCAGCTCACTGCAAGCTTCGCCTCCCGGGTTTACGCCATTCTCCTGCCTCAGCCTCCCGAGTAGCTGGGACTACAGGCGCCCGCCACCTCGCCCGGCTAGTTTTTTGTATTTTTTAGTAGAGACGGGGTTTCACCGTGTTAGCCAGGATGGTCTCGATCTCTTGACCTCGTGATCCGCCCGTCTCGGCCTCCCAAAGTGCTGGGATTACAGGCTTGAGCCACCGCGCCCGGCCAAATATTGGCAATCTTATACTCATTATCTGCTGGCCCACTTATCCATCTTCACTTGCCCGTCAATCCCCATAACCAAATCCCTGACAATTCCATTTGCTGATCAATTCTATCTCCAGCCAGCCAGCCGCGTCGTTGGCCACTTCCCATCAACATATTCACCCAACTGTGCAGTCAGTTCTCATCAACCCATCAGTCCATCCACTCACCCACCTGTCTTCCCCCAACCCATCTGCCTGTCCTCCCACCCACCCTTCCATTGACCCACCCACCTACTTATCAGCCCACTTACTCACCATTCTCTACATCAATTCAAATATTCATGTCCCCACATTCACCTCCACATCTATCCTCTCTTTGTTCCTTTCCCTTCCTTCCTTCCCTCCCAGGCTCCATCCATGCATTCAGTCACTCTCTCACCCATCATCCATCTTCTAAGGCCTCCCGTCTACTAGGTCCTGGGCTGAGATCCAGGGAGAGAGAACAGTTTGACCAGGTCCCTGATGTGAGATCACTCATTGCCTTGGGAAATGGGTCTGGTCTAACAGACATGGACACAGACTGAGACTATTTGGTGTGATTTTAGAGAGGGTCCCACCGGGGCCTGTGAGAGCCCAGAACACGAGCAACTCACTGCCTTGGAGGACAGGGAATGCCTCAGGGAGAAGGGAACTTTGGTGCTAGGTCTTGTAGGATGAAGAGGAGTCCAGGAGGAAGAGAAGGTGGGGAGACGTCATGAAGGTAGGGAAACATTTTGTGCAAAGGCTGGGAGGCAAGAGAGAGCCTGAAGTGTTCAGCAGGAGACAAGCAGCTTGGTTCAGGTGGCTTTGTGAGTGGTGATGGAAGTAGCTGGGGCGTGACTGCCAGGCGGAGGGCTGGGGCTTCCTCCTGAAGGCAGTGGGGAGCCACGGGACAGTTCTGAACAT
Organism: Rhinopithecus bieti; assembly: GCF_001698545.2. Lineage (NCBI taxonomy): Eukaryota > Metazoa > Chordata > Mammalia > Primates > Cercopithecidae > Rhinopithecus > Rhinopithecus bieti. Next base: position 1,338,393 of record NW_016807449.1, on the reverse strand, counting down.
GAAAGGGAGAGCCACTGATGTGGGTGTCAGAAATACCCCACAGGATAAAAGAGGGCAAATAGGGTACAATGTGTACTGCTTGGGTGATACGTACACCGAAATCTCACAAATCACTGCTAAACAGCTTGCTCATGTAACCAAACACCACCTGTTTCCCAATAACCTATGGAAATAAAATAAATACATACATAAATGTAAAGACATACCCCGCGGGCCGGGCACAGTGGCTCACGCCTGTAATCCCAGCACTTTGGGAGGCCGAGGCAGGCAGATCACTTAAGGTCAGCAGTTCGAGACCAGCCTGTCCAACATGGCGAAACACCGTCTCTACTAAAAATACACAAATTAGCCGGGAGTGGTGGTGTGAGCCTGTAATCCCAGCTGCTCAGGAGGCTGAGGCAGGAGAATCGCTTGAACTTGCGGTGAGCCGAGGTGGAGGCTGCAGTGAGCCGAGATCACACCACTGCACTCCAGCCTGGGTGACAGAGTGAGACTCTGTCTCAAAAAAATTAAAAAAAAAAAAAAAAAAAAAACCCAGTGGGGACCGTGCTGGGAAGAGGCCAGGAGACCCCAGGAAGCGGCTGGGGCAATGGACCAGGCGGGAAACAATGGCCCCTAAGGGGAAGGTGGCTTGGGTGAGTCTCAGAGCCAATGAGTGAAGAAGGCAGAGGGATATCCTCCTCTCCTCACTCCCTGATGGCCCCTGTCCGTTCCCCCAACCCCAGGGAGGTGGTGGAGGAAGAGAAGAAGAAGAAAAAGAAAGATGACGATGACTTAGGCATCCCCCCGGAGATCTGGGAGCTCCTGAAAGGGGCAAAGAAGAGCGAGTACGAGAAGATCGCCTTCCAGTATGGTATCACCGACCTCCGGGGCATGCTGAAGCGGCTGAAAAAAGCCAAGGTCGAGGTCAAGAAGAGTGCAGGTCAGCCCTGGTCTGCGGGGAGCTGGGCCCCGCACACAGGAACCTCTAGCCTCGTGGGTATCTGATGATTAGACCCTGGACCTATGTTTTCAAGGGGTCCCCATGAGGTAGGAGGCAAGACCCAACTCTAGCGGTGGGCCTTGGACACTGGACCAAATTGAGGACTAGCTAAAACAGGGACAGGGTGGAAGCAGTTTTCCATAAGACACGCCCACCAGTGTGCCATGTCCGTTTACCATGGCCATGGCAACGGCCAGGAGTTACTGCTCCTTTCCTTGGTAACGACCAGACCACCCAAAGGTTACCATCCTTTTCCTAGCAATTTCCATATAACCCGCTCCTTAATCTATAAGTAATTAAAAGTGGGTATCGATCTGACTGCAGGTCTGCCCTGAGCCGTTGCTCTCTGTCTCTGGGGTAGCCCTGTTCCGCAGGAGCAGTCAGGGGGCCTGTAACACTGCCACTTCAATAAAGCTGTTTTCAGGCCGGGCACGGTGGCTCACACCTGTAATCCCAGCACTTTGGGAGGCCGAGGAGGGCAGATCACCTGAGGTCCGGAGTTTGAGACCAGCCTGGCCAACATGGTGAAACCCCGTCTCTACTGAAAATACAAAAATCAGCTGGGCGTGGTGGCTCATGCCTGTAATCCCAGCAACTTGGGAGGCTGAGGCAGGAGAGTCACTTAAACCAGGAAGGCAGAGGTTGCAGTGAGCTGAGATGACACCGTGGCACTCCAGTCTGGGGAACAGAGTGAGACTCTGTCTAAATAAATAAATAAATCACCTGTTTTCTTCTACCTACCACTGGCTTGCCCTTGACTTCTTTCCTGGGTGAAGCCGAGAACCATTGCAGGCTAAGCCCCACTTTGGGGTCCCCTGCCCTGCATCACCACCAGAGGAGTTCTCAAGGATCTCTAAGTTCATAGGAGGCCTCCTGACTTCCTCACTTTGACTTTGGAGAGCCTGTGGCCTGGGGAGGGAGATGTGGAGCCTCAGGGGATGACCAGGGGAGTGAGGACCACGTGCCTCCATCCCTTCTGCATGCCTCAATCTCCAGCATTCACAAAGAAGCTGGATCCAGCCTACCAAGTGGACAGAGGCAACAAGATCAAGTTGATGGTAGAGATCAGCGACCCAGACCTGCCCCTCAAGTGGTTCAAGAATGGCCAGGAGATCAAACCAAGCAGCAAGTATGTGTGGGGTGGGCAGTCCCTGTACTGGGGAGATCCCAGTCCAGAGAGAATGCCCGGAGACAAGGCCCATCACTCTTAACTAGAAAGGGCACACTCACCTCTATATGAAAAGTACAGGCCAGGCGCAGTTGCTCATGCCTGTAATCCCAGCACTTTGGGAGGCTGAGGTGGGCAGATCACCTGAGGTCAGGAGTTCGAGACCAGCCTGGCTAACATGGTGAAACCCTGTTTCTACTAAAAATACAAAAAATTAGCCAGGTGTGGTGGCACATGTCTGTAGCGCCTGTAATCCCAGCTACTTGGGAGGCTGAGTCAGGAGAATTGCTTGAACCTGGGAGGTGGAGGTTGCAGTGAGCTGAGATCACGCCATTGCACTCCAGCTTGGGCAACAAGAGCAAAACTCTGTCTCAAAAAAAAAAAAAGAAAAGAAAAGAAAAGGAAAAAGAAAAGTACAAATAGATGAGGCCAGGTGTGGTGGCCCCACATCTGCAATCCCAGCACTCTGGGAAGCTGATGTGGGAGGACTGCTTGAGCCCAGGAGTGGAGTTCAAGACCAGCCTGGCCAACATAATGAAACCACATATCTACAAAAAATATATAAAATTAGCCGGGCACAGTGGCACATGTCTGTAGTCCAGGCTGTTCGAGGGGCTAAGGCAGGAGGACTGCCCAAGCTTGGGAGGCTGAGGCTGCAGTGAGCTATGATGGCACCACTGCACTCCAGCCTGGGCAACAAAGCGAGACCCTGTCAAAAAAAAAAAAAAAAAGAAAAAGAAAATTTAACAACAGTGTTTCTGCTCTCCAAATGGGCAAAACCTTGCGAAATTCTAAAACCCAGTGCTGGAGAAGAATAGCACAAATGTTGCTAGTGGGAATGTAACTTGCCGAGTCTCCCTAAGGGTAATGTATTAAAAAGTCTTCAGGATGTGCAATCCTAGGTATGCATTGTGAGGAGTTATCATGACTGTGCATATTTAGCCACAAGGATGTTCGCTGAGGCATTTGCTATCATAGAAAAGAATGGAAAACAACCAAAATGTAGTTTCATGCTAAGACACTCTGCAGTCACTCAAACAAATATTTATAATAGCTGAATGCAGTGACTCACATGTATAATTCCAGCAATTTGGGAGGCTGAGGCGGGCAGATGGCTTGAGCCCAGGAGTTCGAGATCAGCCTGGGCGACATGGTGAAACTCCGTCTCTACTAAAAATACAAAAATTAGCCGGGCATGGTGGCGGGCGCCTGTAGTCCCAGCTACTTAGGAGGCTGAGGCAGGAGGATCGCTTGAACCCAGGAGGCAGAGGTTGCAGTGAGCTGAGATCTCGCCACTGCACTCCAGCCTGGGTGGCAGAGTGAGACCCTGTTTCAACAACAACAACAAACACATCACAAGACAACCTTTTTAAAATTAATTAATTAATTAATTTTGTTGTGAGACGGAGTTTCGCTCTTGTTGCCCAGGCTGGAGTATAATGGCATGATCTCAGTTCACTGCAACCTTTGCCTCCCAGGTTCAAGAGATTCTCCTGCCTCAGCCTCCCAAGTAGCTTGGGATGACAGGAGCACCCCAACACATCTGACTGATTTTTTTGGATGTATTTTTGGTAAAGATGAGGTTTTACCATGTTGCCCAGGCTGGTCTTGAACTCTTCAAGCAATCTGCGCACCTCAAACTCTGAAAAATGTTAGGATTACAGGTGTGAGCCACCATGACCAGTCCCGCCATGGTTATTCAAATAATAGGAATGGCTAGCCTGGACAACATACCATCTCTACAAAAATATTTAAAAATTAGAAGATACCAAGAAACGAGAAAAAAAATTTGTTGGGTATGGTGGTGTGTACCTGTGATCCCAGATACTCAGGGGCTGAGGTGGGAGGATCGCTCGGACCCAGGAAGTCTAGGTTGCAGTGAGCTGTGATCGCACCACTGCCCTCTAGCCTGGGTGACAGAGTGAGACCCTGTCTCAAAAATAAATAAAAAAAAAAATAAATAATTGAAACTGGGCTCTCAATCCCTTTCCACACAATTTGGTTCTAAGAGAGAGAGAGAGACTTGCCTTGAGAACAAGTGAGCAGAGCTACCAGGGCTAGGTGGATGCTACATGCCCTGGTTTGAGGTGAGACTTTTGCATCAGGTACGTGTTTGAGAACGTTGGTAAGAAGCGAATCCTCACCATCAACAAGTGCACGTTGGCGGATGACGCTGCCTATGAAGTAGCTGTGAAGGATGAGAAATGTTTCACTGAGCTCTTCGTCAAAGGTGAGGCTGGATTCAGGCCTGAGCCTGGAGAGGGACTGGAATTCTGGAGGGGGTCCTGAAATGACTGACCTCCTGTCCCCCTGCCCCACAGAACCTGCAGTCCTGATTGTCACACCTCTCGAGGACCAGCAGGTGTTTGTGGGTGACCGGGTGGAAATGGCAGTGGAGGTGTCAGAAGAGGGTGCCCAGGTGATGTGGTAAGTGACCCTTGATCCCTGATCTCCATACAGGTGCACAAAGCTTCTTTGCCTCTGCCCTGATCTTTATGGGACCTCTTGCAACTTCTCTTGGAGATTTCTGACCTTTACTCAGTAGTCACCCCCAGGAGATCTCAGCTTTTCTCTATAAATCCTTACCTTCACCTAAAATTGTTTCTAGAATTTCTGACCTCTACCCATCCTATCCTCTTCAGGATCCTTTTCCTGATCTCCACTGTTCCATTAAATATTGATTCATCTGACCAATCATCTGTCCCTTGGTCCATCTATCCATGTATCCACTCATCCACCTACTCCATCCATCCGTCCATCCATTTATCCATTTACTTAACCATTCATCCACTCATCCATCCATCCATCCACTCATCCATTCATCCATCCATCTACGCACTTAACCATCCAATCATCTACTTAACCATCCATCCATCCACTTAACCATCCATCCACTTATCCATCCATCCACCACTTAACCATCCAACCACCCACTTAACCATCCATCCATCTACTTAACCATCCATCCACTCATCCATCCATCCATCCATCCACCCACCCACTTAACCATCCAACCATCTACTTAACCATCCATCCACTCATCCATCCATCCATCCACTCATCTATCCATCCATCTATCTATCCACTTAACCATCCATCCATCTACTTAACCAACCATCCATCCATCCATCCATCCATCCATCCATCCATCCACCCACTTAACCATCCAACCATCTACTTAACCATCCATCCACTCATCCATCCATCCATCCACTCATCTATCCATCCATCTATCTATCCACTTAACCATCCATCCATCTACTTAACCAACCATCCATCCATCCATCCATCCATCCATCCATCCACCCACTTAACCATCCAACCATCTACTTAACCAACCATCCATCCATCCATCCATCCATCCATCCATCCATCCATCCATCCATCCCATTGACCCATTCATCTATCTACTCATTCATATATCCACTCTTCCATTTAGGTTGCCATCTAGTCATCCATCGACCTATCAATCCAGAGATCTATCCATCCACTCACTCACTCAGTCACTCACCTGCATACTTACCCCCCATCTACCCATCCATTCATCCATCTATGTACCTATTCACCAACCCAACCAATATTTATCGAGCACCTGTTGTGTGGTGGTACTCTTCTACATATCAGATATATGGGGAGAAAAAAATGTCAACATGGTACCTGCCTTCATGGCATTTATAATCTGCTAATTTGGTGATAGTGGTGGTGGTGGTGGTGATGTGTGTGTGTGTGTGTGTGTGTGTGCTTAGGAGACAGAGATAGGCATTAGTCAAGTCGTCACATACATACATATAAAAGTTCCACTTTGAGACTGGTTTGAAAGGAGCAGTAATGGATTCTGTAACAGCTTCCCAGGAGGAAGGGATTCAGGAGGTCAGGGAAGGCTTCCTGGAGATGACAACTGAGCTGAGAACTGGATGATGTGGAGATATAAGTGAAGAGAGAAGGGGAGAGTGCCCTGGACAGGGAAAACCATTGGCAGAGGCCTCAACGTGTGATGTTTCTCTGAGACCCTAGGGCTTCCTCTGTGCTGACCTCTGCCCGTGGCATCTTTTTGGGTCCCCTGACTTCCAGCCAATACCTTGAGGCAATTAACTGTGTGTGGCCTGTGACCTCCTCCTCTCTCTCCCCGCTGCCCTTTTTTTTTTTTTTTTTTTTTTTTTTTTTTTTTTGTTGAGACAGAGTCTTACTCTGTCACCCAGGCTGGAGTGCAATGGCGTGATCTTGGCTCACTGCAACCTCCACCTCCTGGATTCAAGCAGTTCTCCTGCCTTAGCCTCCTGAATAGCTGGGATTACAGGCGCCCACCACTACACCTGCCTAATTTTGTGTTTTTTTTAGTTAGAGATGGGGTTTCACCATGTTGGCCAGGCTGGTCTCGAACTCCTGACCTCAGGTGATCCACCCACCTCTGCCTCCCAAAGTGCTGGGATTATAGGCATGAGCCACCGTGCCTGGCCCTCTCACTCCCCTTCACCTGACCTGTGACCCTTCCACCACTCAAGATGCCTCTGCCACCCTTTATGTCTCCTGTCTCTGGGGACCTGCCTTCTGACCCCTCCGCGTGGGCCCCCGACTGACTCTCCACGACCCAGTCCGAGGGCTGTGCTGTCTCCTCACATCCCGCTCTCTGTCTCATTCCACCTAGGATGAAAGATGGTGTGGAACTGACTCGGGAGGATTCCTTCAAGGCCCGGTACCGCTTCAAGAAGGACGGGAAGCGCCACATCCTCATCTACTCAGATGTGACCCAGGAGGACGGGGGTCATTATCAGGTCATAACCAATGGCGGCCAGTGTGAGGCCGAGCTGATTGTGGAAGGTACGGGGCCTCCAGGTGGGGCAGGGGCTGTACTGCACATGCTTCTCCACACAGCTTGAAGTTGCTCAGGCCCCCAGTCTGGAAGTTGTTCTTGACTCCTCTCTTTCCCACACACCCTGTGTTCAGCCCACCAGGGAGATCTGGTGGCTCCAACTTCAAAGTAAATTTTGAATCCAGCCAAGCTTGGTGGCTCACGCCTGTAATCCCAGGACTTTGGGAGGCCGAGGCAGGTGGGTCACTTGAGCTTAGGAGTTCGAGACCAGCCTGGCCAACGTGGTGAAACTCCATCTCTACTAAAAATACAAAAAAAATTAGCTGAGTGTGGCAGCGTGCACCTGTAGTCCCAGCTACTTGGGAGGCTGAGGCAGGAGAATTGCTTGAACCCAGGAGGCGGAGGTTGCAATGAGCTGAGATTGTGCCACTGCACTCCAGCCTGGGCAACAGAGCAAGACTCTGTCAAAAAAAAAAAAAGAAAAGAAAAGAAAAGAAAAAGCTGGGCGAGGTGGCTCACACCTGTAATTCCAGCATTTTGGGAGACCAAGGCAAGTGGATCACTTGAGGTCGGGAGTTAGAGACCAGCCTGGCCAACGTGGTGAAACCCACCTCTATTAAAAATATAAAAATTAGCTGGGTGTGGTGGTGTGCACCTGTAATCTCAGCTACTTGGGAGGCTGAGGCAGGAGAATCGCTTGAATCCAGGAGGCAGAGGTTGCGGTGAGCTGAGATCGTGCCACTGCACTCCAGCCTGGGCAACAGAGCAAGACTCTGTCTCAAAAAAAACTAAAACTAAAACTAAAAATAACAAAAATTAGCCGGAGATGGTGGCACATACCTGTAATCCCAGCTACTCAGGAGGCTGAGGCAGGAGAATCACTTGAATCCAGGAGTTGGAGGTTGCAGTGAGCTGAGATTGTGCCACTGCACTCCAACCTGGGTGACAGAGCAAGACTCCGTCCTAAAAAAAAAAAAAATCTGAATCCAACCACAAGCCCCCCTGTCACTGTCCCCGCCTGGCCCAGGTCTTCCTCCCCTCATGCCTGGACTGGTGCAGTTGTCTCCTCTCTAGTCACTCTGTGTCTATACTTGCCCCCTGACCTCCGCCCCCCAGTACCCGCGAGAGTGAGCCTCGTAAAACGTAAGTGAGATGGTGAAAAGAAACAGGTCTGTAGTTCGGGAAACAGTGCTGGTACGTGTCAACGTCCTGGTTTGGATACTGGAGTCCGTTATGTACGCCGCCGCCAGTAGGGGAGGCTGGGTGAAGAGCACACAGGACTCTACGTGCTATTTTTGCAAGCTCTTGGGAGTCTATAATTCTGTAAAAATAAAAAATAAAAAACAAGTCATTTATGGGCCAAACAAATGATGGTATTTCCATATCTAGCCATAAGAAAAGAGAATGTTTTAGACAGGGCATGGTGGCTCATTCCTGTAATCCCAGCACTTTGGGAGGCCGAGGCGGGTGGATCACCTGAGGTCAGGAGGTCAAGACCAGCCTGGCCAACATGGTGAAACCCCATCTCTACGAAAAATACAAAATTAGCCGGGCGTGGTGGTGGGTGCCTGTAATCCCAGCTACTCAGGAGGCTGAGGCAGGAGAATCACTTGAACCTGGGAGGTAGAGGTTGCGGTGAGCCAAGATCACGCCATGGCACTCCAGCCTGGGTGACAAGAGTGAAACTCCGTCTCAAAAAATATATATAAATAAAATAAAATAAATAAAAACCTCAACGTGCTGGGATTACAGGCATGAACCACTGTGCCTGGCCACCTCAGGGCCTTTGCACGCTCCAGTGCCTCTGCCTAGGAGGCTTTTTTCATCCTCTGGTGGATCCCTCCCTGTCTCCCTCAGGCCTCCTTGCTCCCTCTTGTTTCTTTCTTCACCGTCTCCCACTAGCATGGGAGCTTCCCAAGGCCAGTGGGTTGTTTCTGGGTTGTCCGTGGCTGGTATCCCCAGTGCCTAGACCAGTGCCTGGCATGCAGTGGGTGCTCACAAGTGTCTGTGCACCAACCGGAGTAGTGACAGCTCCCTGTCTTTCGTTCCCTAACCAGAGAAACAGCTGGAGGTCCTGCAGGACATCGCGGACCTGACGGTGAAGGCCGCAGAACAGGCTGTGTTCAAGTGTGAGGTGTCTGATGAGAAAGTGACGGGCAAATGGTATAAGAATGGGATCGAGGTGCGGCCCAGCAAGAGGATCACCATTTCCCATGTAGGCAGGTGAGGAGTGGGCTGCAGAAGTGGCTGGGGGCAGGGTGTGTATAGCAGTTAGCTTTAGCTGCATAACAAGCTGTCCCCCACTTTTTTTTTAAATTGAGATGGAGTTTCTCTCTTGTTGCCCAGGCTAGAGTGTAATGGCACGATCTCAGCTCACTGCAACCTCCGCCTCCTGGGTTCAAGGGATTCTCCTGCCTCAGCCTCCAAGTAGCTGGGATGCACCACCACACCTGGCTAATTTTTTTGTATTTGGTAGAGACGGGGTTTCACCATGTTAGTCAGTCAGGTGGGTCTCGAAGTCCTGACCTCAAGTGATCCACCCGCCTCAGCCTCTCAAAGTGCTGGGATTACAGGCATGAGTCACCGTGCCTGGACTTTTTCTTTTCTTTTTTTCTTTCTTTTCTTTTTTCTTTTTTTTTTGAGACAGAGTCTTGCACAGCAACCTCCAACTCCAAGGTTCAAACGATTCTCCTGCTTCAGCCTCCTGACTAGCTGACACTACAGGTGCACACTACCATGCTAATTTTTGCATTTTCAGTCAAGACGGGGTTTTGCCATGTTGGCCAGTCTGGTCTCTAACTCTTGACTTCAGTGATCCACTCACCTCGGCCTCCTAAAGTGCTGGGATTACAAGTGTGAGCCACCACTCCTGTCCCGTCTCCAAACTTAGAGGTTTAAAAGGATGAAGATTGGGCTCGTTGCAGTGACTCATACCTGCAATCTTGGCACTTTGGGAGGCCAAGGCAGGAGGACTTCTTGAGCCCAGGAGTTTGAAACCAGTCTGGGCAACATAGTGAAACCCTCTTTCTAAATAAATAAATAAATCAGGATTCATTTCATCTTGAGTCTGCAGGTTGGCTGGGGGCTGGCTGATCCAGGATGGCCTCATTCTTACCTCTGTAGTAGCAGGACCTGGGCCCTGCTGACTTTGCATGGGTGCTGTCAGGACCTCAACTGGGACAGTTGGGCACCCAGCATGCTGCTCCCTATGGCACGTCCTCCTCTTCCAGTGAGCTCAGCCTAGCACATTCATGTGGCAGAGGCAGAGGTCCTGAGAGAGCATGGAAGCAAACAAGACCTTTGTGGCCCAGGCTGGAAACTGGTCCAATGCCACTTCCGCCATAGTCTGTTGGGCAAGGGAAGTCCCAGGTCAGCTCTGAGTCAAGGACTGGGAAGCAGATTCCACCACTTGATGGGGATGCTGCAAGGCCGCATTGCAAGGGCATGGACATGGGCAGAGAAAAGTCTCTGGCCATATCTGCTAACAGTCCACACGGGCGCCAGCTCAGAAAACAAGAAGCTGGAATTCAACAGGTCGCACGTGGACACCTAAGACAAACACCTGGTTACCTGCAGAATGCATGATAATCTCCATGATGCCCGGAGAGCACCGTGCCGTCCAGGGCTTCCTGGCAATAGCTCTTAGTGGGAGGCAGGCGTTCCCTGTGTTCTGTGTAGGGAACCATGCCGGCTGGTGGTCTCAATAATGATGATAATGGGCCGGGCGCGGTGGCTCAAGCCTGTAATCTCAGCACTTTGGGAGGCCGAGACGGGCGGATCACGAGGTCAGGAGATCGAGACCATCCTGGCTAACACGGTGAAACCCCGTCTCTACTAAACAAATACAAAAAACTAGCCGGGTGAGGTGGCGGGCGCCTGTAGTCCCAGCTACTGGGGAGGCTGAGGCAGGAGAATGGTGTAAACCCGGGAGGTGAAGCTCACAGTGAGCTGAGATCCGGCCACTGCACTCCAGCCTGGGTGACAGAGCGAGACTCTGTCTCAAAAAAAAAAAAAAAAAAAAAAATGATAATGGCCAGGCGCGGTGGCTCACACCTATAATCCTAGTACTTTGGGAGGCCGAGTACTTTGGGAGGTGGATCACTTGAGGTCAGGAGTTTGAGACCAGCCTGGCCAACATGGTGAAATCCCCATCTCTACGAAAAACACAAAAATTAGCTGGGTGTTGTGTTACACGCCCATAGTTCCAGCTACTTGGGAGGCTGGGGTGGGAAAATCATTTGAGCCCAGGAGGAGGATCTTGGCAGTGAGCCAACATCATGCCATTGCAGTCCAGCCTAGGTGGCGGAGTGACACTCCGTCTCAAACAAACAAACAAAAACAACGACACATAATGATGATAACATGTCCTGACGCTTATAGGGCACTGACTATGTGCCAGGTACTTTTCTAGGTGCAGTTTTTTTTTTTTTTTTTTTTTTTTTTTGAGACAGGGTCTCAACGTGTCACACAGCCTGGAGTGCAGTGGTGCAATCACGACTCACTGCAGCCTTGACCTGGGCTGGAGCAATTCTCCCACCTCAGCCTCCCTAAGTGCTGAGATTACAAGCATGAGCCACCATGCCCGGCCAAAGAACAGTATTTATTTATTTATTTATTTATTTTCTGTAGAGACAGGGTCTCCCTGTGTTGCCCTGGCTGGTCTCGAACTCCTGGGCTCAAGCAATTCTTGATCCTCAGCCTCCCAAAGTGCTGGGATGTGAGCCACTGCACCTTTTTTGACGCTTTACAACAACCTTCATGTAGATTGGTATCGTTACCCCTATTTTATAGATGAAGAAACAGAGGCACAGAGAGGTTAAGTAACTCGCCCAAGGTCACACAGCTACTGATTTGAACATAGGCCACAGCATTCCAAAGCCCTGGATAAGAATGCAGGCATGTGAATTGCACTGAGGGAAGCTGATGAGACGGTGTAGTCCCATAGTGGTCCCCACTGCAATCTGGCCCGAACCCTACCCTTCTCCCCCACCCCTTAGGTTCCACAAGCTGGTGATCGACGACGTCCGCCCAGAGGATGAGGGAGACTACACGTTCGTGCCTGACGGCTACGCCCTGTCGCTCTCAGCCAAGCTCAACTTCCTGGGTGAGGGTGCCCCGTCCTCCTTCCCTGGGGACTATAAGATACACCTTCCCAGACCCAGGGCCCACGATGTCCCCCTCCAGGATTAAGGTTCCCTGAGTGCGAATGAGGACGACAGCAAGCCTCTGTCCCGCTCATGGCTGGAGTCAGAAGATGGAGGGAGAGCACTGAACTCACCGCCGCCTGCCGCCTGGGAGGAGGGGTGGCTCCTGGGCCTGAACCTGTCCCCAGCACCCCAGTTCCCAGGGAGACTGCCAGACCCCGTCACCTCTTCCTCTGGGCCGTGAAGGTGGGGTGAGGAGCCTGCTGGGTTTAGACCTAACCGTCCACTCTTCTTTGTCTTCCAGAAATCAAGGTGGAGTACGTTCCCAAGCAAGGTGAGCACCACGGGCTGCACTGGGAGCGAGTCCGAGGGAGGAGGGGCGGGTCTGAGGGAGGAGGGGGGCTGAGGGAGGAGGGGAATGGCTGAGGGAGGAGGGGCGGGGGGGTGCTGAGGGAGCCCACAGGCGGGGGTGGGGGCAGTCGGCCGAGAGAGGAGGCACTGGAGTCCGAGGGAGGAGGGGCTGGGGGCCTGGATCCCTGGGTATAAGGAAGGAGGGGCTGGGGACCTGGACCCCTGGGTCTGAGGGAGGAGGGGCTGGGGGCCTGGACCCCTGGGTCTGAGGGAGGAGGGGTTGGGGGCTTGGATCCCTGGGACTCTCGCTGTTGGAACCTAACTTTTCCGAGATCCTCTCGTGCCGACTGGGAAGGCCCAGCCTCCCACCTCCAGGGTCCCCATATCTCTTCTGTGCCACCAGAACCACCAAAGATCCACTTGGATTGCTCGGGGAAGACCTCAGAGAATGCGATTGTGGTTGTGGCTGGAAACAAGCTGAGGCTGGACGTGTCCATCACAGGGGAGCCCCCTCCCGTCGCCACCTGGCTGAAGGGAGATGAGGTGGGTCGGGGCCGCCCCTCTGTCCTGACTCCCTTTCCCTTTAGGCAAGTCTCTTTCCCCCTGAGCCTCAGTTTCATCCTCTGTAAAATGAGGGTGATGATTCCTTCTTCACAGGGTTGTTTTGAAGATTGGAGATTATGTTTGTCCATCACAGGTGTGGGACTAGTACACGGTGGACTTTCCATCCATTCATCTTTCAGTTAATTAATCAAGCGATCGACCAGTTTAGCCTTCCAGCCATCCAGTAACTCATCCGCCCATCCAGCTGGTGATTTTTTCATCAACTAATTGGTTAATTCACCCAGCCATCCACTCATCCAGTAAATAATCCGTTTGTCCATTTATCCATCAACCAATCCAGTTATCCATTCATCCAGAAACACATCTACCCACTTATCTATCTATCTATCTACCTATCTATCTATGTATCTATGTACATATGTATGCATGTATCTATGTATGTATGTATCTATGTATGTATGTATCTATCATCTATGTATCTAATGTATGTATGTATGTATCTATCTATGTATCTGTCTATCTAATGTATCTATCTATCATCTATGTATCTATCTGTCATCTATGTATCTATCATCTGTCTATCTAATGTATGTATATATGTATGTATGTATTTATCTATGTATCTATCTACCTATGTATGTATGTATGTATCTATCTATCTATCTATATTTTGAGAGGGGAATCTCACTCTGTCACCCAGGCTGGAGTGCAGTGGCATGGTCTTGGCTCACGGCAACCTCCACCTCCCAGGCTCAAGTGATCCTCCTGCCTCAGCCTCTTGAGTAGCTGGGACCACCATGCCTGGCTAATTTTTTGTATTTTGTAGGGACAGGGTTTTGCCATGTTGCCCAGGCTGGTCTCGAACTCCTGAGCTCAAGCGATCCTTCCACTTTGGCCTCCCAAAGTGTTGGGATTATGGGCGTGAGCCAACATGCCTAGCCATATCTATATATTCCTATATCCATCCATCCAACAGGCCCTGGGACAGCTCGATTTTCATTTCTCCTCTGTGCTTCCATTTCCTCTTCTGTAAAATGGATAGACTTGGCTCAATATCCATCCATTCCCTCACTCAGCAAACATCCCCTAAAGTTTCCTTTGCACCAGGTGCTGAGGATGCAACCGTGAGTCGGATGCAGCTCCTGCCCTCCAAGAGCCTTCATTTTACTTAAAATTTATTTATTTTAAATGTGAGACAGGGTCTCACTATTTTGCCCACGCTGGTCTTGAACTCCTAGGCTTGAGTGATACTCCTGCCTCAGCCTCCCAAAGTGCTGGGATTATGGGCATGAGCCACCTTGTCCCGCTCAGGAGCCTTCACTCTTGCAGAGATGCAAACACCTGCCCAAGCAGCCACGGTCCAGGGTGCTCTGGCTGAGATAAAGGGAGGTTCTAGAAGCTATGAGAACCCAGGGGCTGGAGCCAGCACTTCCAGCTGAGGGTATCCAGGAAGGCTTCCTGAAAGAAGTGTCTTCTGGGTGTGTCCTGAAGGATGAGTAAGAGCTTATTGTTGCATGCACAGGGACCAGCCTTGCAAAATCTCTGGGACAAGGCAGTCTGTTTTTTTTATTTTTTATTTTTTTCCAGTTGGAGTTTCGCTCTTGTACCCAGCTTGGAGTGCAATGGTACGATCTCAGTTCACCACAACCTCTGCCTCCTGGGTTTAAGCGATTCTCCTGCCTCAGCCTCCTGAGTAGCTGGGATTACAGGCATGCACCACCAGGCCCAGCTAATTTTGTATTTTAGTAGAGACGGGGTTTCACCATGTTGGCCAGGCTGGTCGCAAACTCCCAGCCTCAGGTGATCTGCCCACCTCGGCTTCCCAAAGTGCTGGGATTACAGGTGTGAGCCACCGCACCCGGCCCAGTCTGGTGTTTTAACGAAGGATGGCATGTGGAGGAGGGGAGTGGAGCGAGTGAGGACTCTGTGTGTCGATGGGGAATCACGGGAGGATTCTGAGTAGGGGAGTGGCAGAGGCAGGCCTGGGTTTGCTTGGGGACACGATCGGGTGCGAGGCCGTCTTGTGGCTGTGTCCAGGTATTCACGACCACCGAGGGTAGGATCCGCATCGAGAAGCGCGCGGACTGCAGCAGCTTTGTGATTGAGAGCGCGGAGCGGGCAGACGAGGGCCGCTATACCATCAAGGTCACCAACCCCGTCGGCGAGGATGTGGCTTCCATCTTCCTGCGGGTTGTGGGTGAGCAGAGAAAGCCGACGTGGCCAGGCCAAGGGGTGACTCCCTGAGACCCCGAGGGGCCACCTGACTCTCCTGCCCCCCGCAGATGTCCCAGACCCCCCAGAGGCCGTGCGCATCACCTCGGTTGGAGAGGATTGGGCCATCCTTGTCTGGGAGCCACCTAAGTACGATGGGGGGAAGCCGGTCACCGGTGAGTGCCTCTGTCTTCGTGACCTCTGACCTTCCCTCCTTCTGCCTTCGTTTTTTTTGTTGTTGTTGTTGTTTTGTTGTTTTTTTTTTGAGATGGAGTCTCACTCTATAGCCCAGGTTGGAGTGCAGTGGCTCAATCTTGGCTCACTGCAACCTCCGCCTCCCGGGTACAAGCAATTCTCCCGCCTCAGCCTCCCAAATAACTGGGATTACAGGTGCCCACCACCACACCCGGCTAATTTTGTATTTTAGTAGAGATGGGGTTTTACCATGTTGGCCAGGCCGGTTTTGAACTCCTGACCTAAAGTGATCTGCCCACCTCGGGCTCCCAAAGTGCTGGGATTACAGGCGCCAGCCACAGCGCCAGCCTCTGCCTTCTCCTTGATCTCCCAAAGCCCTTAGCATCCTCAGTGACCTGCCTCTGACCCCTGATTTTCCATTTTGCCGTTTCAATCCCTTTGCTCTTCCCTGTTCCTTTACTTGCTGGTGACCTGGGAATTCTCACTTTGACCAGTAGCCTGGGTTTTCTATGGCTTCTCGCCCCGGTTCATGAGCTGTGACCCCTCTTGATTCCTGACTCCAGGACTGGTGGCCTCTGAATGCTCTGTGGCCCCTGAGATCCACCTAAGATTCATGGCCTCAGACCGCCCTAGGTCATGCGATCCTCTGGATATAACCCTCATGCCCCAGCTGACTTGTGCCCTGTGCCCTCCCGTTCCCTCTTCTCCTCTCTGCTTGGAGCCTCCAGGGTACCTCCTGGAGCGGAAGAAGAAGGGCTCTCAGCGCTGGATGAAGCTGAACTTTGAGGTTTTCACGGAGACCACCTATGAGTCCACCAAGATGATCGAGGGCATCCTCTATGAGATGCGTGTCTTCGCCGTCAATGCCATAGGGGTCTCCCAGCCCAGCATGAACACCAAGCCTTTCATGCCTATTGGTAATGTCCCCCCTCACTCTGATCCATCAACCCCATCCACCTCTGGCCCATCTTTTGCCCGTCATCAGTCTCTGACCCTACACCCTGGCCTTCTGACCAATCATTCTACCTCTGACCCCTGCCCCTTCCTGCTGGCCCCTGACCCCTCATTCCCCCCATATCCTCTTTTTTCTGGATGCTTCCAGCACCTACGAGTGAACCCCTGCACCTGATAGTGGAGGATGTGACAGACACCACCACCACACTCAAATGGAGGCCTCCGAACAGGATCGGGGCAGGTGGCATCGATGGGTACCTGGTGGAGTACTGCCTGGAAGGCTGTGAGTGATCCTGGCAGGCCTGGTGGGGTGGTGGCTAGCACAGGTGGGTATCCAGTCCAGGGAGCTGAAAATAGCACCATGCAGGGAGGGAGGTGGGTGCGTGGTCTGCTCGTGTTTTGTGTCTGTACTGTCATAAGTCCCTGGGATGGGACCCCAGTGACTAGTATGTTTTCTCTCCCTTCTTCCTTTCTACACCCATCCTCCATACAGCAGTGACTTTCTGTCCATTCCATCTATCCTTCCATCCCCCCATTTATCTTTTTTCTTTTACCTCTATGACTTCTTTCTTTCTTCTATTCATTTATCCATCTAACCAATCTTTCCTTCATCCATCTTAACATCCACCCATCCATCCATCTGTCCATCTATCTGTCCACCTGTCTGTACATCCATCCATCCATATTTCCATCCATCTGTCCATCCATCCATCCATCCATCCATCCATCCATCCATCCATATTTCCATCCATCCATCCATCCATCCATCCATCCATCCATCCATCCATCCATATTTCCATCCACCCACCCACCCACCCATATTTCCATCCATTCATCCATCCATCCATCCATTTATCCATCCATCCACCCACCCATCCATATTTCCATCCATTCATNGTATAAGGAAGGAGGGGCTGGGGACCTGGACCCCTGGGTCTGAGGGAGGAGGGGCTGGGGCCTGGACCCCTGGGTCTGAGGGAGGAGGGGTTGGGGCTTGGATCCCTGGGACTCTCGCTGTTGGAACCTAACTTTTCCGAGATCCTCTCGTGCCGACTGGGAAGGCCCAGCCTCCCACCTCCAGGGTCCCCATATCTCTTCTGTGCCACCAGAACCACCAAAGATCCACTTGGATTGCTCGGGGAAGACCTCAGAGAATGCGATTGTGGTTGTGGCTGGAAACAAGCTGAGGCTGGACGTGTCCATCACAGGGGAGCCCCTCCCGTCGCCACCTGGCTGAAGGGAGATGAGGTGGGTCGGGGCCGCCCCTCTGTCCTGACTCCCTTTCCCTTTAGGCAAGTCTCTTTCCCCTGAGCCTCAGTTTCATCCTCTGTAAAATGAGGGTGATGATTCCTTCTTCACAGGGTTGTTTTGAAGATTGGAGATTATGTTTGTCCATCACAGGTGTGGGACTAGTACACGGTGGACTTTCCATCCATTCATCTTTCAGTTAATTAATCAAGCGATCGACCAGTTTAGCCTTCCAGCCATCCAGTAACTCATCCGCCCATCCAGCTGGTGATTTTTTCATCAACTAATTGGTTAATTCACCCAGCCATCCACTCATCCAGTAAATAATCCGTTTGTCCATTTATCCATCAACCAATCCAGTTATCCATTCATCCAGAAACACATCTACCCACTTATCTATCTATCTATCTACCTATCTATCTATGTATCTATGTACATATGTATGCATGTATCTATGTATGTATGTATCTATGTATGTATGTATCTATCATCTATGTATCTAATGTATGTATGTATGTATCTATCTATGTATCTGTCTATCTAATGTATCTATCTATCATCTATGTATCTATCTGTCATCTATGTATCTATCATCTGTCTATCTAATGTATGTATATATGTATGTATGTATTTATCTATGTATCTATCTACCTATGTATGTATGTATGTATCTATCTATCTATCTATATTTTTGAGAGGGGGAATCTCACTCTGTCACCCAGGCTGGAGTGCAGTGGCATGGTCTTGGCTCACGGCAACCTCCACCTCCCAGGCTCAAGTGATCCTCCTGCCTCAGCCTCTTGAGTAGCTGGGACCACCATGCCTGGCTAATTTTTTGTATTTTTGTAGGGACAGGGTTTTGCCATGTTGCCCAGGCTGGTCTCGAACTCCTGAGCTCAAGCGATCCTTCCACTTTGGCCTCCCAAAGTGTTGGGATTATGGGCGTGAGCCAACATGCCTAGCCATATCTATATATTCCTATATCCATCCATCCAACAGGCCCTGGGACAGCTCGATTTTTCATTTCTCCTCTGTGCTTCCATTTCCTCTTCTGTAAAATGGATAGACTTGGCTCAATATCCATCCATTCCCTCACTCAGCAAACATCCCCTAAAGTTTCCTTTGCACCAGGTGCTGAGGATGCAACCGTGAGTCGGATGCAGCTCCTGCCCTCCAAGAGCCTTCATTTTACTTAAAATTTATTTATTTTTAAATGTGAGACAGGGTCTCACTATTTTGCCCACGCTGGTCTTGAACTCCTAGGCTTGAGTGATACTCCTGCCTCAGCCTCCCAAAGTGCTGGGATTATGGGCATGAGCCACCTTGTCCCGCTCAGGAGCCTTCACTCTTGCAGAGATGCAAACACCTGCCCAAGCAGCCACGGTCCAGGGTGCTCTGGCTGAGATAAAGGGAGGTTCTAGAAGCTATGAGAACCCAGGGGCTGGAGCCAGCACTTCCAGCTGAGGGTATCCAGGAAGGCTTCCTGAAAGAAGTGTCTTCTGGGTGTGTCCTGAAGGATGAGTAAGAGCTTATTGTTGCATGCACAGGGACCAGCCTTGCAAAATCTCTGGGACAAGGCAGTCTGTTTTTTTTATTTTTTATTTTTTTCCAGTTGGAGTTTCGCTCTTGTACCCAGCTTGGAGTGCAATGGTACGATCTCAGTTCACCACAACCTCTGCCTCCTGGGTTTAAGCGATTCTCCTGCCTCAGCCTCCTGAGTAGCTGGGATTACAGGCATGCACCACCAGGCCCAGCTAATTTTGTATTTTTAGTAGAGACGGGGTTTCACCATGTTGGCCAGGCTGGTCGCAAACTCCCAGCCTCAGGTGATCTGCCCACCTCGGCTTCCCAAAGTGCTGGGATTACAGGTGTGAGCCACCGCACCCGGCCCAGTCTGGTGTTTTTAACGAAGGATGGCATGTGGAGGAGGGGAGTGGAGCGAGTGAGGACTCTGTGTGTCGATGGGGAATCACGGGAGGATTCTGAGTAGGGGAGTGGCAGAGGCAGGCCTGGGTTTGCTTGGGGACACGATCGGGTGCGAGGCCGTCTTGTGGCTGTGTCCAGGTATTCACGACCACCGAGGGTAGGATCCGCATCGAGAAGCGCGCGGACTGCAGCAGCTTTGTGATTGAGAGCGCGGAGCGGGCAGACGAGGGCCGCTATACCATCAAGGTCACCAACCCCGTCGGCGAGGATGTGGCTTCCATCTTCCTGCGGGTTGTGGGTGAGCAGAGAAAGCCGACGTGGCCAGGCCAAGGGGTGACTCCCTGAGACCCCGAGGGGCCACCTGACTCTCCTGCCCCCCGCAGATGTCCCAGACCCCCCAGAGGCCGTGCGCATCACCTCGGTTGGAGAGGATTGGGCCATCCTTGTCTGGGAGCCACCTAAGTACGATGGGGGGAAGCCGGTCACCGGTGAGTGCCTCTGTCTTCGTGACCTCTGACCTTCCCTCCTTCTGCCTTCGTTTTTTTTGTTGTTGTTGTTGTTTTGTTGTTTTTTTTTTGAGATGGAGTCTCACTCTATAGCCCAGGTTGGAGTGCAGTGGCTCAATCTTGGCTCACTGCAACCTCCGCCTCCCGGGTACAAGCAATTCTCCCGCCTCAGCCTCCCAAATAACTGGGATTACAGGTGCCCACCACCACACCCGGCTAATTTTTGTATTTTTAGTAGAGATGGGGTTTTACCATGTTGGCCAGGCCGGTTTTGAACTCCTGACCTAAAGTGATCTGCCCACCTCGGGCTCCCAAAGTGCTGGGATTACAGGCGCCAGCCACAGCGCCAGCCTCTGCCTTCTCCTTGATCTCCCAAAGCCCTTAGCATCCTCAGTGACCTGCCTCTGACCCCTGATTTTCCATTTTGCCGTTTCAATCCCTTTGCTCTTCCCTGTTCCTTTACTTGCTGGTGACCTGGGAATTCTCACTTTGACCAGTAGCCTGGGTTTTTCTATGGCTTCTCGCCCCCGGTTCATGAGCTGTGACCCCCTCTTGATTCCTGACTCCAGGACTGGTGGCCTCTGAATGCTCTGTGGCCCCTGAGATCCACCTAAGATTCATGGCCTCAGACCGCCCTAGGTCATGCGATCCTCTGGATATAACCCTCATGCCCCCAGCTGACTTGTGCCCTGTGCCCTCCCGTTCCCTCTTCTCCTCTCTGCTTGGAGCCTCCAGGGTACCTCCTGGAGCGGAAGAAGAAGGGCTCTCAGCGCTGGATGAAGCTGAACTTTGAGGTTTTCACGGAGACCACCTATGAGTCCACCAAGATGATCGAGGGCATCCTCTATGAGATGCGTGTCTTCGCCGTCAATGCCATAGGGGTCTCCCAGCCCAGCATGAACACCAAGCCTTTCATGCCTATTGGTAATGTCCCCCCTCACTCTGATCCATCAACCCCATCCACCTCTGGCCCATCTTTTGCCCGTCATCAGTCTCTGACCCTACACCCTGGCCTTCTGACCAATCATTCTACCTCTGACCCCTGCCCCTTCCTGCTGGCCCCTGACCCCTCATTCCCCCCATATCCTCTTTTTTCTGGATGCTTCCAGCACCTACGAGTGAACCCCTGCACCTGATAGTGGAGGATGTGACAGACACCACCACCACACTCAAATGGAGGCCTCCGAACAGGATCGGGGCAGGTGGCATCGATGGGTACCTGGTGGAGTACTGCCTGGAAGGCTGTGAGTGATCCTGGCAGGCCTGGTGGGGGTGGTGGCTAGCACAGGTGGGTATCCAGTCCAGGGAGCTGAAAATAGCACCATGCAGGGAGGGAGGTGGGTGCGTGGTCTGCTCGTGTTTTGTGTCTGTACTGTCATAAGTCCCTGGGATGGGACCCCCAGTGACTAGTATGTTTTCTCTCCCTTCTTCCTTTCTACACCCATCCTCCATACAGCAGTGACTTTCTGTCCATTCCATCTATCCTTCCATCCCCCCATTTATCTTTTTTCTTTTACCTCTATGACTTCTTTCTTTCTTCTATTCATTTATCCATCTAACCAATCTTTCCTTCATCCATCTTAACATCCACCCATCCATCCATCTGTCCATCTATCTGTCCACCTGTCTGTACATCCATCCATCCATATTTCCATCCATCTGTCCATCCATCCATCCATCCATCCATCCATCCATCCATCCATATTTCCATCCATCCATCCATCCATCCATCCATCCATCCATCCATCCATCCATATTTCCATCCACCCACCCACCCACCCATATTTCCATCTATCTCTCCATCCATCCATCCATTTATCCATCCATCCACCCACCCATCCATATTTCCATCCATTCATCCATCCATCCATCCATCCATCCATCCATCCATCCCTCCATTCGTCCATCTGTCCACCTGTCCATCCATCCATCCATCCATCCATCCATCCATCCATCCATCCATAGTTACTTCCTTCGTTTCTCTATCTCTCTCTCTTTTTTTTTTTTTTTTTTTTGACGGAGTCTTGCTCTGTCGCCCAGGCTAGAATGCAGTGGTGTGATCTTGGCTCACTGCAAGCTCTGCCTCCCAGGTTCATGCCATTCTCCTGCCTCAGCCTTCCAGGTAGCTGGGACTACAGGCACCTGCCACCATGCCCGGCTAATTTTGTGTGTGTGTGTGTGTGTATTTTTAGTAGAGATGGGGTTTCACTATGTTAGCCAGGATGGTCTCAATCTCCTGACCTCGTGATCCACCCACCTTGGCCTCCCAAAGTGCTAGGATTACAGGCATGAGCCCTGGCGCCCAACCTTCTCTCTTTTTTAATTTTTGAGACAGGATCTCAGTCTGTCATCCAGGCTGGAGTGCAATGGCACAATTACAGCTCACTGCAGCCTCAACCTCCTGGACTCAAGTTATCTTCCCACCTCAGCTTCTCAAGTAGCTGCGACTGCAGGCATGTGCCACCACACCTCGCTAATTTTTTGATTTTTTGTAGACACAGGGTCTCACCATGTTGCCCAGGCTGGTCTCAAACTCTTGGGCTCAAGCCATCTGTCCACCTTAGCTTCCCAAAGTGCTGGGATTACAGGTGTGAGTTGCCGTGCCCGACCCCTTTTTCCCTTTTATTGCTCCCTTTTTCCCTTTCTCTCTGTCCTCCCTCCCTTCCTTCCCTCCTGCTTGGCATTCACTTGTCTACCCAGTCATCCATCCATCCATCCTTGTATCCATCTGAAAGTCATTTGAATCATCCAACCATCCTTTCAGGAACTTTTTTTTTTTTTTTTTTGAGACAGAGTCTCACTCTATTGCCCAGGCTGGAGTGCAGTGGCACAATCTCACTGCAACCTCTGGCTCCTGGGTTCAAGTGATTCTCCTGCCTCAGCCTCCTGAGTAGCTGGGATTACATGCACCCACCACAATGCCCAGGTAGTTTTTGTATTTTTAGTAGAGATGGGGTTTCACCTTGCTGGCCAGGCTGGTCTCGAACCCTGACCTCGTTGTGATCCACCCGCCTCGGCCTCCCAAAGTGCTGGGATTACAGGCGTGAGCCTCTACACCCGGCCCAGTATCATTTTTTCATCCATATAGCTATCTCTTCACCACTATCTTTGCTTCTTTCCTTCTTTCTACCTATATAGCCATCCAACCATCTGTCCACCTAACTAGCCATTGTCTCTCTGCCTTTCCATCCATCATCTGTACCTCCATACATCCACTCTCCATCCTCCACCAAACAAACATTCGCTGAGCACTGACTTTTGTCCGGCCCAGCGCCATGGCTATGGAGATGTCTCAGACACAGCCATCTCTCTGGGAGAACAGACGAGATCACCTCGACACTATATCCCCGACCTTAAAGTCAGACAGATGGGGGTTCCAACCCTGCCCCTCCACTGTCTAACTGTGTGTCCTTGGGCGAGTCTCTGAGCCTCAGTCTCTTCATCTAACCATGGCGAAGACAGTTCTCATCTTGACAGGGTACAGTGACGATGCACTTGAGAATGCATGGAAAGGAGGGATGGTTGAACCCTCATCAGCTTCCTCCCTCCTCCTCTCCGTATTCTTTACCCCATTCCTCCCTGGCTGGCTGCTCCCACCCTGACGTTTCAGAAGCCAGCTTGTTAGAGTTCACTCTGTTGATTGCTGCTTTGAGCCAACAGCCATGAGTTTCCCAGCCCACGGCCATAAACCCAAGACAGAAAGGCATGTAACAAAAAGCAGGCAATGTGAAGAGCTCTGACCCTGTCCTCAGCCCGCCCTCCCAGACACCCACCTGGCTGTGCCCTCAGACAGCACCACGATCCCTGCTCCTCTGTGCCAGCCTCGCAGGAGAGCAGAGCTTGAGAGCATGCTGGAGTCAGACAGGTCTGGGTTTAACATCCTAGTCCATGGAGCCTGAGCTGTGTGTCCAGGCAGGTCTCAAACTCCTGGGCTTGAGAGATCCTCCTGCCTTGGCTTCCCAAAGTGCTGGGATTACAGGCATGAGCCATTGCACGCGGGTAAAGTTTTTTTTGTTTGTTTTTTTGTTTTGTTTAGTTTTGTTTTTTTGTTTTTGACAGAGTCTCGCTCTGTTGCCCAGGCTGGAACGCAATGGGGTGATCTCGGCTCACTGCAATCTCTGCCTCCCAGGTTCAAGCGATTCTCCTGCCTCAGCCTCCCGAGTAGCTGGGATTACAGGTGTCTGTCACCTTGCCCGGCTAATTATTGTATTTTTAGTAGAGACAGGGTCTTGTCATGTTGGCCAGGCTGCTCTCGAACTGCTGGACTCAAGTGATCTGCCCACCTCAGCCTCCCAAAGTGCTGAGATTACAAGCATGAGCCATCGCCTCCGGTTGAAAGTTCTTTAACCTCTCTGGTCCTCATCCTAACATGTTAGGGACGGTTTCTCACCTCTAACATGGGGATAGCACAGCGTTGAGGTAAGAATTAATGAACAACGCCTGTAATCCCAGCACTTTGGGAGGCCGAGGTGGGCGGATCACGAGGTCAGGAGTTCGAAACCATCCTGGTCAACATGGTGAAACCCCATCTCTACTAAAAATACAAAAATTAGCAGGGCATGGTGGTGGGCGCCTGCAATCCCGGCTACTCAGGAGGCTGAGGCAGGAGAATCACTTGAACCCAGGAGGCGGAGGTTGCAGTAAGTCAAGATCTCCCCATTGCACTCCAGTCTGGCGACAGGGAGAGACTCCGACTGAAAAAAAAAAAAAAAAAATTAATGAGCGAACATATGTGCCACCCTTAGAGCCTGGCCATGATGAATGCTTAACTAACGCCAGCTGCTGCTGCGGCTTCTGCTAGGAGCTTACCCACTTCTCACTCGCTGCGTGGGGCCCAAATCCCCGGGAGAAACGGGAGCGGAGGGTGGGAGGAGGACATGAGATCCGCCAGCAGGGCCTCTCTCTCCAGCGGATGAATGGGTCTCTGCCAACACGGAGCCCGTGGAGCGCTGTGGCTTTACCGTCAAGAATCTCCCGACCGGAGCCAGAATCCTCTTCCGAGTCGTTGGGGTCAACATCGCGGGGCGCAGCGAGCCGGCCACCCTGGCCCAGCCGGTCACCATCAGGGAGATTGCAGGTGCGTGGCCCCTGACCCTGCGCTCCGAAAGACCAAGCTGGCGTCGTCCCACCTGCCCTTTCCGTCTGGTCGACAGGACCTCCCCAGACAGTCTCATCGCCATTGGCCCCTGGAACGTGCCCCGGCCCCCCGCTGAGCCCCCTCCCTGTGTTTGCGCCCTCAGAGCCACCCAAGATCCGACTCCCCCGCCACCTCCGCCAGACCTACATCCGCAAAGTGGGAGAGCAGCTCAACCTTGTCGTCCCCTTCCAGGTCAGGGGAGCGGGGTCAGGGGCCCGGGGTCCGCTCCTGCCGCAAGCCCCCTTTGTGCGGGTGGAGCCCTGCTGACCCCGCCCCGCCCTCTCCCCGCAGGGAAAGCCCCGGCCCCAGGTGGTGTGGACCAAGGGCGGGGCTCCGGTGGACACCTCCCGCGTGCACGTGCGGACCAGCGACTTCGACACCGTGTTCTTCGTGCGCCAGGCGGCCCGCTCCGACTCTGGGGAGTACGAGCTGAGCGTGCAGATCGAGAACATGAAGGACACCGCCACCATCCACATCCGCGTCGTGGGTGCGCGCGCTGGGGAGGGCCCCTGGTGGTCGGGAGGGGCAGGGATGGGGAGCTATGAGGGAGGAGGTGAGATGAGGTGTGGGAGAGGAGGTGAGAGATGAGGGGTAGGAGAGGAGGTGAGAGATGAGGGGTGGGAGAGGAGGTGAGAGATGGGGGGTGGGAATGGAGGTGGGAGATGAAGGGTGGGAGAGGAGGGGGGAGATGAGGGTGGGAGAGGAGGTGGGAGATGGGTGGGAGAGGTGAGATGAGGGGTGGGAGAGGAGGTGAGAGATGAGGGGTGGGAGAGGAAGTGAGGAGATGAGGAGGGGGAGACTAGATAAGGAGCAAGGCAAGTACCAGGGCTAGGAGTGGAGGAGAGATGAACATGGGGAACCCTTGAGAGAGAGATTGGGTGGAGAGAGGAAGTGGGGAGACATCGGGGTGAGGAGAGGAGGTGAGGAGGGATGAGGATGGCCCAGGATAGGAGGAAGTGGAGAGATTGGGATGGGGGAGGCCATAGGTAGGAATGGGAATGGGGCATAAGAGAGGTTAGAATCAGAAGAGGAGTATAGGGGTGTGGAGAGGGGAGGGGAGGGGAGTGGCTGGACATCCCAAAACCCAGACTGACTTGTCACACTTGCCCACTTCCAGAAAAGGCTGGGCCCCCCATAAACGTGATGGTGAAGGAGGTGTGGGGCACGAACGCGCTGGTGGAATGGCAGGCCCCCAAAGATGATGGGAACAGTGAGATCACGGGGTACTTCGTCCAGAAAGCAGACAAAAAGACCATGGTGAGAGAGCAGAGGGGGTGACGGGGAAGAGCCGGTGAGGTGGGCAGAGCAGGTGCAGATGTCCCGCTTTCACAGCTGGAAGGGCAGGGAGGGGCCCAGAGGCTGGAGGACGGGCTGGGGCCGGGAGGGAAGCCTTTTAGCTGAGACTCGGCACGTGATGGGTTTTCATTTTCTTTTTTCACTGAGGTAAACATCACATAATGGAATTAGCCATTCGCTGTTTTAAAGCGAACACTTCAGCAGCCCTTAAGACATTTGCAGGGTTGTGCAGCCACCGCCTCTACCCAGTCCATTTTCATCCCCCAGGGGAAGCCCTGTATCCAATAGCGCCACCCCCTGGTCTCCCCTGGCCCCAGACCCTGCCAGCCACCGATTTGCTTTCTGTCTCCCTGGATTTACCTACTCTGGACATTTCATACACATGGAATCCTAGCTATGTGACCTTTGTGTCTGACTTTGTTAACTCAGCACATCTTCAAAGTTCATCCATACTGCAGGGTGCAGGGTGTGTCCATGCGGCAATCCTTTTTTTTTTTTTTTTGGAGACGGAGTCTCGCTCTGTCGCCCAGGCTGGAGTGCAGTGGCGCGATCTCGGCTCACTGCAAGCTCCGCCTCCCGGGCTCACGCCATTCTTCTGCCTCAGCCTCCCGAGCAGCTGGGACTACAGGCGCCCGCCTCCTCGCCCGGCTAGTTTTTTTGGTAGTTTTTAGTAGAGACAGGGTTTCTCCGTGTTAGCTAGGATGGTCTTGATCTCCTGACCTCGTGATCTGCCCATCTTGGCCTCCCAAAGTGCTAGGATTACAGGCTTGAGCCACTGCGCCCGGCCTACAATCCTGTTTTTAGAATTTTTTTTTGAAACAGGGTCGTACTCTGTCACCCAGGCTGGAGTGCAGTCCCTTCTCTGCCTCCGAACTCAGGTGATCCCCCCTCATCTTAGCCTCCCAAGTAGCTGGCACATGCCACCACGCCCTGCTAATTTTAGTAGAAATGGGGTCTCACTACATTGTCCAGGCTGGTCTTGAACTCCTGGACCCAAGTCATCCTCCCACCTTGGCCTCCCAAAGTGTTGGGATTACAGGCGTGAATGACTGCACCTGGTCTTAATTTCTTTTACATTGTTAAAAATTTTTATTTTTGAGACAGGGTCTTGCTCTGTCACCCAGGCTGGAATGCAGTGGCATGTTTATGGCTCACTGCAGCCTCAAACTCCCAGGTTCAAGCAATCCTCCTTCCTCAGCCTCTTGAGTAGCTGAGACTACAGGTGCTGGCCACCAGACCTGGCTAATTTTTTGATTTTTTTTGAAGAGCCAGGGTCTCGCCGTGTTGCCCATGCTGGTCTCGAACTCCTGGGCTCAAGTGAGCCTCCCACCTTGGCCTCCCAAAGAGCTGGGATTACAGGTGTGAGCCATGGTGCCTGACTCCTTCTTAGAGTTGAATGATGTTCCCTTGTCTGGGCTGACCAGTCCATCCCTGCACTGATGGGCGCTGGGTTGGTTCCACCTGTTGGCCACTGTGAGTAGTGTGCCACGAGTGACAAGATTTTTAAACACCGGATGTGCTCTTCTCACCCTTTCTTGCGTCTGTGTCTGTGTGTAATCCTGTGATCCTGTGGCCCTGACCCGCCTGGTCCCTCCCCGTCCCCACACTAGGAGTGGTTCAACGTCTATGAACGTAACCGACACACTAGCTGTACTGTGTCCGACCTCATCGTGGGCAATGAATACTATTTCCGAGTTTACACTGAGAACATCTGTGGGCTCAGTGACTCACCTGGTGTCTCCAAGAATACGGCCCGCATCCTCAAGACAGGTACAGCCATCCTGCTCCACGGCCCAGGCCCACCCCCTCCACCCTCCCGCCCAGGTCCCACCTGGACTCCCCCTGCCCTCCCCTCCCCTCCCCACTGGGGTTGACTGCACCTAGTTATGGGGGAGAAGTGATTGCGGTTTGTTCCGCGGCTGGTGTCGGGATGATCTAGATCAGTCGCCTCACGGTTGCATCCTCTCTCCCCAGGAATCACCTTAAAACCATTCGAGTATAAGGCGCATGACTTCCGAATGGCTCCCAAGTTCCTGACGCCTCTCATAGATCGGGTGGTCGTGGCTGGGTACTCAGCGGCTCTCAACTGCGCTGTCAGAGGCCACCCAAAGGTGCCTGTGCAGGGACCCAGATCTGTGTGTGTGTTGCCTTGTGGGGAATCTTCTATACAACGAAGCCCCC
Organism: Rhinopithecus bieti; assembly: GCF_001698545.2. Taxonomy (NCBI): domain Eukaryota; kingdom Metazoa; phylum Chordata; class Mammalia; order Primates; family Cercopithecidae; genus Rhinopithecus; species Rhinopithecus bieti. Next base: position 1,309,720 of record NW_016807449.1, on the reverse strand, counting down.
ACTCCCCATCACGCCAGTTCTTCCTCCCCGAGTTCTCTGTCTCAAGGGATTTAGTCACTTAAAACAAATTTTTTAATTGATTTTTTTTGTTGTTGTTTTTTTGAGACAGGGTCTTGCTGTATCACCCAGGCTGGAGTGCAGTGGTGCGATCACAGCTCACTGCAACCTTGACCTCCTGGGCTCAAGCGATCCTCCCACCTCATCTTCCCGAGTAGCTGGGACCACAGGCATGAACCACTATGCCCAGCTACTTTTATGGTTTGTGGAGATGGGGTCTTGCTATGTTGTCCAGGCTGGTCTTGAACTCCTAGGCTCAAGTGATTCTCCTGCCTCGGCCTCCCAAAGTGCTGGGATTACAGGTGTGAGCCACCACGCCAAGACTGGACTTGCTTGCTTTTCACCCACTTCCTGTTAACTCCTCTGACCACAGCCCAAGTCTCAGACAATCAATCACACCTTGCCTTTGGCTTCCTGCCTTTTTCCTTCCTTTTTTTTTTTTTTTTTTTTCTGAGACCAGGCTGGAGTGCAGTGGTGCGATGTTGGCTCACTGCAACCGCCTCCCAGATTCAAGCGATTCTCCTGTCTCAGCCTCCTGAGTAGCTAGGATTACAGGTGTGCACCACCATGCCCAGCTAAATTTTGTATTTTTACTAGAGACAGGGTTTTGTTGACCTCAGGTGATCCACCTGCCTCGGCTTCCCAAAGTGCTGGGATTACAGGTGTGAGCCACCGCGCCCAGCCTCTTGCCTTTTTCTTTGTCCTGTCAGGTAATAGCTTGTCTCGGCAGCTTGAGGAAAGGACCATTAAGTCTCTCTTGCTCTGTCCAAGGACAAATGCCAGTCCCATGGAAAAAGAAACCTTGGGAGCAGGGGCAGCCTGAACCGCCATGGCTCCCCAGGGTCTTCCTGTCCAGCCGTTTCCCGACTGCTCTTTGGGAGTGTGGACACTTGCAACCTAGAGCTCGTTTAGACCAGAGGTTGGCAAACCATCGCCCATGGGTCAAATCCACCCGCCACCTGTTCCTCTCAATAAAGATTTATTGGAACACGGGCCATGCACATTTGTTTATGTTTTGTTTATAGCTACTGCAGACAAAATGTAAACAAATGTGCGTGGCTCATGTTCCGGACCCAGAGACCACAGGGCCCAAAAAACCCGAAATATTCACCATCTGGCCCTTTATAGGAACAGTTTGCCAGCTTCTTGTCTGGGCTGTAGGTTCTTCGCTTTAGCCCTCTTAAGGCATACCATGGATTTATTGGTTCACCATCTCCATCTCTGTGTACTTTATTCACTAACTCCACTCATTCATGTCTCTCATTCCACTCATTTATCCACCTACCAATCCATCCTTTACTCAGTTCATTCCTTCACTCCATTTGCTTATTTACAGCACTCTTTCATGCTCTCATTCATTTATTCACTCCATTTATTCTTTCAACAAACATTTTCAGAGGCTTTCAATGACCTCGGTGATTCGAACAAGAAATTTCCTGTATGTTGAGGGAGACTGACATTTGCGCAGAGTCACACAAATAATATAAAATTATAAAGGGCTGGGCCAGACACGGTGGCTCACACCTGTAATCTCAGCACTTTGGGAGACCGAGGCGGCAGACCACCTGAGGTCAGGAGTTTGAGACCAGCCTGGCCAACATGGTGAAACCCCATCTCTACTAAAAAAAAAATACAAAAATTAGCCAGGCATGGTGGTGAGTACCTGTAATCCCAGATACTTGGGAGGCTGAGGCAGGAGAATTGCTTAAACCCAGGAGGTGGAGGTTGCAGTGAGCCGAGATCATGCCACTGCACTCCAGCCCGGTAAACAAAGCAAGATTGTCTCAAAACAAACAAACAAACAAACAAACAAACAAAAAAAGGCCAAGCGCAGTGGCTCACACCTGTAATCCCAGCACTTTGAGAGGCCGAGGTGGGTGGATCACCTGAGGTCAGGAGTTCAAGACCAGCTTGACCAACATGGAGAAACCCTGTTTCTACTAAAAATACAAAAAAGTAGCCAGGCATGGTGGCACATGCCTGTAATCCCAGTTACTCTGGAGGCTGAGGCAGGAGAATCACTTGAATCCAGGAGATGGAGATTGCAGTGAGCTGAGATTGCGCCATTGCACTCCAGCCTGGGCAACAAGAGTGAAACTCCATCTCAAAAAAAAAAAAAAAAACAAGAGCTAGCAGGACACAGTGGCTCACTCCTGGAATCCCAATCCCAGCACTTTGGGAAGCCGTGGTGGGAGGTTGGCTTGAGACCAGGAGTTTGAAACCAGCCTGGGCAATATGGTGGAACCCATCTCTATATACAAAATAAATACAATTATAAAGGGAGGCAAGTGTGTGAGAGAAACACAGGCAGAGTGTAAAAATAAGTATTTCCGTTCTGGTCTAGGGGCCATGAAGGGACGTGTGAACTGAGACCTAAAGGATAGGTTTAAAAAAAAAAAAAGGAGGGAAGGGCAGCATGGAAGAGGGAACAGCTAGTGCCAGGGCCCTGAGGTGGGCGCCTGTCTGGTCTGTTTGAATGACAGCGAGGTAGCCTGTTTGGCTGGAGCAGAGAAGTAACGGGGATCAAAGACTGTGGGACCCTGTGGGCCACGACAGTGAGCTTCTTGTCCTGAGAGCAATGGGAAGACCGCACCGTTACCATGTGAAGTAGGGACTATCAACCTGCTTTTACAGAATAGGAGACTGAGGGTCAGGGAGAAGTGACTCGCCCCAGGACATCTGGCAAGAGCATGGCAGAGCCTAGAACCCAGATCTGCTTCCCGAGCCCCATTTTGTCATTGCCCAGGGACCCTCTCTAAGTTGGCCTCCTCTCCCTTGACTCTTAACAGCCGAAGGTGGTCTGGATGAAGAACAAGATGGAAATCCGCGAAGATCCCAAGTTCCTGATGACCAATTACCAGGGGGTCCTGACGCTGAACATCCGCCGCCCCTCGCCCTTCGACGCTGGGACTTACACCTGCCTGGCCGTCAACGAGCTGGGCGAGGCGCTGGCTGAGTGCAAGCTGGAGGTCCGAGGTGAGGGCGTGGCCGTCCCCAACACTGGCTGACCGTGGCTCGGGCCCTGTGCCAGCCTGGCCAGAGGCCCTGGGCTGAGCACCGCTGGGATCTGGAGACAGTGAGACCTGCCCTCTGGAAGGAGGACTGGGAAGCTGCTGTCCTGAAGGCGGCACAGAGCATCATAGGAGTTGGGGTGGGGGAGCCCCGGACCCAGCTTGGGCAGGAATCAGATTTTTTCAAAGGAGTTGAAGGACAAGGAAGAGGGAGGCTGAGTGAGAAGGGCTTAGCAAATGTCCCCAAGGCCTCCAGTGAACCTGGGTTCCCGCAGGCAGATAGGTTGACAGAGTGAGAGCAAACATGGATAACAGAAATGACCAGGGGCGGTGGGAGCTCCCAAAAGTGCCTCCCCTCCATAGCCTGTCCCCATGCTCTCACCCACCTGCCCCTGCCTCTCCCTGCCCCTTCCCCTCATCTCGGTCCCAGAGCTCCAGCCCCAACGAAAGCTACATCCTCTACCTCCCGGATTCCATTTCCAGCCGCCTCCCTGTCTCCAGTCTTTCCAACCTGCCACCCACCTTCACCCCTGGACTGGCCCCAGAGAGCTCTCTCTATCCAGAACTGCTCTGCCCCAGCCCTGATCCCAGCCCACTGGGGGCTCCCCACCACCCCAGCGCCCCTCCGCCTGGTGTTCACAGTGGTGTGTCCACCTCCGGCCCCCACCCACCCCGGTTCTTCCCACATGATGTCCCAGCCACACTGGGCTGTTGGCCGTTACACTGGCCAGGCTTTCCTTCCACCGGGACTTGGCACAGGCTCTTCCCTCTTCCTGGAACACAATTCCCCTGCTCCTTTACGCTGTGCTCCGGCCCATCAGACACCTGCCAGTCAAGGCTCAGCAAAGAGGCCACTAACAGTGTCCCTCAGAGCAAGATGACATCAATGTGGACTTCCAGAGTCCCTCCCGGATGGTGACTTCTGACCTCTGACTCCCCTGGCTCTGAGAACAACCCAGCAGACAGGGTGGCTGGGGACCTTTAACAAAGGCTGAGAGAGGATACTTTCTGGCCAAGCACGGTGGCTCTCGCTTGTAATCCCAGCACATTGGGAGACCAAGGCAGGCGTGTTGCTTGAGCCCGGGAGTTCAACACCAGCCTGGGCAACACGGCAAAACTGTCTCTACTAAAAATACAAAAAAAAAAAAAAATTAGCCAGGCGTGGTAGCACATGTCTGTCGTCCCAGCTACCTGGGGGGCTGAGGCAGGAGGATCACTTGAACCGGGGAGGCCGAGACTGCAGTGAGCTGAGATTGTGCCACCGCACTCCAGCCTGGTGCAACAGAGTAAGACTCTGTCCCAAAAACCAAACAAAAACACCCCCGATCACTGCTCTTCCAAGCCCACTCAATTTCTGATATTCTGCTGTCTCCCTGATTAACTACTGAATCAGTTCAGAAAAATCCCGGCCTCAGGATTCCAGTGACCGCGTACAGCCAGCAGCTCAGCACGTCCCCATTTGGGATCCAGAATAGCAGTAGTCAGGCGCACTGTGACTCTGGGTTTTCCAGCCACAGTGGCCTGGGATGGGGCGGGATGGGGACTGTCATCCTGTCTCCCTGCTGGTCATGTGGACACAGCAGCCAAAGGGGCCTGGGGCTTCAGGAGGAGGCGTGTCCGGGCCTGGCTCACCCACTTTCTCATTTTCCTGCAGTGCCGCAGTGAGACCTATCCCTTACCTGCCAAGAGAGTTGGTGGCGGAGTCCTGACCCCAATCCCCAGCCTCTCGGGACTGTGTTCTTTCTGGAGTTTTTGCTGAGAACAAAACAGTGTTGTCTGGACCCTGGAGTGTCTGTCCTTCTTACCTCTGTAGCTCCGTCTTCCTCCTGCAGGGGGTTGGTCACCCCGGGGTTGGCGACGGGAGCAGTTGCGTTGACACAGGCCACGGTGAGGTGGCCTCTCGGAAGAGCTACTTTAGTGAGGCAGCCATGTTGTTACTGCAAGCACAGAGCATCAAAGGTGAACCCAAGCCCATGTGGAGGCCGGCCCCAGCGGAGCTGCTGGGAGGGAGGGAGGGTGCAGGCTGAGGACAATGAATGTGGCAGCGAGTCAAAGACGCACCCAGGCCACGCCCAGAAGGCTGGAGGCAGCTGTGTCAGTGTGGTGGCCTCCAGGCCTCGGCCGTGGCCCAAAGAGCTAGACGTGGTGAACTGAAGAGGGAGACAGCTGCGCGGACTTGGCGACGATGGCAAAACCGCTCATGGCCTGCTTGTTGGTTCTTAAGGGGTTGACCTTTATTAACTTTAATATCTCATCTGCCTGGCCCTGGGGCAAGGTACTTTGATCTCTGGTGATTCGGTGACCTTGAAGGATGCTGGAAGACTCAGAGTCCCCAGAGCTCAGAGGTCTTGGGGTCAAGTCTGGCTTCCACGCCTTGCGGCTGGGGAGAGAGAGAGTTCGTTTCAGAGGCCTTGGCCTGCAGTTAGGGAGTGGGGGGGCGGGGAGGGACTTTGCACTTACTGGAATAGCAGGGGAAGCCAGGTGTCTCAAGAGTGGGCACAGATTCCAGTGACCCCAGCTTCTAAAACTGGCATCACCCCCTGCTCCACCTTGACCCCCAAGGCCCTACAGAGAACTGGACATTGGGCCTGGCTGACCCCACTCCTTCAGGATACAGGTTGTCCCTCTCTAGACCCCATTCTGGTAGGTCAGGGGGAAGAGGGGCTGGGGCATTGGTGTGGGTGGCTGTGTGTGTTCCCAAGTAGGACACGACAGCCTCCTTGGCTAGGGGCGCCAAGGCCCTGGAGAGACTGCTGGCTTCTACCCACAGACCCCCATATCCCTGGGTCACCTCCACTTCCAGACCCAGAAGTCCAGGCCCCAGGCCCCTCCTCCC
>NW_016807449.1:1291608-1302155 GCF_001698545.2 Rhinopithecus bieti | reverse complement strand
AAAAAAAAAAAAGTCCGCTGTTATTCTATTTGGGGGACAAAAATCAACCTCCGACTCCCAGGTTCAAGTGATTCTCCTGCCTCAGCCTCCCGACTAGCTCCCGAGTAGCTGGGACTACAGGTGGCCATCATCATGTCTGGTTAATTTTTTGTATTTTTGTAGAGATGGGGTCTCACCATGTTGGCCAGGCTGGTCTCGAACTCCTGGCGTCAGGTGATCTGCCCACCTTGGCCTCCCAAAGTGCTGGGATTACAGGTGTGAGCCATCACACCCAGCCTCTACTGCTGTTTTTAAAGAAAGGGTGGATCCATATATATGTGTGTATATATGTGTATATGTGTATATATGTCCACGTGTGTGTATATGTGCATATACGTATATATGCATGTGTATATATGTGTATGTATGTGTATATATGTATGTACATATGTATTTATATATGTATTTGTGTATATATACATTATGTATATATGTGTGTATATACGTATATGCATGTATACATGTATATGTGTTTATATGTATATATGCATTTATATGTATATGTTTATATGTATATATGTGTAATATGTGTATGTGTGTAGAAGTATATATATGTATGTATATGTATATATATTTGTGTGTGTATATACATGTATATATACCTCTCAGGAACTGCCCCAGAATAGCTCAGGGCTGAAGTTGGTTAGACAAAAGTGAGGGGCTAGGAGATGAGTCCTGAGGCCAAATTTGCAGAGCAAGCTCAATGTTCTCACTTCAGTGGTATATTCATTTGGGAAGAGGTTTTAGAGTGCCAAAGGAACTTATGAGAGGATCAAAGCCACTCTCAGCATCATCATTGGTATTCTTCCAACTGCAGGTCATGATTCAGTGAGTGATGAGATCACTGGTGAAATACAGTTAGCATTTAAAATAAAAGGGGCTGGGCAAGGTGGGTCACACGTACAGTCCCAGCACTTTGGGAAGTTGAGGGAGGAGGATTGCTTGAGCCCAGGAGTTCGAGACCAGCTTGGGCAGCACGGTGAGACCCTGTCTCTACAAAAAAAGACAGGGTCAGGCAGCAGAGGTGGGAGGATCGCTTGAGCCTGCAGAGAGCTGTGATCACTCCAGCCTGGATGACAGAGTGAGACACTGTCACAAAATTAAATATGAATGAATGGATGAATGAATGAATAAATAAATAAATAAACAAATAAAGACCAGGCACGGTGGTTTATGCCTGTAATTCTAGTGCTTTGGGAGGCTGAGGTGGGAGGATCACTTGAGGCCCAGAGTTCAAGACCAGCCTGGGCAACATAGTGAGATTCCATCTCCACAACACATAAACAAAAATAAAGGCATAGTGTAGAAGAGAAAATATCTCAGTGTACCGTACTGGCGTCAGAATACTGCTTTGTGAAAGGTTTTTAACTTAGGGGGGATTAATCAAGGCTATAAGTAATCTTGAATACATGCAGGTCAAAATCTGATTTGGCTACCAAATTACAAAAGCAATCTTTTGGATTTCAGAAGTGCGAGAAAGAACTGTGGACCTTCATGTGTGCATGTGTGAGACAATGAGTTTGTCCTTCCTTCCTTCCCTCCTTCCTCTATTTCTCCCTCCTTACTTTCTTCCCTTTCTTTTCTCTCTCTTCTTTCTTCCCTTTCTTTCTTTGAGAACGGGTCTCACTTCATTGCCCAGGCTGGAGTACAGTGGTGTGGTCACAGTTCACTGCAGCCTGGAACTCCCGGGCTCAGGTGATCCTCCTGGCTCAGTCCCAGTAACTAGGACCACATGTGTGTGCCACCACACCTGGCTAGCTTTGTAATTTTGATTTCTGTAGAGATGGTGGTCTCGCTATGTTGCCCAGGCTGGTCTTGAACTCCAAGCCTGAAGTAATCCTCCCACCTCAGCCTCCCAAAGTGCTGGGATTACAGGTGTGAGTCACTGTGTCTGGCATCTCTCTTTCATGAACTGTGAGATATGGTCAAAAAAGTGAAAGCTGGACAGGCATGGTAGCTCATGCCTATAATCCCAGCACTTTGGGAGGCCCAGGCAGGCAGATCACCTGAGGTCAGGAATTTGAGACCAGACTGGCCAACATGGTGAAACCCTGTCTCTACTAAAAATACAAAAATTAGCCGGTTGTGGTGGCAGGTGCCTGTAATCCTAGCTACTCAGGAGGCTGAGGCAGGAGAATCGCTTGAACCCAGGAGGCAGAGGTTGCAGTGAGCCGAGGTTGAGACTGTCTCAAAACAACAACAACAAGAACAACAACAACAAGTGAAAGCTACTGGCAGAATGTTTCTGTACTATGGGCACATAAACATTTCAGTCTTTGTAGCTGGAGTTGGAGCAGGAGCCTTGGGTGAGAGAAGGGAACAGCTTCTGCTGTCTATTTTGTTTTCTTATATGTTAGCATTGCTTTTTCTTTTCTCTTTTCTTTTCTTTTTTCTTCTCTTTTCTTTTGAGACAGAGTCTCACTCACTCTGTCATCCAGAATGGAGTGCAGTGGCATGGTCTCGGCTCACTGCAACCTCCACCTCCCAGGTTCAAGTGATTCTCCTGCCTCAACCTCCCGAGTAGCTGGGATTACCGGTGCCTGCCACCACACCTGGCTAATTTTTTTGTATTTCTGGTAGAGACAGGGTTTTTCTTTTTCTTTTTTTTTTTTTTCTTCTTTGAGGCCACCAACGAGACGCCCCGGAGTCTTGCTCTGTCGCCCCGGGCTGGAGTGGGCAGTGGCCGGCCATGCCAGCTCAACTTCCAGCTCCCGCTCCACCGCGTTCACCCGCTTCTTCTTCTCCTGCCCTCAGCCTCCGGAGTAGCTGGGACTAACAGGTGCCCGCTACCTCGCCGGACTAGTTTTTTGTACTTTTTTTAAGTAGAGACGGGCGTTTCACCATGTTAGCCGAGGATGGATCCCGATCTCCTGACCTCGTGTCCGCCCATCTCGGCCTCCCAAAGTGCTGGGATTACAGGCTTGAGCCACCGCGCCCGGCCTGAGACAGGGTTTTTCTATGTTGGCCAGGCTGGTCTCAAACTCCTGGCCTCAAGTGATCTGCCTGCCTTGGCCTCCCAAAGTGCTGGGATTACAGGTGTAGGCCACCGCACCCAATCTGCATTACTTTTTCAATGAAAAAATACGACGTAAAGGAGAGTATGGAGTGAGGCACAGGAGGGCTCAAGAACCATGAGATCCACAATCGTGACAAGCTTGGCGTTCCAATCCTGGCCCACTCTGGAGCCACAGTGGGACCCTGGGCAAATGGCTCCCAGCTCTCTGAGCCTCAGTTTAGCTCTTTGGAGGATGGGGCTAAGGGAGCCCACCATGTGAAGATATGAGGTCAGAGGTGAGATCACATGCACGGCCCAGGGGCATCTGGCATGAGCAGGCCCTGCGGAAATGGTCATTCTCCTGACTCCTGCTGGGGCATGGGTGAGGACTGTCCCCTTCAGGTCTGTCTAGTCCTTGATTTCTGGCCCCTGAGGGCTGCTCTGTCCTTCTCCCATGTAGATGGCAGCTCAGGGAGGGCTGGTAGCACTGCCAGCTCCTGGCCCTGGGGGTGGTCTGGGTGAGGGGAGGTACTGCTGGGGGCTCAGGTGCCTGGAGCTGAGGGAGGAGGGGGTCTCAGCTGAGGTGGAGGCAGTTACCCAAAGAGTTGCAGGCGTCCATTCTCCTTGTCAGGGCCAGCCAGAAGCAATAGGTCCGGGAGCTCCAGGGCTGGACTGGAGGCTGCCACCCCCATGGTGACCTCGTTGGCAACTTCTCCCAACCGAGTCACCTGGGGCCAGAGGTCAGAGGTTAGGGGCAGGACAGATGTGGGGGCAGAACTGGGGAGGGATCAGAGGCTAGGAATCTTGGTAGGGGAAAAGGTCATGAACCAGGTGAGTTGAAAATCAGGCTGGGGGCCAGATATCTTGGAATTAAAGGTCAAGAATCATATGGGTGTGAAGTTAGGGAACCTGAGGCAACGGAGTTCGAGGTTCACAAAGAATCTAAAGAACTAGAGGTATGGGGCGTCAGAGGTCACGTAGGAGTTGGGAGTCGGGAATCCCACGAGATAGACGTTATGGGGGAGCAGGGGCTTTCCAAGTCAGGAGGAGGTCGAGGGACAGGCCGAGGCTTGGGATGAGGGGATTCTGGGGCTCCCTACCTGCACAAAGTTGCTCTCAAAGATGGGGAAGTCTCGCAACTGGTCGAATTCGCCGCTCTGGAGGTAGCGTTGGAGCCGTCTGGGACGGCCCGTGGGAGAGGCTGGAACCAGGAGGCATTTTAGCAGGACGAAGTCTGGGGGTCGATCCCGGGAGGCTGTGTCTGGCTGCCAGACAGGAGGGCCCGGCACAGCTCCGCGCAGAGGACGGGGTATCAGATGTCTCCGAATTGCCGGCCCCAGCCTTTACTTGGTTCCCTCACCAGGTCCAACCCCTCCAGGCCTGGCTCCATCTCTCACCTGCCATCCCACCTGTTTCCACCTCGCCAGCTCCACCCACAGCCGGCTTAGCGCCGTGATCCCGCCTCATCGCGATGTCCCCGCCCGACGGGAGCGGAGGAAGGAGCCGAGGGAGAAAATGAGGGGCTGGGCTACGGGCATTGTGACGTCATGATGTGGATCGGGTTTTATGACGTCACACAGAACCGGGCTCCCCGTTTGTGATGACGTCCCTGGAGGGGGCGGCTCCATCCTGCTGATGTCAGGCCGCAGGAGCGGACGGGCGCCAGTGCGCAGGCGCTGGGGCCCAGCGCAGGCGCACGGGCGTCAGGATGCGGCCTGTTTCTCCCGGCGTGCTGCGCGGCTCCTGCCTTTCAGCCATCCCTTCGCTGGTGGGAAGGAGCCGAGATGGCGGCAACCAGCGCTGGGGCGACCCGGCTGCTCCTGCTCTTGCTGATGGCGGTAGCAGCGCCCAGTCGAGCCCGGGGCAGCGGCTGCCGGGCCGGGACTGGTGCGCGAGGGGTGAGTGCTCTTTAGTTGTGCATAGCGGGCGCGGTCTACGGATGTCCCGGGTCTTGGGTCTTTAGGTGAGTTACAGACGGAAGGAGGCTGCGCACTGCTGAGAGGGAAGAGGTGGGCGATTTCTGGAAAGCCAGGCGTGAGTCACGCACGCGCAGGAGGGGCCTCGCCAGTGCACCGGGTTGCAGCGACTCGGAGGGAGAACAAGAGCACCTGTTGGAAAGGCTCTGGCTCGGGAATATGTATGAGGGGGCGGGGCTGGGATTGTGGAATCTTGGAGAATCACGTCGGAGCGGTTAAAATGAAAGAGGCATGGTGAAGCCGGGCGCGGCGGCTCTTCTGTCATCCCAACGCTTAGGGAGGCTGAGGCGGGAGGATTGCTCGAGGTCAGGAGTTCAAGACCAGCCTGAGCAACATAGCGAGCCCTGTCTCTACAAAAAATACTAATTAAAAAAATTAGGCCGATCGCGGTGGCTCATGCTTGTAATCCCAGCACTTTGGGAAGCCGAGGTGAGCGGACCACTTGAAGTCAGGAGTTCAAGACCAGCCGGCTCAGCATGGTGAAACCCCATCTCTACTAAAAATACAAAAATAAGCTGGGTGTGGTGGCAGGTGCCTGTACTCCCAACTACCTGGGAGGCTGAGGCAGGAGAATCGCTTGAACCCGGGAGGCAGAGGGTGCAGTGAGCTGAGATCAGGCCACTGCACTCCAGCCTGGGCGACTGAGCAAGACCCTGTCTCAGAAAAACAATAAGGAGTGGGAGGGGGCTCTTGAGGAGGTGGAGAGGAGTTTTACCTCCTGAATATGCATGAATATGCAGGTTTGGAGATTGGAGAAAAGGAAAGCATGAATCTTGAATGTGCTTAATAGGGACTAAACTCAGGCTGCATCTTGGCTCTTGGGCTGTCAGGTGATAAGGAGGCCATTTGGATATTAGCATGAAAAAGAAGCCTTGGGAGAGGGAGGGTGTCATTTAACTCATGAGTATTTGTGGTGCAAGGCTTGAAATTGACCTTGGGGTAGTTGCTCTGGCAGTGAGGTTAGGCATGTTTGTAGGGTATGGTTTTTTGGGGGTGAGGGAGTCCAGATTATGAATATTCATGAAATGGGTGGTTTCTAGTGAAATGGAGGGAAGCAGCAGTGATTAACCTTGCAGATAAGGCTCCTCCCTCAACCCACCCCAATCTGTCTGTCCTGGGCTTTGTGGGTGACTGCCATGCTGAGGGCTTGGATGGTTCTCACTTGGGGCCTTCTGTGTCCTCTGCAGGCCGGGGTGGAAGGCCGAGAGGGCGAGGCCTGCGGCACGGTGGGGCTGCTGCTGGAGCACTCATTTGAGATCGGTGAGTCAGGCAACGTCCTCTCTTAACATTGGTGCCCTGAGAAGTCAAGACTTGGAGTCCGGGTGCCTCCCGTCATATATGACATTTACTAACATCCGTTTACTAACAGATTTGCCCCAGGTTGGGGGAAAGGGGGACATGAAAGAAGAGAAACACTGTCTTTAAATGTCCCCTTGCCCGTAAGACAAATCTCAGTTTTTGAAAGGTCAGCACGGCAGTAATAATGTCAGAGCCGACTTTCCCGATCAGTTGCCATGTGCCCAGCATTAGTGGTTGCACGCTTTGCAAGTATTAACTCACATGTTCTCACGGCAGCCATGTGAGGTGGTAGGTATTCGTGTCAGCCTCCTTTTCCAGAAGAGGAAATGGGCTCAGAGTAGGCACCACACAAGGTCTCATCATGAGTGAGTGGCAGAGCAGGAGCCAGCTTCAAAGCCAAACTTAAATTGCCATGACGCAGGCGTCCGGGTTCCCAGAGCTGGACATCAGTGCTGCCCAGAGTGTAGTAATCGAGTCTGAGGCCTCGAACCTGAGGGCACAAACCCTGAAGCTGGTGCCCCTCTGCAGACCCTGGCATCTGCTCAGCGAACAGCTCCCCTGCTTCTGACACAGCCAGGTCGTTGGGAATTCCTGAACTCCACAGCCTCCGTATTTTGCAGTTGGGGAAGCTGAGGCTCAGAGAGGTTATATGGCTGTCCCTGGGTCACCTGGTGAGGCAGAGGCAGGATTTGGGAGCTGTGGGGTTCATGCATCTGCTATGGGTTGCCTTGTGAGGTAGAACATGGTGGAGGTGTCCCCACTTTGCAGATAGGAAAATGGGGGCCAAGATGGGGAGGGAACCTGGTCACTTGGGTGGAGGCCAGGCCGAAATTTGAAGCTGGACCTCCTGGCCCCTGCCTGGGTTGAAGGGGGGGCGGGGGGGGGCGTCTCTGAGCCTGAGCTCCTCACAGATGACAGTGCCAACTTCCGGAAGCGGGGCTCGCTGCTTTGGAACCAGCAGGATGGTACCTTGTCCCTGTCACAGCGGCAGCTCAGCGAGGAGGAGCGGGGCCGACTCCGGGTGAGGTGGGGCACTCAGGGCTGGGTGTAGATGGGGATGGAGGGTATCTAGCTGTCTCTTCAGCCACCCCCTGCTGGTCCCCCGCAGCCTTCCCTCCAGTCCCAGGTGAGCTTCCAGCACCTCCTGCCACTCTCAGCCTCTGTCCTGGATGACTGCCCTGGTGGAACGGCATTGCAGTTTGTCTTGGCGCTGCCAGGCACAATGTCCTGCCTCATGGCCTCTGCCCACACTGCTCCCTCTGCCCGCAGACCCCCTTCCCCTGCAGGTTTCACACAATCGGCTCCTCTCCTCTTCCAGATTCAGCTGAGCTGTTTCATGACCACTTAGACGAGCTTTGCTTGTGAGGAGAAAGAGATCCTTAAAATAGCCATGGTTGGACAGGACCTCACTTCTGTCGCCCTTGTTGTGACAGCCTCAGGGCCCGGCTCAGTCCTCCCTAGGTGTCATGCAGAGAGGCCCCAGGGCTCTAGGCAGGATAGAGCGGGAGAAATAGGGGCAGAAGGAGCAGCAGCATTTAGAGAAAGCTTGCAAAAGCTGGCACAGCCCACTTGCACCCATTGGCCAGATGTAGCTGTGAGGAAGGCTGGGAGTGCAGGCTTGATTCTGGTGGCCACGCGGTGACGTCTGCCTGAGCAGCCTTCCTGCTTGGTGCCCACATGATTCTCTTGTCACAGCTGTCCCCAAACAGAGTTTATTGTGCGTGTAACTGGTGTATCCAGGCGTGGGGTGGATGCCAGGTGCGGCTGGATCCAGGCACAGGGAAGGCGTCCTCAGGACCCACTCCATCGCTGGGCTGGGCTCTGCGCTCCTTGTGATGGCTTCTCCCCTAGGTGGGGCAGTCCCAGCTGCTCCTGGCCTCACCCACCAGCCAGGCCACCCCAGCAGGAAGAGTCCTGGGCAGACTCAGGTCGGCCAGCCTGGGGAGTGTGGGCTGTGAGGCGGGGAGGGCTGGAGAGGGGCCTTCGCGGAGGCCTGGTGGGCATCACAGCCTGTCCAGGGCTGGTGCCATCCTTCTGACCAGCACCCTCTTCTCCCATCCCCAGGATGTGGCAGCCCTGAACGGCCTGTACCGGGTCCGGGTCCCGAGGCGACCTGGGGCCCTGGATGGCCTGGAAGCTGGTGGCTACGTCTCCTCCTTTGTCCCTGCGGTGAGTTGGTGTCGAGGACAAGCCCCCTTCTCCCTCGTCCTTACCCTGTACCCTGGTCCTGCTTCCACCATTTGAACCCCTGTGTTTTTGGAGCCCGCAGAGGCCTGGGAGACTCGGACCTGGCCTTGCCCTTCAAGGCCTCCTGGTCTGGAGGGGTCGGTCCAGGTAGCGGGTGCTTTTGTGGGGACAGCATTGTGAGGACTCCAGGGTGGGTGACGGTTGAGCTTGGGCTTGTGCCTGAGGGTGACAGGGAACCATGGGAAGGTTTTGAAAGATGCTCTGGGGATCCTGTGTTGGGGGGTAGGGGGAGGTTAGGGTGGAGCCCAGGCAGCAGACTCCCCACCTCCGCTGACCTCACTCCCCTGACAGTGCTCCCTGGTGGAGTCCCACCTCTCGGACCAGCTGACCCTGCACGTGGACGTGGCTGGCAACGTGGTGGGCGTGTCGGTGGTGACGCACCCCGGGGGCTGCCGGGGCCATGAGGTGGAGGATGTGGACCTGGAGCTGTTCAACACCTCGGTGCAGCTGCAGCCGCCTGCTACAGCCCCGGGGTGAGCCTGCTTCTAGAGCCTTCACGGCGCCATTGCCACCTGCCCCGGCCCTTCCTGACAGCCTCAGGGTCTCCGGGTCCCTGGACTCCGGGCCTCACCCTTCTCCTTCTCTCCCCTCGCCCCAGCCCTGAGACGGCGGCCTTCATCGAGCGCCTGGAGATGGAACAGGCCCAGAAGGCCAAGAACCCCCAGGAGCAGAAGTCCTTCTTTGCCAAATACGTGAGTGGGGCTCCCCCGCCTCCCCTATTCCCTTCCTGACAGTCCCAGCGCCTGACTAGGCCCTCTCTGCTCCCACTCAGACTCCCCTCTGGTGTTCGGGCCTGCCCTCATCCTCCAGGCCTCCTGTGTGGGGGCCCATCGTTCTCCAGGCCTCCTGTGTGTCCTGATACCTGGACTGAGGCTTGTTTGCAGGAGGAGGGTACGGAGGTGTGGTCAGGGGAGGTCGGGCCAGCTCTAGGGCGCAGGGTCCTGGGGAAGGTCTCGGCATGAGCTAGGCTGGAGCCATGAGGCTGGAGAGGAAGGGAACAGTGGAGGTTTCAAAGGAACCAGGGAGGCTTAGAAAGGAGGGGTGAGCAGATTCTCCAGGGGGATGTACAGGAAGGAGAGAGGAGAGGGTCCGGGCGGGATGTAGCCCAGGGAGGGGCATTGAGGGCAGCAGGGTGTCCCGGAGGCCTCCTGGAGCTGAGGAGGGAGGGGCCTGTGCTGCCAGCAGCAGGTCTGAGTCCAGGGGCTTGGAGGCTGCGGCATGGGGTGGGGAGGCTGGGGACGGCCAGGGGAGGTGGCTTCTACCCAGGCCTCTGGTCCCTTGAGTGTGGAGACTGGTGTTAGTTGTGGCACAGGACCCCAGGCAGGACAAGGCCAGTGAGGAGCCTGGCGTGGCCCGAGGGAGGCTAGGAGGATGCTGAGGCTGGGATGGCTGAGCCCTGCCGTGCTGAGCGCCCTACCCGAGGGCCTCACCCGCTCTGCCCGGATAGTCCAACAGCTGCACTGCAGGAAACTGAGGCCCAGAGGCTGAGCCCTTGCCTGCCGGGCCCTGCCCTGCTGCCCACTCGAGTGCCCTCCCGCTCCCCGCTGGCCCTAGGGCCCCATGGCCACCCACTGGCCCTGACCTGCGCTCCCTCCCTCCCCAGTGGCACATCATCCTGGGGGGGGCCGTGTTGCTCACAGCCCTGCGTCCTGCTGCGCCAGGGCCCGCGCCACCGCCGCAAGAGGCCTGAGTGAGGACCGAGACCCCTGCCCCTCCCTGCACCCCACTGGCCCTCCCTGACCTGTAGTGACGTAGGGGACCTGGGTGCCCTCCCCTTACGCGGCCTCCCTTCATGCCGGGCCCCACCTTCCCCACCCTGGGCGGGCGATGCTCACACTCACCTCCTTCCCCTCTCTCTCTTTTTCTGTGTCTGTCTGTCCATCCTTCCGTCTGGCTGCAGTGGATGTACATCATTCCCGTCGTCTTGTTCCTCATGATGTCAGGAGCGCCGGACACCGGGGGCCAGGGTGGGGTGGGGTGGGGCGGTGGTG
>NW_016807449.1:1236728-1290012 GCF_001698545.2 Rhinopithecus bieti | reverse complement strand
GGTAGTGGCCGGTGAGGGCCCAGGCTGGTCAGCTTCCCGTCCTGCACACCCAGGGGCCTCCCTTTCTGCTGGAGTCCCCTGTGTCCTCAGCCATCCCAAGAGGGGTTTGCTGGTCCCTCCTTTCCCCCCGTCTCACGAGGCCCCTTGTCCTCTGCCTTCTTGCTGGCAGTGGAGCGGCTGGATTGGGGCCTTTGGCACGGGAGCTGGTGTCTCCTGCGCCCGCCTCCCCCATGGCCCCATGCACCCCTAGGGGCTTCCCCCCTGCCCATGGAATAGAGCCCGAGATCCCGGCCACTGTGCCAGCTCTGACCTCACATCCCCCCACCCCGAGCCCGTGCAGTCTGGGAACATGCCACCTTCTCTCCAGCCTCTGTGCCTTTGTTCCGGGTGGTCTCCCCGTCCTGTCCCTGGCTGGGTTAGGTGGTCCTGTCCAGGCTTCTGCAGCGCCCCCCTTACTTTGACACTGCACTAGGATGCAGCCTCTCTTCTGTGTCTCCTTGAGGGGACAGAAGCATGAAAGAGCCGGGGCTGGATGGCCAGGGGCTTCTGGGCTTGGTTCCTAGCACGGCCCCTGCGGTCGTGGTTTGACATGTCTGCCTGGTGCAGACAAGAAATCCTTGCCTTTAGGGTGACAGGCCCTCCACAGGCCTCCAGACTTGAAGGAAAAGATTTAAGATAAAAAAAACAAAACCAACAGTTAGTGGAGTCAAAGGCCAGACACTGTAAATAGAACCCCCTCCACCGCCCCCCGGCGCCCAGCATCCTGCCTGGACTGCGGTGCTATGAGGGGCTGTGGGCCTTTGCTGTGCGCTGCCCTCTCTGTAAGTCTATTTAAAAACATCGACAATACATTGAAATGTGTGAACGTTTTGAAAAGCTACAGCTTCCAGCAGCCAAAAGCAACTGTTGTTTTGGCAAGACGGTCCTGATGGCAAGACAGTCAAGACAGACTTGACTGAAATTCGCTGCTCACTTGATACGTTATTCAGAAA
This sequence comes from Rhinopithecus bieti, assembly GCF_001698545.2. Classification (NCBI taxonomy): domain Eukaryota; kingdom Metazoa; phylum Chordata; class Mammalia; order Primates; family Cercopithecidae; genus Rhinopithecus; species Rhinopithecus bieti. Next base: position 1,289,020 of record NW_016807449.1, on the reverse strand, counting down.
CCCAAGGAATGGCTGTCCCCATCGTCATGGCTGTATGAAGCTCAGCTGTGCCGTGTGGCAGTTTATTAAACTGGCCGCCAAATCGACACTCAGCTGGCCTCCTGCATTGTGTGGTTATAAATAGCACCCCAGTGAATGCTGTCATCCAGTTTCTCCTCCAGTCTCTCCTGGTTGTGGTTTGAATGATCTCGGGACGCATGACTAAAATGGAGTTACGATGGCAGATGGGAAACGCGCTTATGAACAAGTGATGGGTTCACGTGAGTCGACTGTCAAGACCAGGAGGTGGTGCACGGTGGGATTTTGCCTTCCCTCTCGTCACTTCTTTTTGATTTTGAGACAGGGTCTTGCTCTGTCACCCAAGCTGGAGTGCAGTGGTGATACCTTGACTCACTGTCATCTCCACCTCCTAGGCTCAGCGATTCTCGCACCTCAGCCTCCTGAGTAGCTGGGATTAGAGGCGTGCACCACCACACCCAGCTAGTTTTTGTATTTTTTGTAGAGACGGGGTTTCACCATGTTGCCTAGGCTGGTCTTGAACTGCAGTACTCAAGTGATCCACCTGCCTCGGCCTCCCAAAGTGCTGGGATTACAGGCATGAGCCACCGCGCCTGGCCTATTTTTGGTAGCTTTAATAAAGAAGATAGTCTTAGCATTGCTGACTTCTGTTTCTTCCTCCACCTGCAGGAGACAGCTTATGCTTTTTCTGTCTTCATTCCCTGTGAATCTTGCTTTACTCTTCCTAGATGATTCCTGAAGTATTTTACTAATGCTTTTGTTTTGTTTTGTTTTGTTTTGTTTTGAGACAGAGTCTCACTCTGTCACCCAGGCTGGAGTGCAATGGCATGATCTCACCTCACTGCAACCTCCGCCTCCTGGGTTTAAGTGATTCTCCTGCCTCAGCCTCCCAAGTAGCTGGGATTGCAGGTGCCCGCCAACGCACCTGGCTAATTTTTGTATTTTTAGTAGAGACAGGTTTCACCATGTTGGCTAGGCTGGTGTTGAACTCCTGACCTCAGGTGATCTACCTGCCTCAGCCTCCCAAAGTGCTGGGGTTACAGGCATGAGCCCCTGTGCCAGGCCTACTGAGACTTTTTGGGAAGTATTCACAACTCGGAGTCCTGGTCCCTGTGTCTGATCTGCAGATGCCTTCTACCCTGGTGCTGGGGGGGCCATCTTATTTTTCCTGGGTTGAGCATTGGGATCCTTATAAGCCTAATTACATCCTTTCCCTCTAAGACTCAGTTGCTTTCAGGCTGGCAGAGTTATTCTGTGGGGGTATTCCAGCAAATGCCTGAGTTCCTTCAGACTCCCCTAGGGTTCTGTTCTTTTTTTTTTTTTTTTTGAGACGGAGTCTCGCTCTGTCGCCCAAACTGGAGTGCAGTGGCCGGATCTCAGCTCACTGCAAGCTCCGCCTGCCGAGTTCACGCCATTCTCCTGTCTCAGCCTCCTGAGTAGCTGGGACTACAGGTGCCCGCCACCTCGCCCGGCTAGTTTTTTGTATTTTTTAGTAGAGACGGGGTTTCACCAGGTTAGCCAGGATGGTCTTGATCTCCTGACCTCGTGATCTGCCCGTCTCGGCCTCCCAAAGTGCTGGGATTACAGGCATGAGCCAGCACGCCCGGCCTGCCGGGTCTGTTCTTATTAAACTTTTCTTTCAGGTCTGCCTGTCCCTGGGGAACCCACTCACTATTTTGTTTTACTGACTGGGGTATCCAGGGATGAAGTATGAAACTCAAAAGATAGAGTAGGTTGGCCAGGCATAGTGACTTATGCCTGTAGTCCCAGCTGTTTGGGAGGTGGAGACAGGAGGATCGCTTGAGCCCAGGAGTTCGATGCTTCCCTGAACTGCGATTGAACTACGGCACTCCAGGCTGGGTGACAGGGAGACGCTGTCTCCAGAACAGACAAAAGATGCAGTGGGATGCACGTTGAGAAGCTGTATGCTCACTCCGGGCTCTAGCACCCACTTCCCCTCCCTGGAGACAGCCTGGGTGTTCTGTCCCCTGGTATTCTGCAGGTACTCTCCGCAGAAACAGATGCGCATTTAAACAGTTTTGCAAGTGTTGCTCTTTTCCTCCACCTCCTTTTGACATAGCTGGGGCAGTTTCCATCTCTGGTATAAGGTACCATCTTACTCCATCTCTGGTGTAAGAGCGTGTTGTGTTGGTCCCCTGCTGCTGGATTTGAGTTGTTCTAAGCAGCACTGCCCCGTTCTGCTGCATCACTTTGCCCACGTGTGTGTGTGTGTGTGGAAGCCATGGCCCGGTGCGGCCCCGCCTTGCTGGGGGACAGGGATGTGTGTGTGATGGTGGTGCATGCTGCCCCCTTACTACTCCAGGTGTCTGCCCTCCACCCTGGAGGTGCCAGACAGCCCCTCAGTGATTCCTCAACTGATCTCCAGCTCAGATCCCACCCTTGATCTCCAGACTCATGGCCCCATCTGCCTCCTGGGCTCCTTCCCCAGGATGTGCCTCAGGGGCCACTAAAGGAGCCAGTGCCTCTCACCTGCCCGGATCGGGTGCTTCTCTAGGGATCTTTGTTCTAGTGAGTGGTGCCACCACCTGCCTGAACTCATGGCCCAGAGCACTGCCCTGTCCCAATCACATTCCCCTGTGCACCACCATACCTACCCCTAAAGTTCTTCCTGGCCTCATCCCTTCACTTCTGTCTCCATGGCCTTGGCCCCAGCTCAAGCCTTGTCCTCTGCCACCTGGACCATCAGCCCAGCCTCCTCTTTGGCTTCCCAGCCCACAGCATCCCCCCTCAATCCATCCCCCTAATGGAGGGCTTCCTGACACTAGAGCTGACCTCACTACTCCCCTGCTCACAAGCCTCCCCGTGGCCCCTCACCTCTCCCAGGATAAAGTCCCAACGCATCATTCTGTGTCTCCTCCTCTCTGTCTCCACTGTCCTGACCCTAACTCAACCCTCATTCTCTGCCTCCTGGACCCTCACCCTAGCCTCGTGACTTCTGGTCTGAGATGTGAGAGCACCTGGCAAGGTAAATGCTCCAGGAGGGTTGCTGCCTCCCATTTCCTGCCACCACAAAATGTTTTCAGCTCCCTGGCATTGAGGAAGCTTCCCTCTTCCCAGCCTAGGGTTTCATGTGGGCATTTAGGCGCTCCCAGTATATTGTTGCATGGCAAGCAATCCTAAAATATACAAGACTGCATTTAGTATGTTGTAAAATTCTTTACTAACCTCAAATTGTCTACTGGAAACTATGGGCTCCTTTTTTTTTTTATTGGTGGGTGGGGGGCGGGTGTGTTTGTGAGATGGAGTTTCACTTGTCACCCAGGCTGGAGTGCAGTGGCTCTATTTTTGCTCACTGAAACCTCCACCTCCCAGGTTCAAGCAATTCTCTTACCTCAGCCTCCTGAGTAGCTGGGATTACAGCTGCGTGCCACCACACCCAGCTAATTTTTGTATTTTTAGTAGAGACAGGGTTTCACCATGTTGGCCCGGCTGGTCTTGAACTCCTGACCTGAAGCGATCCACCTGCCTCGGTCTCCTACAGTGCTAGGATTACAGGTGTGAGCCACTGCCCCTGTTCTCTGTAGGCTTCTTTAACCCATCAGAGAGACTCCCTGGTAAGGATCAGGGGCTAACTACTGGTGCCTCTTCAGCTGTCAGTCCATCCTCCTTTGCTTGTACCCACCTTCCAGTCAGCAAGGCACAACAATGTTGTTACAAAGGAAACAAACTCAATTTGGCCCATTTCCTGGTAATGCAATCTCCCAAACAGGTTTGTGTGACCCAAATTCCATTTTCCTTTGTTTCCCATGTGCAGTCCCAGTTGCATTTCCATGGGAGCCAATCCACCCACCCATAGAATGACTTGAAAATGTGTGAAGTACCAGGTGCGGTGTCTCAGGCCTGTAATCCCAGCACTTTGGGAGGCTGAGGTGGGCGGATCACGAGGTCAGGAGATTGAGACCATCCTGGCTAACACGGTGAAACCCCGTCTCTACTGAAAAATACAAAAAACTAGCTGGGCGTAGTGGCGGGCACCTGTAGTCCCAGTTACTCAGGAGGCTGAGGCAGGAGAATGGTGGGAATCCAGGAGGCAGAGCTTGCAGTGAGCCGAGATCACGCCACCGCACTCCAGCCTGGGCGGCAGAGCGAGACTACGTCAAAGAAAAACCAAAAAAACAGTGTGAAGTTCAGAAGTTTCATGCCAAGAAGTTTGCTGAGCATGATGTTTATATATTGATTAGGAGTAAAATGTTCATTTTACAAAATGTTACAACTTCTCCCTGTCCCCTCCTTCCACCCAGTATCCCCTGTTCCTCCCCCAGGCATTCAGGTCACTGTTCCTTTTTGTTGGGATCATTCTCGGTGTCTCATACAACTGGGTTGCAGCTCCATTCTTTGCCAGGAGGTGATGATAGAGGATTCCACGCACTCAGAATGCCTCAGGCCGGCCCCTGTGGCTTCTGTCCATGGAGGGAAGTGTCCTGCAGGGGGCGCTGTTGGTCCTTCAGGCAAGGTCGGGTTCCCTTGAAGTCTCTGTCCTAGCCGTTGCTGGTCTTCAGAAACACTGGGCACCGTTTTTCTCATGTCTGAAATGGAATTCAGGTGAGGTCCCACCAGTGCTGAGGTGCTTCATGTCAGGAAGAGTTGGGGAAGGAGTGGAATGGAGCAGAAAGGCGTCATCTGCTCACTGAGCTCAGATAGGAGGCCAGGGATCGGCAGATTCAGGAGCCCATTCCTGGTTAACCCCAGGGGCCCCACCCAGTCCTGGCCCTGCTCCTTACGTGCTGTGTGTCTTTAGGCAAGTTGCTTCCTGTCTGTGAGCCTCTTCTTTGTGTCCATCTTCCTGGGCCTAGGGCAAGCCCGATTCCTCCAGGCAGTGTCCAGAGTTCCAGATAGAAAAGAAAGAGAGAATGGGTGTCAGAAAGCTGGTCCACTCCTGGGCCTCAGGCTTGGGGGCCCTGCTCAGGGCTAGCCTGTTTGGGCATTGGTGTGGACTCCTGCCTCCTGGTCAGGACCTGGAAACGTGGGAGCAGGCAAGGCAGGAATGGGAGAGGGAGGCAAAGGCCCACCAGGCAGGGATGCAGGGGCCAGCCAGGAGATGGGAGATGGGGCTCCTGGGAGGGAGGCCAGTTTGAGTGAGAGCTCGGAGGAGAGAGAGGGAGAGAGAGCCAGGAGAGGAGACTGGTCCAGAGAGGAGGGAAAGGAAACGACAGGGCAGAGATAGAGAAAACAGAGAGAGGGGAGGAAGAGAGACCCAAGGGGGAGAGACAGGGAAGGAAGAGGAAAGAGAAGAGGAAGAGGCAGATTCAGAGGAGAGAGGAGAGAAAAGAGGTGGAAATGAAACAGGAGAAAGGGGGAGGAAAGGAGGGAGAACAGAGTGCAGGAAAAAGCAGGAGGAAAGAGCCGGGCGCGGTGGCTCAGGCCTGTAATCCCAGCACTTTGAGAGGCCGAGGTGGGTGGATCATGAGGTAAGGAGACCGAGACCATCCTGGCTAACAGGGCAAAACCCTGTCTCTAGTAAAAATACAAAAAAAAAAAAAAAAAAAAAAAAAAAAAAAAGAGCCAGGTGTGGTGGCAGGCACCTGTAGTCTCAGCTACTCGGGAGGCTGAGGCAGGAGAATGGTGTGAACCCGGGAGGTGGAGCTTGCATTAAGCCGAGATCACGCCACTGCCCTCCTCTAGCCTGGGCGACAGAGCGAGACTCCATCTCAAAAAAAAAAAAAAAAAAAAGATGGCCAGAGCGGGAGGGGAGAGAGGAAGAGGTAGAAAGAAGGAAACAGAGTGAGGGGTCAGAAGTGGAAAGAGGAAGAAACGGGAAAGAAAGATGGAGTGAAAAAAGGGACAGGAAGGAAGAGAGGCAGAGGGGTGGGTGTCATGGCTGGTGAGCTGGGAGAAGAGGGAGGCAGAGAAACGGGTGAAGGAGGGAGCAGCCTAGGAGAAGGGGGTGAGGGAGAGGGGGCCAACTGCCCAGGGAGAGGGAGGGATGGAGGAGTGGGGAGCTCCAGCCAGAGAAGAGGAAAGAGAGAAAGGAGAGAGCCAGGAACAGGGAAGGAAAAGAGAGCTAGGAGGAGACCATGAGATAGAAAAGGGCGCAGAGAGAGGAGAGTGGCAGGGAGGAGAGAAAGGGGATGGAGAGAGGAGGAGGGAGGAGCACAGAGGGAGAGGAGAGGAAACGCCAGAGAATCTGCTAGAAGGAAGAGAGGAGAGAGAAGAGGGGGGAAGAGGGGACAGCGGAAGTGAGAAAAAGGACAGTGGCAACAGTGAGGACAGCGAGAAAGAACAGGAAGAGGGGAAGAGAAGAAATGGGAGAGGGAACGAGGGTGGGAGAGAAAACAGAACAGAGAGGGGGCAGAGACAGCAGACTGGACCTAGGGGATGGAGTGGTGTGGAGCGGGAGAGAGGAAAGGAGGGTAGGAGAGGGCTGGAGAGAGGAGAAAAGAGAAAAGGAGGGTAGGAGAGGGCTGGAGAGAGAGGAGGGAAGGTAAGAAGGGAAGGAGAGAGACATTAGGGAAGAAGGAAGGGAGAAAGGAAAAAAGAATACAAAAAAGAGCAGAGAGAAAAGAACAGGCCAGGCATGGTGCCTTGCACCTGTGGTCCCAGCACTTTGAGAGGCTGAGGCAGGAGGATCACTGGAGCCTGGGAGGTGGAGGCTGTACTACTGCACCCCAGCCTGGGTGAGCGAGGGAGAAAAAAGCAGAAGGGAAAGAAGAGGTGCTGGAGTGTGGAAGAGCAATATGGAGAGAAAGAAGGGAGAGAGGATTGGAAGTGGTAGGAGACAGAGGACCCTGCCCCTCCAGCTGAGGAGGGGGCGCCCCCCTAAGACAGCAGATGTCTGAGCGTCAGCCCAGAGACCGGGGCAGGAAGCAGGGACGTGAAGCAGGTTAGGAGCCAGTGCGAGGCAGGGAGAGGGCCAGGTAACTGAGCGGCCAGGGGTCTCCCCGGCACAGCCCAGGCTACTGCGGAGACAGGCGACCAGACCTGGCAAGTCCAGGCTGGGAACTTGGCCATGCAGCAGAAATGTTCCCCAGCCTCACAGAAACATTCCCTGCCTCAACGGAGCGCAGCCACCCCAGGGCCATCTCTGTGACCCAGGGAGAGAAAGGACGATGAATGGGACTAGACAAGGATGGGGAGAAATGGAGCAGCTGTGGAAAGTGCAGCAGAGAAGGGCCCAGGAGAAAGGTGGAAGGGAAGGAGCTGGGGGGCGGGAGAGCAGGAAACAGAACGGGACAGAGACAGCTGCCGGGGAGGATGGGAGAACGGAAAGAAGCAGGAAACCCCAAGCGCTGAGCTGGGGGAGGGGAGTAAAGAGAAGGGAAGGAGGATTGGAAGGGAACTGGAGAATGAGAGAAGCAAAAGTGTCAGAGTAGGGGTGTGTGTGTAGGAGGGCGGGAGAACCAATGACAAGACAGAAAAGTCACAGAAAGCAAAGCAAGACCGGACTCCTCATCCAGTAACACTGCGTCAGGTCATCGCCCTCCCCTGCCCCACCCCCAACCCCATAACTGAAAACAGGTAGGAACCTGGATAAAATATTCTTAACAATTTTTTTTTTTTTCCTGAGACGGAGTCTTGCTCTGTCGCCCAGGCTGGAGTGCAGTGGTGCGATCTTGGCTCACTGCAAACTCTGCCTCCCGGGTTTAAGCGATTCTCCTGCCTCAGCTTCCCAAGTAGCTGGGATTACAGGCGCCCACCACCACGCCCGCTAATTTTTATATTTCATAGTAGAGACAGGGTTTCACCATTTTGGCTAGGCTGGTCTCGAACTCCTGACCTCATGATCTGCCCGCCTCGGCCTCCCAAAGTGCTGGGATTACAGGCGTTGAGCCCGGCCCTTAAAAGCATCAAACTACAGACAAGACCGTAAGGAAGCTGTGGGTCAACGCGGAGGGATGCGGGAACCCATCCCGGTGAAGCGGCAGCCTCAACATCCTTTCTCCCTGGGATCTCTTAGATACATTGGGAATTCCATGTGGACAGCCTGGGTGAAAGGGGGACCCAGGGCCCTCACCTGGGCTACCTGAGGTGGGTGGACCTGCCACTGTGCCAAGGTGTAGCCTGGGCTCAGAGGAACATGCCCTCTGCCTCGTCCCTGACATCCTTTTCAAATCCAACATGCAGAGCAGGGGCGCAAGCGACCAGGCAAGCAGGGAAGGGAGAGACAATGAGCAAGAGCCAGTGGGACGGCGGGGCGGGGCAGATGGCAGAGGTTCGCTGCTGGAAAATCAGATGCAGACTATGAAACGCCTGTGCTTACTATGTTACTACTAATAATAATAGTAAAAGGCGAAAAACCAGGCTCGTTGATACACTGATATTAACAAGAACAGAATACTGAGAGAGAGAGAGAGGTGAGGAGGAAGGCAGACGAGGGAAGGCTGGGTTTCCTGCCGTCCACTTTGTGACCTCCCGCGTGATGGCGTGTCCTTCCAAGTCATGCGGTAATGTCCCTGTGACCCAGATAATGAGCTGCAGACGGACGGGAATGTGCAGCTGTGGAGACACGCGAGCTGATGGTCCCAGGACCTGGCAGGACATGAAACGAGTTTCCTAAAGGGTGAAATAGATTGCAGGACCAATCGTCCCGATCGTCCAAGGCAGGATAAAAATATCCCAGCGCTTGGAGGAGCCCTCCCTGCCCCGTCTCATCGGAGGGACCTCGGGGCCTCTGCAGCTGCAGCTGTTGGAGCCATCAAGAAGACAGGGACGCGGGAGGGGGACAGGGACCAGGAGGAGAGGGGACGGCAGGAGTCGGGGGTGGGGTGGCTGCGAGGAGAAGGCTGTAGGCGCCAGGTATCAGAGGAGCTAGTGGGAGCAGAGAGGAGGAGAGGGAAGGGTCAAGGACAATGACTGACAGAGAAACTGGAAAGGAAGTAGCGGGCATGGAGAGGCGAAGCTGGGAAGGACTTGGGGGGCTGGAGGCGAGGGGAGAGAGCTTGTGGGGTGAGGGAGAAAACGGAGAGGAAAGAGCGAGGAGAACAAAATACTAAGAAGGTCAGGAAAGAGCAAGTGAAAGTGAGGATGGAAAGGAAACAGGAGAGCCCCATGGAGGGAGGATGGGAGAAAGAGTGTGTGTCAGAGACAGAGGGGGAGAGAACAGGAGAGCCCCATGGAGGGAGGATGGGAGAAAGAGTGTGTGTCAGAGACAGAGGGGGAGAGAGAGACAGCGAGAAAGAGACAGCAAGAGAGGGAGATAGCGAGACAGACAGCGAAAGAGACAGCCAGAGAGAGACAATGAGACAGAGACAGACAGCGAGAGACAGAGAGACGGCTAGAAAGAGAGACAAAATGATGGCGTGAGAGAGAGAGGGACAGACTGAGAGAGACAGCGAGAGACAGGCGGGAGAGAGAGAGGAGCAGAGAAGCGCCAAAGAGAACCCACCGGGGCGTGTCGAGGGGAAGCCAGGTGGAGCTCACTGAAGGCGCAAGGAGAGGAAGGGGAGAGGCACATCCAAGGGACAGAAGCTGGAGGTGAAGGAGGCGGAGGAGGGAGGGAGACCAAGGGCACAGGCCCTGCTCGAAGTGCTGCCCCTTGTCCCCGACCCCCTTGTCTCCTTCTGACACAGTCCAGTGCTGTGGACAGGTGCAGTCAGGCTGGGGCCCCATCAGCACTTCCTGTGGGGGTCAGGTACAGACAATGAGGAAATGACAGGGTGGGGATGAGGGGTAGGACCCAGCGCACCGGAAGGAGAGAGGGCAGAGGACGGGGTGGGGGGGGCGGCGGTGGCAGTCTGGAGGACAAGGGAGAAGATCCCAGACAGGCTGACAGCCACAAGGTGGACAGTCAGGAAAAGGTGGGGCCGGGTGGAAGCAGGTGGAGAACTGGAACATCGCCCAAGGGAGGAGGAGCAGTGTGCAAGACCTAGAGAGGAGGAAACATGAGGATCCAGCCAAAGAAAGGACAGACAGGGACAGGGACAGCCTGTGTGTCTGTGTGTTATGGAGAGAGGGGAGAAGGAGGAGGAAGGAGGAGGAGGGGGAAAGAGGAGGAGGGAGAGGAAAGAGGAGGAGTAGGAAGGAGGAGGGAGAGGAAGGAGGAGAAGGAAGGAGGAGGAAGAGGAAAGGGGGAGAGGAGGGGTGAGGAGGAGGGAGGAGGAGGCAAGAGGAGAAGGAGAAGGAAAGAGAAGGGAAGGGGAGGAGGAGGAGGAGGAAGGAAGAGGGAGGAGGAAGAGGAAAGGGGAGAGGAGGAGGAAAGGAGGAGGAAAGAGGAGGAGGTGGAGGGAGTAAGAGCGAGAAGGAGGAAGGAGGAAGGAAGAGGAAAGAAGAGGAAGGAGGAAGGAGGAAAGGAGGAGGGAGGAGGGGGAAGAAGAGAAAGGAGGAGGAGAGGGAGGAAGGAGGAGAGGGAGGAAGGAGGACGAGGGAGGAGGAAGAGGAGAAGAGGGAGGAGGGAGGAGGAGAAGGAAATGAAAGGAGGACGAGGGGGAAGAGGAGGAGAAAGGAGGAGGAGAGAGGAAGGAGGAGGAGGAGAAGGAAGAAAGGAAGGAGGAGGAGGAAAGAGGAAGGAGGAGAAGGGAGGAGGGGTAAGAGGAGAAAGAGGAGAGGGAGGAAAGAGGAAGGAGGAGGGAAGAGGAGGAAGGAGGAGGAGGGAGTAAGAGTAGGAAGGAGGAGGAAGAGGAGGAAGGAGGAGGAGAAGGAGGAAAGAGGAGGAGGAGCAGGAAAGAGAAGGAGGGAGGAGGAGGAAGTAGGAAGAGGAATCAGGGAGGAGAAGGAGGAAGGAGGAGAAGAAGGAGGAAGAAAGGAGGAGAGGAGGAAGGAGGAGGAGGAAGGAGGTGGAGGAAGGAGGAGGAGGAAAGGGGGAGGAGGGAGGAGAGGTGGAGGATGAAAGGAGGGCAAAGGATGAAAGAGGAGGGGGGGAGGAGGAGGAAGGAGCAGTAAAGAAGGGGAGGAGGAAAGGAGGAGAGAGGAGGAGGGAGGAGGAGAGGTAGAGGAAGGAGGAGGATGAAGAGGAGGGAGAAGGAGGAAGAAGGAAGAGGAAAGAGGAGGAGGAAGGAGGTGGAGAAAGGAGGGGGAAAGAGGAAAGGAGGAGGGGAGGAGGAAAGAGGAGGAGAAAAGGAAGAAGAGGAAAAGGAGAAGGAAGGAGGTAGAGGAAGGAGGAAGGAGGAAAGGGGAGGAGGAAGGAGGAGGAGGAAAGAGGAGGGGCAGCTGCATGAAGAATCATGAAAATAAAAAGGTGATCAAGAAGGTGGGAACCCTTGCTGGCATGTAGTGGGAGGGAAATGAGTGTGTGGAGGAAAGTGTGTGTCAAAGAGAAGCTGGGGCCGGGCGCAGTAATCACACCTGCAATCCCAGCATTTTGGGAGGCTGAGGCAGGTGGATCATTTGAGGTCAGGAGTTCGAGACCAGCCTCACCAACATAGTAAGACCCCGTTTCTACTAAAAATACAAAAATTAGTGAGGCGTGGTGGCGGGCGCCTGTAATCCCAGCACTTTGGGAGGCTGAGGCAGGAGAATCACTTACACCCGGGAGGCGGAGGTTGCAGTGAGCCGAGATCACTCTATTGTACTCCAGCCTGGGCAACAAAGCGAGTCCCCATCTCAGGAAAAAAAAAAAAAAAGGGTGGGGGGGAAGTTGGGGGCATGCAGAGACAGGAACAGAGTGGGGGCAGGGGTGAGGGGAGAGATTCAGAGAATGGGAGAGAGGAGAGGGTGAGCGAGACAGAGGAAGGGAGTCACAGAGGAGAGGTAGAAGGAGAAACGGGGAGGGGCAAATCCTCTTTCCCGCCCGAGCCTCAGTTTCCTCATCTGCTCTCTCAGGTGATGAGGTGTCCAGGGACCATATGCCAAGTGCCTGCAGGGCAGAGAGGCCTGCGGAGGGAAGAGGGAGGTGGAGGAAGGAGGCTCGGGCTTGAATCCAGTATGGTGACTGGCGGCAGAAGCGTCCCCTTCATGGGCACAGGCTGCTTCTCAGGCTCAGATTCTAGAGTGTTCCTTCCTAGAGCCCCTCCAGGCCTCCTTCAGCCTTCCCCACCCTGCCCCGACCTGGGAGGGAGTGGCCATTGTCGTCCACATATTTTTCCAAGGGAGAAATCGGACTGCAGCCCAAATCCTCCTTCCTCCTCCTCTTTCCTGCAGCCCCGTGCGGTGTAGCTGGCCGCCCCTTCTAGGGCTGTGGCAGCTGAGACTCCTGGGGGACACCTAAACCCCTTCCGTCTGGAAGGTTTGGAGTTTCCACCGCTGAGAAGAAGAAAACAAGAGGGAGTCGGTGGAGTGGAAGGGGCAGGGGGAAAGGAAGGTCTAAAGAGAGTCGCCTGGTACACAGTCGGCGCTCAATTGGTGCCCTTTCCCTTTCCTAGGGGAGAGCACAGAGAGCAGGAAGGCAGAGAGAGGAAGGGAAAGGAGGAATCGAGGGTGAGAAGGGGAAGCTATGATGCCTATAAAAAGCCTGGCACACAGTCGGTGCTCAAAAGCTGCCCATTCCCTTCAGGACCACATGAGAAAGGAGAAGAAATGCCCGCAGAGGAAAAGCAGGAGGAGAGGCAGCCTAAAGAGAGGGGCATGGGGCCGGGCGTGGTGGCTCACGCCTGTAACCCCAGCACCTTGGGAAGCCTAGGTGGGCGATTGCTTGAGTTCAGGATTTCGAGACCAGCCTGGGCAACCCGGTGAAACCCCATCTCTACTAAAATACAAAAAATTAGCCGGGCGTGGTGGCGTGTGCCTGTAATCCCAGCTACTCCGGAGGCTGAGACAGGAGAATCGCCTGAACCCGGGAAGCAGAGGTTGCAGTGAGCCGAGATTGCACCAGCCTGGGCGACAGAGCGAGAGTCCATCTCAAAAACAAAAACTAAAACAAACAAGAAAAAACAAAGGCGGGGGGGTGCGCATGGGTGGAAAGTGTGAAGCAGACAGTAGGTTTTTGTTAAGTATTATTTATTTTCCCCAAGAGAGGAGAAAGTAAAGGAGGAGTGAGAAGAGGAGGAAAAGGAGAAGGAGGAAGAGGAGGAAGAGGAGAAGGAGGAAGAGAAGGAAGGGAGGATGAGGATGAGGAGGAAACTCCAGCAGAGAGAATAGAATAGATTGTTGTGTGGGAAGGAGACAATATATGTAAAGTGACTAATACACAGTAGGTGCCTAATAAATGCCCACTCTCCTCCCCAGCAGCAAGCACAGAGAAAGCAGCCAGGAGGAAGGGAGCAAACAGAGAAAAGGAGAGAAGGAGACAAGGGAGAACAGAACCTGTGAGGCAAGCAGACAGTGTAGATGAAGGGGCAGCATACAGCAGGCACTCAACACATGCCTATTTCCTCTCCCAGGAAAGAGCTGGCAGGGCAGAGAGGATGGGGAGAAGCTGGAGGAGAGAAGGAGGCAGGGAGAAGAGAAGAAATGAGAACAAGTGCGCTGGTGAGGTGGCGAGCACACAGGAGGCACTCAGTAAATGCACATTGTCTTCTTTGGAGGAGCAAGAGAAGACAAGTGAAGGCACAGACAGGAACGAGAGGAAAAGGTGTTGGCCCAGGAGGCCTCCATGGGGGTGGAGGAGCAGAGGGAGGAGGGATCAGTGAGAGGAATCTGGCAGAGGAGAGGATACTCAGGGAGGGGGCATTGCAGGTAAACCATGGGGCACACAGGAGGCGCTCAGTAAACACCTGTACTCTTCCCCGGAAGAGGACCCGGAGAACAGAACAAGGGGATAAGCTGGCAGAGCGAGAGGGGCAGCGAGAAAGAGGCAAGAGGAGGTGAAGTGGGATATTAATTGGCTGGCATACAGTAGGTGCCCATAATTGCTTGTTTTTGTCCTTGAGAAAGAGCTGATGGAACAGAAAGAAGTTAGAGATAAGGCAAGAAAGAGAAGTGAAGAGTTGGGGGAGAGTAAGAAGACTCTCTGGCACACAATAGGTGCTCCATAAATGCCCATTTTCTTCCCTGGCAGAGAGCAGAAAGAAGCAGAGACTGGTGGAGTCAGTGGAGACTGAAGGGCAAGAAGAGAGTAGAGAAAGGACACAATTGCTTGCATACCAGAAGTGCTCAATAAATGTAGTCCTTGCCTTGGAAGAGGGTAGAGAGCTCAGAAACACAGGGAGAGGACAGAGAGGGACCAGGGAGGAAGAGAGTGAGGAGAGAGGTATGTAAAGTGTCTGGTACACAGTAAGCACTCAAAATGTGTCCACTCCCTCTGCCAGGAGAGAGCAGAATGTCAGAAAGGAGAGGAAACTAATAGAGAGGGAAGAAAGGGGCCAGGCACCGTGGCTCATGTCTATAATCCTAGCACTTTGAGAGGCAGAGGTGGGAGGATCGCTCGAGCACAGGAGTTCAAGACCAGCCTGGCCAACATAGAGAGACCCTATCTCTACAAAAAATACACAAATTAGGCTGGGTGCGGTGGCTCACTCCTGTAATCCCAGCACTTTGGGAGCTGAGGTGGGTGGACCACCTGAGGTCAGGAGTTGAAGACTAGCCTGACCAACATGGTGAAATCCTGTCTCTACTAAAAATACTTAAAAATTATCCAGGCATGGTGGCAGGCACCTGTAATCCCAGCTATTCGGAAGGCCGAGGCAGGAGAATCTCTTGAACCCAGGAGGTGGAGGTTGCAGTGAACCGAGGTCATGCCATTGCACTCCAGCCTGGGTTACAAGAGCAAAACTCCATCTCAAGTAATAATAATAATAAAAAATTAGCCAGGCATGGTGGTGCGTGGAGTTCCAGCTACTTAGGAGGCTGGGGTGGGAGGATCGCTTGAGCCCAGGAAGTCAAGGCTGCAGTGAACTACGATTGTGTGCGCTCCAACCTGGGTGACAGAGTGAGACCCTGTCCCAGAAAGAAAAAAAGAAAGAAAGGAATGGGGGTGGGGGGAGGAAAGAATGTAGTAAGAGAGGAGCCGTGTTCCTCAACTCCTCGGCGCATAGTAGGTGCTCAGTACATGCCCGTTTCCTTCCCAGGAGAGACCAAGCAAATCAGAAAGAGAAAGGAACTGGGGCGGAAGGGACAGGAAAGCAAGAAGGATGGAAGGTGCAGACGCGGTTAGGGGAATTGCCTGTGAAGCATCAGGTGCTTAATCATTGCCTATTTCTTCCATGGAAGGAGCCAGAGGCACAGGAGGAACAAGTAGAGGGTGCCGAGGACACGAGAGGTGGGAGGCGGGGTATCTGAGGAGAGGCGAGGCGAGGAGGCATTTTGGGTGCATACAGCAGGTGCTCCATAAATACCCGTCCCCTTCCCCAGGCAGAGCAGAAAAAGTAGGCTTGGAGTAGGCAGAGACCCCAGGAAGGGAGGCCAGGGGAGGAGGAGAGTCTGAGGGTGGAGGCTGTGGGCCAGGCCCGCAGGAGGTGCCCCTTCCCCAGCCCAGCAGCTGTTGTGGCCACCCCTCCTCCGTGGCCCAGCCCACAGGCCTCCCCAGCTGGCCCGCTCCTCTGGAGCCCTGACAAGGGCCCATTGTCCTGGGCCTGGCACTGCCTGGCCTGGCCTGGCCTGGAGGGGGAGGGGAGGCTGCCCAGCCCTGCCCGGCCCTTGTCCCCTGTGTCTGTTTGTGTGTATTGGAGTGGGGGCGCTGCCTGGTCTCTGTCTCCGAGTCTCTCTCTGTGTCTCCCTGTCTCTCACGTGCTGTGTCTCCTTGATCTGCCGTCTCTCTCATCTCTGAACTTACGGCCCCATCTTGTCTCTGTCTTACTCAGTCTCTTTCTCCGTCTCTCTCCGTGCCTGTCTCTGGTTCTCTCTCTGCATCCATCTCTGTCTCTGGGAGGGAGAAGCCCCACCCCACCTCCGGAATTCCCACCCCTAGACCCAGGATCAGGGCTGGGGGCTGAGCTGAGAGGCAGAGGAGTGAGGAAGGAAAGAAGGAGGCGCAGAAGGGAGAGAGGTGAGGACAGAAACAGCTTTATTCAGCAGGGACCACAGAGGCCCGGAGGGAGGGCTTCATCCGGGGAGCTGGGGAGAGAGGAGGAGTCAGAGAAAGACAGGAGAGACAGACAGAGGCAGAGAGAAGTGGGGGGAGAGACAGAGAGAGAAATGGGGGGAGAGACAGAGACAGAAAGAAGTGGGGGAGAATCAGAGATAGAAATGGGGAAGAGACAAGTGGGGGAGAGGCAGAGACAGAAGTGGGGAGAGGCAGAGACAGAGAAGTGGGGAGAGGCAGAGACAGAGAGAAATGGGGGAGAGACAGACAGAAAGAAGTGGGGGAGAGTCAGAGATAGAAATGGGGAAGAGACAGACAGAAGTGAGGGAGAGGCAGAGACAGAGAGAAGTGGGGGGAGAGACAGAGACAGAGATAGAAGTGTGGGAGAGGCAGAGACAAGTGGAGCAGAGACAGAGACAGAAGTGGGGGAGAGTCAGAGACAGAAATGGGAAAAAGGCAGAGATAGAAGTGGGGAGAGGCAGAGACAAATGGGGGAGAGTCAAAGATAGAGAAAAGTGGGGGAGAGACAGAGAAATGGGGGAGATAGAAATGGGGAGAGACAGAGACAGAGAGAAGTCGGGGAGAGACAGAGATAGAAGTGGGGGACAGAGACAGAGAAATAGGGGACAGTCAGAGATAGAAGTGTGGGAGAGACAGAGAGAAATGGGGGGAGAGACAGAGGTACGGGGGAGACAGAGAGAAGTGGGGAGAGACAGAGAAGTGGGGAGAGGCAGAGATAGAAAGAAATGGAGAGACAGAGACAGAAGTGGGGACAGACAGAGAAATGGGGACAGTCAGAGACAGAAGTGGGGGAGAGGCAGAGATAGAGAGAAATGGGGTGAGAGAGACAGGCACAGAGATACAAAGCCAGGGAGAGACAGAGAGAGATGGGGAGAAAAAGGAGAGTAAGAAAGAGAAACAGGGGGTGCTGAGGGAGACTGAGAGAAAGTTGGGGGGAGGAGACAGAGACACAGAGAAGGGGTGGGAGGAAGAGACAGATGGAGAGACAGAGAGAGACAGACGGAGAAGGTGGGGGAGAGAGAGATGGAGAGAACGACAGAGAGAATGAGAGACAGAGACAGTGAGAGGAGAGGAAGGGAGATGAGGTGGGAGAGAAGGAGGTACAGAGAACTGGGGAGATAAAGAGAAAGGGACACAGAAAGACGGATGGGGAGAGAGACAGAAACAGGGAGAAAGAGGAGAGAGGGATGGAGAGAGAGAGGAGAGAGGGAGACGGAGAGAGAGAGAGAGGGAGAGACAGGAGACAGGGAGACAGAGAGAGAAGACGCACGGAGCCTTGCGGCAGGAGGTGGAGGAAGGAGCAGACCCTCTCACCTGGCATCGGTGGCGGCTGAACCCTGGGCCTGACCGTGTGATTTAAGGGGTACCCTGGGGGTGAGACCGCCCCCCCGCCACTGCCTTATCTGGCCAGACCCAGCACTGTGAGCTAAATCGGGCAGCAGCTGTCACCACCGGGGGGTGCGGGACAGCTGTCCCCCTCCCCCTGCACCTGCCCTGCACCTGCCTCGTGACCGTAGCCCCTCCCTCTCCCCTTCTGCAGCCTGGGGGTGCTGAGAGGCCGCTGGCATCTGCGGGGGGTGACCCAGCCCCCTCAGCTCTGGGACGGGCCTGGCTGGGAGCCCTGGGGCAAGCGGCAGCCCTCTGAGTCCCGAGGCCCTCTCCTGGGAAGAGGGGTCCCAGTGGGTGGAGGCACAGGCGCTCTGCACTGTGAGGGGCCTGCAGTAAGTGCTTAGTTGATGCGATGACCTGGTCTGCCCTGCCCGCTCTCACCTGCCAGAATGTGGGGGTTAGGGCAGGAGGGAGTGGGAGCAGGAGGTCAGCTGGCCCCTCTCCCCCCACACCCCACCCCAGCTCCTCCTCCCTGGGCTCCTCACTCCGGACCTTATTTGGCCATAGCCCAGGACGCACCTGGGGGCCACAGCCCCTCCTGCCACTCAGGCCCAAGAATAGCAACACTCAGGCCCCCGCCAGTCTGTCTGGGACCTGCGATGGGACAGGCAACAGGCACAGGGTGGCAGGGAGGGGCCCAGGGGCACAGAGAGAAGGGGAGGGGCACAGAGAGAAGGGTAGAGACACAGAGAGACAGAGTGGAGAGACAGCGAGTTGAAGAGAGACTGAGAGCGAGGGGGAGAGACAGAGACAGGGTCAAAGAGACAGAGAGGGGTGCAGAGAAACACCCAGCAAGAGAGAGAGAGAAGGGAGACTCAGGCGAAGCAAGAGACAGAGGTAGACACAGAGACAGAGGGGGCTTAGCCAGGAGCCTGGGGCCAGACACCCAGACGGGGCAGAGAGCAAGACCCACACCAGCAGAGGCATGGGGAGCCCGGCGGGTGGGCAGGAGGTGCAGGGGTCTGAGCTGTTCTGGAGTTGGGGTGTCTGCAACCCCCAGCAGCTTCCCCTTCGGTGCTATCTGGCTTTTCACTTTACGACCCGCCCTTTGACCTTGGGAAATCTTGCAAACCAGAACCTGCCACACCCTGGTCCCTGCGTGGCGAGGGCTTTTGTGAGCGTGCCCTTCAGGGCATCAGTTCCACCTTGCTGGGGGGGTCATGGGCAGCTCGTGGGCTGCCTGGATGAACTGCCTGCCTGGGCGCAAGGGTCTATGGCTCCTGGAGGGGATGCGCCCCAAGCCGGGGACCCCTTGCCTCCCTGTGCCTGAGTCCCCCACTTCTGCAGGTGCCTAACGGGGGTCCCAGGGTTCAGCCAGGCCCCTGGGCACTTTCCACTCATTCCTGCTTCCTCATCTCCCAGGGCCCACCAGGCTCAGACCCACCTCTCTATCCCCCTCAGGGGCCTGGCTCCAGCCCTGCCCTCCCAGCCTCCTTCCTGGCCTCCCGGCCTCTGGTCCCCCCTCCATTCTGAGCCTGCAGCTCCAGAGGGGTGTCTGCATCCAGAGCTGACCTGCCCTTCCCTTCTGGCAGCTCCCAGGTTGCCCTCAGAGGTCCCGCCTGGTTGGGTTGCCGGCAGGGACCCACCCTCCTCTTTCATCATCTCCTCAAATAACTCTGGCGATAAACAGCTGTAGCGTTCTAGGTCTCATCCAGGATGACTTCCAATTCTGGAGTGCCCTCCCCTGCCCCGCCGGCCTCTGCAGAGCCCTCCTCAGCCTTCCGTGGCCAGCTTGTCTCTGGGCCATTTTATGCGACTCGCTTGTCCCAGGATCTCTTCTCTGTCCTCTGGTCCCTGCAGTGCCCCATGGGAACCCTGTAAAAGCCCCCACTGCTGGGACAGGAACTTTTGGTGTTCCCTTGGGCCTCCTCACAGGGTGGGAGCTGGGAGGGTGTCCCTCCTCCGCTGTGAGGACCCTCATGATGACATGGGGCACATCGGGGGATCCAGGACACTCTCCCTGTCTCAAGGTCATGGCAGCCTTAATCCCACTCACAACCTCACTCCCTGTTGGCCGAGTAACACAACATATTCACAGGCTCCAGGGATTAGGACAGGGCATCTTTTAACTTAATTTTTTGCTGTTTGAGATGGAGTTTCACTCTTGTTGCTGAGGCTGGAGTGCAGTGGCACGATCTCAGTTCACTGCAACCTCTGCCTCCCGGGTTCAAGCGATTCTCCTGTCTCAGCCTCCCAAATAGCTGAGATTACAGGTACCTGCCACCACACCCGGCTAATTTTTGTTTTTTGTTTGTTTGTTTGTTTTTTGAGATGGAGTCTCACTCTGTCACCAGGCTGGAGCGCAATGGCGTGATCTTGGTTCACTGTAACCTCCGCCTCCCGGGTTCAAGCAATTCTCCTGCCTCAGCCTCCTGAGTAGCTGGGATGACAGGCGTGTGCCACCACGGCCAGCTAATTTTTGTAATTTTAGTAGAGACACAGTTTTCACCATGTTGGCCAGGATGGTCTCAATTTATTTACCTCGTGATCCACCCACCTTGGCCTCCCAAAGTGCTGGGATTATAGGCATGAGCCACTGCATCTGGCTTAATTTTTTTTTTTTTTTTTTTGAGACAGAGCCTTACTGTGTCGCCCAGGCTGGAGTGCAGTGGCATGATCTCGGCTCACTGCAAGCTCCACCTTCCAGATTCACGCCATTCTGCCTCAGCCAGTAGCTGGGACTACAGGCGCCCGCCACCATGCTTGGCGAATTTTTTAAATATTTTTAGTAGAGACAGGGTTTCACCGTGTTAGCCAGGATGGTCTCAATCTTCTGACCTTGCGGTCTGACTGCCTTGGCCTCCCAAAGTGCTGGGATTACAGGTGTAAGCCACCGTGCCTGGTCTATTATATTTATTTTTATTAATTTTTTTGAGACAGGGTCTCACTCTGTCACCCAGGGTGGAGTGCAGTGATTCTATCATGGCTCACTACAGCCTCGACCTCCTGGGCTCAAAGGATCCACCTGCCTCAGCCCCCAAGTAGCGGGGATCACAGGTGTGCACCACCAAGCTTAGCTTATTTTAATTTTTTTGTAGAGACAGGGTCTCGCTATGTTGCCCAGGCTGGTTTCAAACTCCAGAGCTCAAGTGATCCTCCTGTTTTTACCTCCCAAAGTGCTAGGGTTACAGATGTGAGCCATCATGCCTGGGCTATTATATTTTTGAGACAAGGTCTCTCTCACTCACGATCATGGCTAACTGCAGCCTTAACTTCCTGGGCTCAAGCAATCCTCCTGCCTCAGCTTCCCAAGTAGCTGTGATTACAGGCGCAGGCCACCATGTCCCGCTTATTTATTTATTTATGAGACAGAGTCTTCCTCTGTTGCCGAGGCTGGAGTGCAGTGGTGCCATCTTGGCTCACCAAAACCTCCACCTCCTGGGTTCAAGCGATTCTCCTGCCTCAGCCTCCCGAGTAGCTGGGATTACAGGCACCCGCCACCACACCCAGCTAATTTTTGTATTTTTAGTAGAGATGGGGTTTCACCATGTTGGCAAGGCTGGCCTTGAACCTTTTTTTTTTTTTGAGATGGAGTCTTGCTCTGTCACCCAGGCTGGAGTGCAGTGGTGCTATCTCGGCTCACTGCAAGCTCCGCCTCCCAGGTTCACACCATTCTCCTGCCTCAGCCTCCCAAGTAGCTGGGACTACAGGTGCCCGCCACCATGCCCGGCTAATTTTTTGTATTTTTAGTAGATATGGGGTTTCACCGTGTTAGCCAGGATGGTCTCAATGTCCTGACCTCGTGATCTGCCTGCCTCAGCCTCCCAAAGTGTTGGGATTACAGGCATGAGCCACTGCGCCTGGCCAGTCTTGAACTCTTGACCTCAGGTGATCCACCCACCTCGGCCTCCCAGAGTGTTGAGATTACAGACATGAGCCACTGGCCTCACATCCCACTTATTTTTAATTTTTTTTTTTTTTTTTTTGTAGAGACAGGGTCTTGCTATGTTGCCCAGGCTGGTCTCACACTGTGGACCTCAGCCTCCCAAAGCACTGTGATTACAGGCATGAGGCACCACATCTGGCCAGGGTGTGGACATCTTTGGGGCTGCTGTTCTGCCCACCTACCAATCAACGGAATAGAATGGAGAGTCAAGAAGTAAACTCAGGCATGGTGGCTCACACCTATAATCCTAGCACTTTGGGAAGCCGAGGCAGACAGATTGCTTGAGGTCAGGGGTTCAAGACCAGCCTGGGCAACAGAGCAAGATCCCATCTCTACAAAACAATTTAAAGAAAGTAGTCAGGGCTGGGCGCATTAGCTCAAGCCTGTAATCCCAGCACTTTGGGAGGCCGAGACGGGCGGATCACGAGGTCAGGAGATCGAGACCATCCTGGCTAACACGGTGAAACCCCGTCTCTACTAAAAAAATACAAAAAACTAGCCGGGCGAGGTGGCGGGCGCCTGTAGTCCCAGCTACTCGGGAGGCTGAGACAGGAGAATGGTGTGAACCCGGGAGGCGGAGCTTGCAGTGAGCTGAGATCCGGCCACTGCACTCCAGCCTGGGCGACAGAGCGAGACTCCGTCTCAAAAGAAAAAAAAAAAGAGAAAGTAGTCAGGTATGGCGGCATGCACCCGTGGTCCCAGCTACTTGGGAGGCTGAGGTGGGAGGATCACCTGAGCCCAGGAGTTCAAGGCTACAGTGAGCCGTGATTGACCCACTGCAATCCAGCCTGGGTGACAGAGTGAGACCCTGTCTCAATCAATCGAATAAAGAAGTAAACACCTGCTTTCTCCTTAGTAAGTACCCCCGTGGAACCCAGATCAAACTCATCCGTTCGCCACTGGTCTCTCTCCAGCGCCGGAGGAGCGTGAGCCCCAGGGGCACGGACTTGTATTGTTTTCTGCTGTGTCACTGATGAGGAAGCTGAGGCCCAGCGGTGAGCAACTGGCATGAGGCGGCAGAGAACCAGGAGGGCTCCTGGGCTCTCAGCCCCACCCATCAGGGTGTCTGGCCTGTCGGAGAAGTGGGAGTGACTGAGTGGAAGGGGCCCCAGAAGGGCGGGGCAGTCAGACACAGGCCAGGCCGGCAGAAAATCAGCAGATTTATTGAGGCAGTAGCGGCAGTGGGGAGCAGGGGTGTGGGGAGGGGGCCGGGCCTCCCCAGGCCTTTCCCAGGCACGCAGTGTGTGCAGTCAGAGGGGGACGCGCAGGGACTGTGCTGTGGGCGCTGACGGTCAGCTGAGATCAGTCTGTCCGAAGCCAGCAGCCCTTCTCCTCCACCTCCTTGGTCACCACCAGCAGCACCTCGCACAGGCCCTGGGCCAGCGCAGTCGCCAGGAAGGCCCTGGGTGGGAGAAATGGGGAGACTGAGGCTCAGCCAGCCTGGGCATTCCCTCTGGGGAGTGGGGTTTCAGGCCCCTGGTCTTGGAATCACCTCTGCGGGGCTCACCTGACTCCGTCCTCGTCCCCCAGGGCCTCGGGCGCCCGCAGCTTGGAGTCCAGGTTGTAGTAGATGCCGTCCACCTGGCGCAGGGCCACCCAGTGCCGCCGGCGCAGCGGCAGTGACAGCAGCCCCAGAGACACGGGCGAGGGTAGGTTCAGGATTAATCCCAGTACCTGGGGCAGGGCCAGCTGGGACAGGGGCCTGTGTGGGCAGAGAGGGGACACCGCCATCAGGGCCTGCTCTGCCCCCCGGTGAAATGTGGCTGACCATGTGGGGCCCAGGCCGGCGGTGGTGGGGGCCTCCTGAGCCCACCCAGAGGTGCTCCTTAATCAGCCACCCTGGTTCTCGACACTCATCCGTTCACCCGCCCACTCAAACCTCCCACCCATGCAGCCGCCCAACCAGACCTCCCACCCATCCACCCAGCATTCACCCAACTCACATCGGCCCTTCACCAACCACCATCACCCTGTCTGTCCAGCCACCCACCCACCAACTTACTCCTCACACAGCCACCCAGGATCCAGGCATGATCCGCCCACCCCACCGGGCCTCCCAGCCACCAGCCAACTTCCCAACAACGATTCACACTCACCTCCATCTATGCATTCACCTCCCTGTCACCATCACCATCCAATTAGCCATCTACTGTCCACCACCCACCACCCAGCCAGCCATTCACCCAACAGTGGACTCGCCATGCCCCCAGTCCTCACCCACTCTTGACCCACCTGCCATTGGTCTACCCCTCATCCACCAGCCACACACCTGGCCACTGGCCAGCCAGCCATCAAAACCTCCCATTCATCCACCCAACTCCCCAGCCTCCTGTCTGTTGTCCACTGACCATGAACACCCAATCCCCTCACTTCCCCTCACCCAACACATCCAACTACCTACTCAGCATTCACCTGGTAACCATCATCCACCCAGCATCTCAGCCTGGCGACCACCTGATCTCCCCCACTAACCCATCAGCGCCAGCCTTCCCGCACTCATGCCAACCCCCCCGGCCACATTCCCCTCCCTGAACCCCCAACAGGCTCACGCACTACAGGGTGCCCTCTGTGCCCGGCCCAGGATGTGCTGTGCTGCTCTGGGGCCTACCTCCTCCTGTCCCACCACACGGCGGCCAGGCCCAGCCCCTGCAGAGCGGCCATGATCACGTTGACGTCATAGTTGCCGGTGCCCAGGAGGCTGCGATGAGGGTTCAGCCGGGAGTCTGGGGCCAGCCTGGTAGGGGGGTGGCCAGAGTTGAGCTGGGGACCCCTGGAAAGGCCGCCCCACAAAATGGGGGTCCCAGGGGCCACAAGTTGCGTCAGCCTTTGACTCTCCCCACTTCAGACCCCACAACTCATCCACCCCCAAGTCCTGTCTCTCCTGCCCCAACTCTGCCCTGTCCCCAAGGCCCCAGTTGGGCTCTGTCTTCTCCCCCAGCCTCCAGCCTCCCTCCAGTCCATTCCCATGCGGCCCTGGCCCTCCCCTGCTCACAGCTCTCCCATAGCTCCCCAGCGCCCTGGACAAAGTCCCTGTCCCTCTCCCAGTCCCTTCCTCTGTCCTTCAAGACCCGCCTCAGATGTCAGATCCTCTGAGAGGAGGCTCGTGACCTTCAGGCTGGGTCGGGGCCCTGTCTGGGCTCCCCCAGTGAACTGAGCTACCTCAACGATGACAGCTGCCCGCATCACCCTCATTTAACACTGCTTGCTTCTCCCATGGGGTTGCCCTCACCTCTCCCCTGCTCACAGCCCACTCTGCTGCCGCATTTCCCCCGGGACAGAGTCCCACAAGGCCCTGCGTGGTCTGGCCCTGGTGGCCTCACCTCAGAGCCTCAGCACCCTCCTTCCTGGCCCCCTGGCCCCAGCCACATCCCTGGTGCCCACCGCCCCCCGCCCCACCCCCGCCAACCTTTCCTCCAGCTCTTCCCCTGCCCAGGAAGGCTCTTCCACCTGCCACCACTTGTCTCTGGGCCCTGCCTCTGAACAGCTGCACCTCTGTTCCCTATCTGGGCCCTGGGCAGGCAGGGCATGGGAGGAAAAGGCTTGTGGGTTTGTGTATGTGTGTTTCCCTCGCCATCCTCAGGCTGGCACTTGAATCTGAGTCATCTCAGGGTCTCCAACATGGCTTTGGTATGAAAGAGCTGGTGGGTCCTTGTTCTGAAGGACAGAGGAGATGAGTAAATACCATAATGATCAGTCTGAGGGGCTGGGACTCTTAGGATGTCTGGGAGCCAGAGGCGGCTTTGAGCAAGAGACAGGAGAGGCAGGCCCATCTCCAGGTGTAGAAAGACTCGCTAGGATCAGTGGGCACTGAAGGCAGAGAGAGACTGGAGGCCACAGGCAGGTTGGGCAGGAGAGGGTCAGGCCTGAGCTGGGGCCGGGGACGTGGGGACAGAGAGGAGGGAGTAAGAGATGATAAAGGATGGATTTTTTTTTTTTTTTGAGACAGAGTCTTGCTCTGTTGCCTGGCTCACTGAAACCTCTGTCTCCCAGGTTCAAGCAATTCTCCCACCTCAGCCTCCAGAGTAGCTAGGACTACAGATGTGTGCCACCACGCCCAGCTAATTATTTTTTATTTTTTAGTAGAGACGGGGTTTTGCCCTGTTGGCCAGGCTGGTGTGGAACTCCTGACTTCAAGTGATCCACCTGCCTCGGCCTCCCAAAGTGTTGGGATTACAGACGTGAGCCACTGCGCCCGGCCAAGGAGCGAGGTTGGACATCGTGAATAGTGAAGAGGAACATTCCATGCTGGCAGAGAAGGAAGCCACACCAGGCAGAAAGAAGTACCTGGAAGCCCAGAGGCTGCACAGGAGGGCTCACAGGAGTGGAGAGTCTGGTTTGAGGGGGGCTGTGAGGGCTGAAGTTGCAGAGGCAGGCTCAGCCTCTGCTATCGGGAGGGCCCTAAGTAGGGCGGGGGCGTGTTTAGGATGGACTGGAGAGCTGTGACAGGGCCCAGATAAGAGATGCCTGAAGCTGGGTGAGCCTGTAATCCCAGCTACTGGGGAGGCTGAGGTGTGAGGATCACAAGCTCAGGAGTTCAAGACTAGCCCGAGCAGCACAGCCAGACATTGTCTCTAAAGAAAGAAAGGACCATTGCACTGGGGCCTGGCTAGGGCTGAGGCCACAGGGACAGACAGGCACAGGAGGCAACATCTCCCCAGAGTCCCCAGCGTCTGGCTTAGGCAAGTGAGCTGGGGACAGAAGAAAGCCCCCAGGCTCAGCGCCTGCTTGGTGGCGAGACCCAGGTGGGTCGCTCTGCCGGAGCCCTGCTGCTCCAGGGGCCGGGGTGGGTGACGGTCACCTCTTGCAGATCTCATCGGCAGCCTCCTGGCTAAAGAGCTGCTGCTGCAGAACGTTGTTGAGGGCGTGGACGGCACATAGCTCCAGGCGCTGCCGTTCGTGGTACACAGAGGGTGGGCTCGGCTGTGCTCCCGGGGCCTGGGACATGCCGTCCTCGGCTCCTGCTGGAGGTTGGGAGGGGAAGAAGGTCCTCAGGGGCCCGGGATCTAGAGGTCCAACCTCCCAGCAGGCCTTTAGGGCATCGCCATTGATTGAGCTGGGGCTCGGGGCAGTGCGGGAGGACACTGGGCCCCTGACCCCGCTCCCTGGGTCTCCTGACAGTACACGTCCCTCCATCCCCTATTCCTATTCCTACGAAAAAGGCTGTCTCCTCTGCTCCCCTAGCAACAGAGAACCACCCCCATCAGGTCTCTAAGTAAAAGGGTCCCTATCATGGTCACCTAGCAACAGAGGAACCCGCCTCCCCTGTCCCTAGGTAACCGGGCACTCTGTGGTTACCTAGCAACAGAGCCCCTTCCCCACCGCACTAGGTAACAAAGTCTGTCCTCCGAGCACCTAGCAATAGAGAGTCCTCCTCTCCTGTCTCTAGGTGATAGGGTCCCCTCCGGTCTCCTAGCAACAGAAGACTCCCCCGGTCATGAAGCAGCGAGGCTCTCTGCTCTTGTCACCTGGCAACGGGGCCCCCTCCCCAGTCACTAAGCAACAGGAGTTCCTTTTCCTATACCCGGCAACCAGGCCCCTTCCCCGGACACCAAGGAATGGAGCCTTTCACCGACCCGAACCCCAACCACGGCGCTCGCCCTTTGCCTGGCAACGCCCCTCACCCCGCCTGCCTCTCCGCTCCAACGAGCCAAGGGCTTCCGCATCCCCTTCCTGGGTTGCGGCTCTGTGCTCCGAGTGCGGGGCGGACAGCACCGCACTGACTGGGCAGGCGGGATGGACTACAGCTCCCGGTGATCCCTGCGCGCCGGACTACGACTCCCGTGGGGCCCCGCGTGACTCCTGCTCCCCACCGAACGCCCGGGCCGCGCCGCCTTGAAGTCCGCCGTCGGGCCTAGAAAATGCCGCACTACAACTTCCGTCGGGCCCCGCGGCAAATCCCGGAAGTGCGCCTCAGAGGCCCTTCCTTCGCGTACGGCCGCGCCCACTACCGCTCAGAGCTTCTGGGAAATGTAGTGGGTACACTCTCGCGATAGCTTCCTGGAGCCGCGCTCTCGTGGGAGCTCGCCCCCTGCGATGGCGTCATGCGCGGTGCGCAGACGCAGCGTGACGTCACACAAGGGAAACAGGGACCAGGGACGGCAGGCGGTGCAGGGGCAGACAGCGGTGATCTTTACTGAGTCAGAAGGGAGATCCTGGGGAAGTGGGGCAAGGCAGGGTTGGGATAGTGGTAGTGAGAGGCCAGTAAGATGATCTCGTCTCGGGAGGAAGGAAGCTTCTCAGCAGAGATGGATCCCCGGCCTGGAGGGGAGCTGGCAGCAGGCTGCGGGGAGAGAGGGGAATGAGCGAGTGAGACAGAGGAGAGATGAGGAGACAGACACCTGGGGGAGGCAATGGTGGGAGGAGGGGACAGGCCTGGGGGCGGTGGAGGAAGACTCGGAGAGAGCGGAACAGAGCCCTGGGGGTGGACACAGACAGAGAGAGTCCTGATCAGAGGCGGGCACAGAGACTCAGAGAGGGGACGCGGACAGAGATGGAGACATCTACGGTGCCAGGATTCAAAGTCGTGGAGAGAGGTTAAGGAAATAAAGGTCAGAAATAAAGGTCAACAAATACAGAACCAGAGCTGCAGAACTAGCGAGAGCCCGGGATCCCCAAGCTCTGCAGAACGCAGGAGCCCAGGGCCAGGGGAGAGGGGCCTGGCCGCACCTAGGAGGCTCCGCCAGAAGGCCGTGACCGTGGCGGAGCCGGTTACCGCGCCTGGCTCGGCAGGGTTCTCTCTGTGGGTGTGCACAGCAAAGCTTCGGCCCCTGGGGCCCGGGTGTCCGCTCAGCTCTACATCCACCACGTGCATGTCCGTGAGGCTAGAACAAGTGGGGCGGTCAGTCTGGTTAGCCTGGACTCAGCCCAACACCCTGCTCACTCTGCTCACCTGAGATCAGCCACAAGCACACCAGTCACCCCATCGAAGCCCAGGCTGGGAGCAGCCAGGGCAGCCGCCGCCATGGTGTTGGAATTTCGGGGGGCAAAGGGGCAGAGCCCGCGGACAGGGCCTTCGTAGAGCACAGTGCGGGGCCCGGTGCTGTGGGCTGCAGCCAGGGGTCCCTCGAGCCGGAAGCCATCGGGGTGTGTGGCCATGGTAACACGAAGGCTCTGGAAGCAAGAGCCCGGGTTAGGGGGAGTGGGGTCTTTGCAGGCCTCCCCTGGTTCCTGGGGAGCCCAGCAGGCCCTCACCCGGAGGCCCCCAGCTGCATCCAATCTCGTGATGTCCTCAGTGCCCCACAGGGCCCCTCGGGCCACAAACACGGCATGGTTCCAGTGCTGTGAGGCCTCCAAGAGCTGCCGCTCTGTGGTCTGGTCACTTAGAGCTGAGGGGGACCCCACCTGGGGTGGATGAAGGAGGAGAGGGTTGAGGTCAGGGAAGGATATCCACTTTAGGGTGGGGTGAGACCAAGACACAAGGGGTAGGGCTCCGCGTGAATGGTTGGGGTGGGGCTTACCAGGAGATTGGCATGGCGCAGGATTTGTGCCCCAGATTCATGGATTATTTTGGGATGGGCCACTTCCACAACCAGATCAGGGTGCCTGGGAGAGGGGAAAGAAGGCAGAGGGTCTTGGAGAGGTATTAGGCCTCTTCTTCCCAAAGTTCCCTCTGAGTCTACTGAGGGCTGCCCCTCTTTTCCCTGGCCTGGGAGGAGAAATGAGATGAATGGGCTCGTCCCGTTTCACATTTGCTTGAACCAAGGCCCAGAGAGGATCAGGGAATCCCTGAGATCACACAGTGGCTAAGAGGGCCAGGACAGGAGCTTCAGGGAGCTCCACTCTCCCATGGCAAGGTCACTGACCTTTCCCCAAGGGCAGCAAGCTTCTGGAGCTGCAGAGAAGGGGGCACGCTCCCTGCCATTCGTCCTGGGTCACGATTCCAGACAAAAACAAGTTCTAGGCCAAGTTCTGGTCCCTGAGCCAACAGGCGGGAGACGAGGGACTGTCCTGAGGAGAGGGAAAGGAGAGGGCTAGAGATCCAGAGAGAGGGGGACAGAGACCCAGAGAGAGGGGGGGGGGGACAGAGGCCCAGAGAGAGGGGACAGAGACCCAGAGAGAGGAGGTGAGGACAGAGACTCGGGGAGACAGAGGTGGGGCCAGGGGCAGAGATTCAGAGGGACAGGAGGACACAGGCCCAGAGAGAGAGGAGGTGGGGACAGACTCAGATGTCAGGGGGAGGGTAGACAGAGATGGGGGCAGGGGCAGAGACCCAGTGTGGTGGACAGAGGCCCTGAGAGAAGGGAGACAGAGACCCAGGGTGGGGTTGTGTTGGGCAGACCCAGAGACACAGCTAGGGGCAGATAGAGACAGAGAAAAGTGTCTGTGGAGGGCAGAGAGTCTTGGGGGCTTTAGGAAGGGGCTTGGGGAAGGAGGCCCAGGATGGTCAGGAACTCACCAAGGCGGCCGTAGCCCACCACGCCCACCCTCCATGGGCCCTTGTCAGCCATGGCCCTGAGCGTGGTGTCTGTGGCCCGGCTCCCTGGGCTGCTGGCTGCCCCCTGCACGAGGCCTGGGAAGCTGCTGCTCTTTGGACATCTGACCCTTGAGCCTCTGGGCTCAGTCTTCCCCCTTCCCGCAGACCCAGTGTGGGGGCGTGGGCCTGCTGGAGTGGAGGCGGGAGAATCCTTCCGTGTGCTCTGTCCACTTTCCCGGGTCCGGCACAGTGATCATGGTGACTGGGGGTTCCGGGAGCCCTGTGTGTCCCCCTTTCCCCTGTAGCACACCCTCCTTGCTCCCTGCTGATGTGGAAAATTTCCTCTGCAGTCCCCTGCCCCCATCTGGCCGGCCAGGTTGTCATGGAAACTGCATCTTGCTTTGGGTGGGGAAAAGAGATGGTGACAGGGACTCTGGGCTCTGTCTGTCCCCTTGCGCTCACCTCTCCTCCTTGTCCTCAGGTGGCCAAGGTCTGAGGGAGGCTTCAAGCTGGCCGTGCCCCAGCCCTCCCGGAGGCAGCGGGAGCCCTGGTTGCGGCTTCTCCTCGATGTGCCCTTGCCTCAGCGGGTCCAACCTCCCTAGCCCCGTAGCACGGGTCCCCTTCCTGCAGCCTCCGCCCCCGTCCACAGCTTCCCTCCGCTCTGATCATCCTTCGGTTCACCTTGACTTGCCACCTTTCACTCTGTCCCCCATCGTGCCACCAGCTGCCTCCCATGTGACATTCCCACTCCCACGTCTGTCCCTCCTGTTCCTCAGCTTGCATCAGCCCAGGAGAAGCCTTCGAGGCCTGGAGAGGCCAAGCACCCCCAACATGAGCCCCAGCCACTGTGCCTCGAGGGTGCCTGGCATCGGAAATGGCGCAGGCTGCGGCAGCACGGGCTCCCTGCCCCCAGCCACCACCTGGTACCCGCTGCAGTGTTTCCATAGCAACTAGGATTGGCGCTGGAAAGAGGCTGGAGAGAAAGCGTGAATGGGAGCATGGGGTGGGGGGGACGGGCACCGGGTGGCGAGAGCCCCAAGTTGACAGGAGGAGAGAGGAGACAGACGCAGACAGAGAGGGGCCAAAACCCCGACGCGGCGCCCAGAGGCTGCTGCTGCTGATAAAGGAGGAACTGACTTCCAGAGCCAGGAGCCCCGGGTGTGGGGGAGATAAGATGCCTGGGTGTAGAGAGATCCAGGAAGGGGGCAGGGGCCAGGCACCTCATGGAAGTGGGGGGGCCTACCGCCATCCCCACCTTCTGACTCCTCCTGGGGCCTGAGTGTCCCCACAGTGCCCATAGCTGCCGTGTACGGGGTCCAGGCTGGGTCACTGCGAGGGGAGAAGGGGGCTGGGCGCAGGCCTACGTGTCCTCAGGGCTGTATCCCTGAAGCCACCTCAGCATGGGAAGGCGCTAGAAGGCCCTGCATGGCTCTGTCACTCCCTCTGCCTCCCCCAGTGGCGTGAGATGGCAGCCCCGGCCAGCCCTAGCCGTCCAGGGGCTGCAACTCAGGCGCCTTGACCCCCCGAAGAGACATCATCACCCCCTCCCCCAATCCCCCCAACAATTGCCCACTGTGCCGGCAACACCCCGGCCTGCTCGGGGCTTGCTCCCTGCCCTCTGAGGGCTCTGTTCCTGCCCTTCTGGGCGGCACTGTGGTGCCCTTGATGCCCCAGGCCCACCCGATCTGGCCCTCCAGCCTCCCACTGAACAGGCCAGAAATACAGCTCCTGTGCCCCAGAGGCCACAGCCCCAGCCTCCCACTTGGCCTCCCTCCCCTTCAGCGCCCATCCTCCGGAGCAGCCTTGAGGAGGTCTGCAGTGGAGACACTCTGGATTGGGCCCTGCTGTGGGTTGAACTGTCGCCCAGAAAGGGAAGCACAGAAGTCCTGACCTCCAGGGCCTCAGAATGGGACCTTATTTGCGAACTGGGTTTTTCTAAGGATGGAGCTGAGGTCATACTGGAGGTGGGGGCTCCTGGTCCAGTCTGACCTCTGTCCTTGTAAGAGGGGAGGTTAGGCAGGCTGCAATGGCTCACACCTCTAATCCCAGCACTTTGGGAGGCTGAGGCAGGTGGATCACTTCAGGTCAGGAGTTCAGGTCACCTGGCCAACATGGTGAAACCCCTTCTGTACTAAAAGTACAAAAATTAGTTGGGTGTAATGGTAGGCGCGTGTAATCCTAGCTACTCAGGGGGCTGAGGGAGGAGATTTCACTTGAACCTGGGAGGCAGAGGCTTTGGTGAGCTGAAATTGTGCCACTGCACTCCAGCCCGGACAACAGAGCGAGACTCTGTCTCAGAAAAAAAAAAAAAAAAAAAGTCAGGCACGGTGACTTATGCCTGTAATCCGAGCACTTTGAGAGGCCGAGGTGAGTGGATCACCTGAGGTTAGGAGTTTGAAAGCAGCCTGGTCAACGTGGTGAAACCCCGTCTCTACTAAAAATACAAAATTTAGCCAGGCGTGGTGGCGCATGCCTGTAATCCCAGCTACTTGGGAGGCTGAGGGAGGAGAATCGCTTGAAGCTGGGAAGTAGAGGTTGCAGTGAGCCAAGACTGTGCCACTGCACTCCAGCCTGGGCGACAAGAATGAAACTCCATCTCAATTAAAAAAAAAAGGGGGGGTGGGGGGAGTTGCACACAGACAGAGGCACACAGAGGGAAGAGATGAGAGGTTACGGGGAGCAGGCGCTGGAAGACTGGGGTGATATAATACAGCCACCAGCCAGGACAGCCTGGGGCCACCAGAAGCTGGCGAGGCAGGAAGCCCCCCGAGGTACCCCCAGGTTTCAGAGAGAGCCTGGTCCTCCTGGCACCTGGATCACATCCAGCCTCCAGGACTGTGGGACTATAGATTTCCTTTGTTCTAAGTTCCCACCTGGGTTTGGGTGTGGTTGGCGGTGCTAGGGGAGGAGTTTAGGAGGAGAGGGAATCAGACCTTCTCTGGGGTCTCCAGCGTGAAGGCTGAGGGGCCTAAGACCACCCAGAGGTGCCCCGCCCACCCTCCCAACGGGGCTGGGAGGCTGGCTCTCCAGCCTCGCCTTCCGCCCCCACCCACATTCACTTTGTTTTCGCTCCTCCGTGCTTTCATGACCAAAAAAAATATTTTTTTACTTTTTCCATGTTTTTTTTTAAAGTAATTACAGAGCAGGTAGTCGTTGACGCAAACCTCCCTTCAGTATCAAAAGTGTCTGTGGGGCAGGTGGGGCTGGGGCGGGTGGAGGCTGCCACCCTCTGCTGACGACAGGGACCGCCGGCCGGGAGCTCTGGCGACGTGTCCATCTCTTCAGTTTTGAGGGCGGAGGAGTGGGAGGGAGGGACGGGCGTCAAACTGCAAAAACTGAACCGTAAAAGGAGGGTGTCTGGGGCCGAGGGGAAAGGACACCCCTGGAAAAAGCTCCTCTCTCCCCTGGAAGGCGGCGGGCCGGGAACGCTTGGTCGGGAGAGCGAGGAGGAAACGCGCAGAGCGAGGAGGAAACGCCACTTCTCCTGGGTCCCACGTCCCCTCCCGTCACCGGGGATTGGTGGGGGTGAGGCGAGGACCCCAGAGACTCCGTTCCTGGAGCCCCACCCTGTCCTCACTGGGGGTCCGAGCCCCAGATGGGGCCGGAAGCCACCTCTCCCCAATTCCCTGCGTGGTCCCAGAAGGTGGGCTGGGCTGTGGGAGGGAGGGGTCCCGGTCAGGCTGCGCCCGAGCTGGGACCGGGGTTGGGGGCTCCGCCCCTTGCCCGCCAGGCCCCACCGCCTCAGATCTGCGTCTCTTGCACGTTCTCCTTGGAGCCGCTCTTGAAGAGCAGAGGTTCGTGGATGGAGTTGAGGCCGGGCGGGCCTTTGCCCCCGCAGCCCCCACCGCTGGGGTTGCTGCTGTAGTGAGCCTTGAAGGCGGCAGCCACGTAGTGGTGGTGGTTGAGGTGGTCTCGCTCCAGAGCGGGCAGGGCCAGGTGGCTGTCCCCGCCCACGCCACCCCCACCGGCCACGGCGGCCGCCGCGGCCACGGACACGGCCGAGGCGGCGGGCAGCTCGTCCTCCACGTTGATGATCTCCACGGTGCGCGTGGGCCCGTGGTGCTTGTGGAGCTGGTGCTGCTTGCGCAGCTTGTAGAAGGCCACGAGCATCACCGCGGCCATGAACGTGATGGCCACGAAGCAGCCAATGATGATCTTGGTGGTCTTCATGACGTCGTCCAGGTCCTTGAGGGCGTTCTCCGTCACATCCGTGATGGGCACCGTGAACGCCTTCTCCGTGGGCCGCGAGGAGCGCGGGGCGGGTGCCGTGGTAGATGACGAGGCAGGGCCGGCCGCGTCCCCGGGCCGGCCCCCGCCCCAGACACCGTCCGTCGTGGGCCCCGGCGGTTCCTTCTCCGTCCCCCGCGGCTGCAGGGCCTCCTCTCCGGGCTGCGTCTCCAGGGTCTCCACGGTCACCGTGGTGAAGTAGGTGTAGCCACCACTGCCCCCTCCAACACCACCACCGCCCCCAGGGCCGCCCCCGCCGCCGGTGCCCCCGGCCGCCACGGGGTCCACAGCCGAGACGTTGAGCGTGGCCGAGGCGGTGGTGTTGCCGGCCGAGTTCGTCACCATGCACGTGTACTGGCCCGTGTCCTGCACGGTGACGTTGGTGAAGTTGAGCGTGCCGTCATGCAGGACGGAGATGCGCACGCGGTAGGAGCCGTGGGTCATGAGGGTGCCATTGGGCGTCAGCCAGTTGACAGAGGTCATGGAGGTGCCCGTGCGGCATTTGAGCTCCGCAGCCATGCCCTCGGTGACGTTGAGGTCAGTGGGCGGCTCCACGATGACGGGCGCATAGCAGGTGAAATGCGACTGGTCCAGCTCCCCAATGTAGCGCCCCTTGAGGCCGGCGGGCGCATGACAGCGGGCGCAGCACGTCGTGTTGCTGGGCACCGTCTCTTTGAGCCACCAGCTCAGCCAGAGCACGTCGCAGTTGCAATGCCAGGGGTTGTGGTTGAGGTGCACGCGCTCGAGGCGGTGCAGGGGCGTGAAGAGGTCGTGGGGCAGCGACATCAGGTTGTTGTGGGACAGGTTGAGCTCCTCCAGCGACTTGAGGTCGTCGAAGGCGTTGCGCTCGATGGTGGCTACCTGGGCGTGCATGAGCCACAGCTTGCGCAGACTGGTGAGACCCTGGAAGGAGCCCGGGCGGATCAGGTCCAGCCGGTTGCCCGACAGCTCCAGCTCCTCCAGGCGCACCAGGGCCGTCAGGTTGGGGATGTCCTTGAGGTTGCACATGCCCAGGTTGAGGTAGCGCAGGTTGACCAGCCCCTCGAAGGCCGCCTCCGAGATGTACTCCAGCCGCTTGAGCTCACCCAGGTCCAGGCGCCGCAGCGAGGGCACGCGGTTGAAAGCGTACGAGGGGATGCTCTCGATGGGGTTGTTGCGCAGCCAGAGCTCCCGCAGCTTGGACAGGTACTCGAAGGCCTGCGTGGGCACCGTGGTCAGCCGGTTGTCAAAAAGCTCCAGCGTGTTGAGGCTGGGCAGCCCGTTGAAGGCACCCACCTCGATCTTGCGCACCAGGTTCTTGCTTAGCTGCAGAATCTCCAGGTGCCGCAAGTGCTTGAACGTGTCCGTCCGGATCACCTGGGGAGAGGGAAACACGGATCAGTCACGGAGATACTGACAAGGGCTGTGGGGGGATCACCAAGGTCCCGGGAACAGGCGGGGTCGGGTGGCTGGATCTCCCGTGCTGTGCTGTGAGGGTACGACCACATTGCAACATGGTTTGATGAGTTTCTTATGAAGTTAAAACTGGAGTCAAGGCTGGGTGCGGTGGCTCAGGCCTGTAATCGCAGCACTTTGGGATGCCGAGGCAGGTGGATCACTTGAGGTCAGGAGTTCGAGACCAGCCTGGCCAACATGGTGAAAACCTGTCTCTACTAAAAATACAAAAATTAGCCAGGTGTGGTGGCGTGTGCCTGTAATCCCAGCTACTTGGGAGACTGAGGCACAAGAATCACTTGAACCCAGGAGGCGAAGTTTGCAGTGAGTCAAGATAGTGCCACTGCACTCCTGCCTGGGCAACAGAGCAAGATTCCGTGTAGAAATAAACAAAAAAACTGGATTCAAGAATTTTGGGGGACTAGGCACGGGGTGGCTCATGCCTGTAATCCCAGCACTTTGGGAGGCTGAAGTGGGCAGATCACTTGAGCCCAGGAGATCAAGATCAGACTGGGCAACAGCACATAAACCCCATCTCTACAAAAATAAAAATAAAATAAAATAAAATAAACAAATTAGCCAGGCGTGGTGGCATGTGTCTGTTGTCTCTGCTACTAGGGAGGCTGAGGTGGGAGGACTGTGTGAGCCTGGAAAGGGAAGTCTGCAGTGAGCCCTGATCACGCTACTGCACTCTAGCCTGGGCAATGAAGTAAAACCCTGTCTCAAAAAAAAAAAAAAAAAAAAAAAAAAAGAAAAGAAAGAAAAGAAAGAAAGAAAGAAAGAATGAATGAAAACGAACAAACAAGAAAACAAAAAAAGATAGTTACTTACAAAGTTAAAACTGGATTCAAGAATTTTGGGGATGACCAGGCATGGTGGCTGACACCTGTATGCCAGCACTTTGGGAGGCTGCAGTGGGTAGATCACCTGAGGTCGGAGTTCAAGACCAGCCTGGCCAACCTGGTGAAACCCCGTCTCTACTAAAAATACAAAAATTAGCTGGGCGTGGTGGCGCATGCCTGTAATCCTAGTTACTTGGGAGGCTGAGGCAGGAGACTTGTTTGAACCTGAGAGGCAGAGGTTGCTGTGAGCTGAGATCGTGTCACCACACTCCAGTCTGGGTGACAGAGTGAGACTCCATCTCAAAAAATAAAAATAAAAAATAAAAAAGAATTTTGGGGGCCAGGCACAGTGGCTCATGTCTATAATCCCAGCACTTTGGGAGGCCATGGTGAGAGGATCACCTGAGCCCAGAAGCTTGAGGCCAGTCTGGGCAACATTGGGAGACCTTCTCTCTACAGAAAAGAATTTAAAAGAAATGTAAAACAAGAATTTTGGGATTGAGGAGGAAAAAACTTTTGAAAAAAAAGTTAAAACTGGAGTGGCCATCCGACCTGGCTGTTCCATTCCTGGGTATTTCCTCAAGAGAAATGAAGGCAGATGTCCACGCAACGGCTTCTACGTGGGTGTTCGCAGCATTTTTTTTCTCTGGACTGCCTAAGCTGGAGACGGCCCAAATGATAATCAGCAGGTGACTGGATAAACACTGCAAAGTGTGGCCGTGTGGAGGATGCTGCGGCTCAGCCACAAAAGGGACCTGGCTACTGTGACCCCCGGAAGAATCTCTCCGGGGTGACACTAAGCAAAAGAAGCCAAACCCAAAGGAGCTGGCGGGTTGGATCCGTCCACACTGTGTTCTGGGTGTTCTAATCGGGCGTCTCTGCGTGTGTGGGTGGGTGAGGTGTCTGGGGCAGACAGGGAAGGGTGTGAGAGAGCTTTCTGGGGTGACTGACACGTGCTACATTGGCATGGTGGTTACATGACGGAAGGCGACTGTTAGGACTCCCCAAACTACACTTAAAATGCGGATATTTTATTCCATGCCAGTGATACATTATTTTATTTTTGAGACAGAGTCTTGCTCTGTCACCCAGGCTGGAGTGCAGTTGCACAGTCTCGGCTCACTGCCATCTCCGCCTGCCGGGTTCTAGCGATTATCCTGCCTCAGTCTCCCGAGTAGCTGGGATTACAGGTGTGTGCCACCACGCCTGGCTAATTTTTGTATTTTCAGTAGAGACGGGGTTTCACCATGTTGGCCAGGCTGGTCTCGATCTCCTGACCTCGTGATCCACCCGCCTTGGCCTCCCAAAGTGCTGGGATTACAGGCGTGAGCTACCGTGCCCAGCCAATGTTGTATTTTTAGTAGAGACGGGGTTTCACCATGTTGGCCAGGCTGGTCTTGAACTCCCGATCTCAAGTGATTTGCCTGCCTTGGCCTCCCAAAGTGCTGGGATATTACAGGCGTGAACCACCTTGCCCGGCCACTACGCATTAGTTTTAAAAATAAAAAAAATAAGGCTGGGCATGGTGGTTCACACCAGTAATCCCAGCACTTTGGGAGGCTGAGGTGGGAGGATCACTTGAGCCCAGGAGTTGAAGACAATCCTGGTCAACAAAGCAAGACCCCTGTCTCTACAAATAAATACAAAAATTAGCCCTGTGTGGTGGTGCGCACCTGTGGTCCCAGCTACTCAGAAGGCTAAGATGGGAGGATCCCTTGAGCCCAGGAGGTCAAGGCTGCAGTGAACTGTGATCATGCCACTGCACTCCAGCCTGCGTGACAGGGAGACCCCATCCCCAAAATAAATAAATAAATAATAAAAAGTAAAAATACTAATACCAGCAACTAAGACACATTGAACAAGTCTTTGGTCTTTGATGCCAGACACTGTTCTAAATGCTTTGTGGGTAATAAGTTTTTTTTTTTTTTTTTTTTTTGAGACGGAGTCTGGCTCTGTCGCCCAGGCTGGAGTGCAGTGGCGCCATCTCTGCACTGAGCTCACTGCAAGCTCCACCTCCCGGGTTCACACCATTCTCCTGCCTCAGCCTCCCGAGTAGCTGGGACTACAGGTGCCCACCACCACGCCCGGCTAATTTTTTTGTATTTTTAGTAGAGACGGGGTTTCGCCATGTTGGCCAGGCTGGTCTCGAACTCCTGGCCTCAGATGATCCACCCAGCTTGGCCTTCCAAAGTGCTGGGATTACCGATGTGAGCCACCGCGCACGGTCACATGAAACTAAAGCTTTTATTGATCCCGCTCGTGACTATCCAAACATTTCATTCTAGAAATTCCCATGTTTCAAGACCACTAAGATGTTATAAAACCTATGGTAACTATTATTATGTTTCTAATATCAGAATGCCAAAACGCATCAGACCTCAAGGGTTTCACATGAAGCATGATGAATTAGGCCCAGGGAGGTGCAGTGACTTGCCCAGGGTCACACAGAAGTTGACAGCACAGTTGGGATTGGATCCAGGCCCTCTGGTTCCAGAGTCCTAGCTCTTGACCTCTGACCCTGGCTGCCGCCTTTCGGGGGTGGGACTGGGGTCCACAGGAGAGGCAGTGCTGGGTCAGAGCATGGGAGGCAGGATCTCACAGGGTCCTCACTACTGATCACCACGCCGGGTGCACTGAGGCCCAGAAGGTCACACAGCCATTGGATCATATTTGCAAAGCCCAGATAGTGATGTGTACAAGGGAGAAGGGGACAGGCACTGGGGGAATGCGGTGTTACGGTATTAACAGAGGAAACTGAGAACCTCAGATGCATCCTGTGTCATCACAAAGAAGCCGAAGAATTAGGTATCAGAGTATATGCACCAAAAGAAAAAGGAGAAAAAGAAGCCGGGCGCGGTGGCTCACACCTGTAATCCCAGCAATTTGGGAGGCCGAGGCGCTCAGAGCAGTTGAGGTTGGGAGTTCGAGCCCAGCCTGGCCAACATGATAAAACTCCGTCTCTACTAAAAATACAAAAATTAGCCGGGGGTAGTGGTGGGCGCCTGTAATCCCAGTTACTCAGCAAACTGAGGCAAGAGGGAGGTGGAGGTTGCAATGAGCTGAGATGGCGCCACTATACTCTGGCCTGGGCGACACAGCAAGACTCCATCTTAAAAAGAAAAAAGAGTCTGGGCATGGTGGCTCATGCCTGTAATCCCAGCTACTTGGGAGGCTGAGGCAGGAGAATTGCTTGAACCCGGGAGGTGGAGGTTGCATTGAGCCAAGACCCCCCAATTACATTCCAGCCTGGGTGACAGAGTAAGACTCTGTCTAAAAAAAAAAAAAAAAAACTGGAAGGACATAGAACATACTCCAAGTTTGCTTAGCAGCGAACTCTATCTGTTGGGAATTATGGACAATTTTTATTCTTTTGTGATTTTTTTTCTTCAATGAACAAAAATTACTTTTATAGTAAGCAGGGATAAAAACAAAACCAAACCCAGATATACCTGAGAGGCAGAAAAAAATGGTAATATTGGTAGCATAGGCACAGTCATAAAATAATAATAATTTATGTTGGTGCTGTCCAATAGAAACAGAATGTGAGGCTGGGTGCGGTGGCTCAAGCCTGTAATAATCCCAGCACTTTGGGAGGCCAAGACGGGCAGATCACGAGGTCAGGAAATTGAGACCATCCTGGTTAACACAGTGAAACCCCATCTCTACTAAAAAATACAAAAAAAACCTAGCCGGGCGAGGTGGCAGGCGCCTGTAGTCCCAGCTACTCGGGAGGTTGAGGCAAGAGAATGGCCTAAACCCGGGAGGCGGAGCTTGCAGTGAGCCGAGATCGTGCCACTGCACTCCAGCCTGGGCGACAGAGTGAGACTCCGTCTCAAAAGAAAAAAAAAAAGAAAGAAAAAGAATGTGAACCACATGTGAAATGTTTGTTTGTTTGTTTTAAGACTCAGGCTGGAGTGCAGTGGCACAATCTCAGCTCACTGCAGCCTTGACCTTCTGGGCTCAAGTGATCCACCCGCCTCAGCCTCCTGAGTAGCTGGGACTACAGGCACGTGCCAGCACACCTGGCTAAACTTTTATTTAAATTTTTTGTAGCGACGGGGTCTCCTTATGTTGCCTAGGCTGGTCTCAAACTCCTGGCCTCGAGTGATCATCCAGTCTCAGCCTCCCAAAGTGCTGGGATTATAGGCGTAAGCCACCACACCCAGCCCACATGTGTAATTTTAAATTTCCTAGAAGCCACATTAAAACAAAACAAAACAAACAAACAAAAAAACCAAATAGGTGAAATCAACTTTACTAATGTATTTATTTAGTGCAACATGTCCAAAATACTATCATTCGAACCTGTCATCAAGATGAAAACTTGCAACTGAGCCATTTTATACTCTTTACAGTGAAGCTTCGAAATGCAAGGAAAACCGACATGTGTTTTACACCCAGGGCGTCCAGGGCACCTCTCAGCAGCAATGCACCCGGTCCCCAGGCCCAGCCAGCAGCCCCGATGCTGGCGGCCGCTCTGTGAGACACTGCGGGTTTACTCGGCGCTCAGGGACACTCTGTGGACGCAGTCGCCTTTTGTCCATCAAGCAGCCCTATGAACAAGGACTATGATCGCCCCGTTTTAGAAAGGAGGAAACACCAGCACTTTGGGAGGCCGAGACAGGCGGATCACGAGGTCAGGAGATCAAGACCATCCTGGCTAAGATGGTGAAACCCCGTCTCTACTAAAAACACAAAAAACTAGCCAGGCGTGGTGGCGGGCGCCTGTAGTCCCAGCTACTCGGGAGGCTGAGGCAGGAGAATGGCGTGAACCCGGGAGGCGGAGCTTGCAGTGAGCCGAGATCGCGCCACTGCACTCCAGACTGGGCTACAGAGCGAGACTCCATCTCAAAAAAAAAAAAAAAAAAAAAAAAAAAAAGAAAAGAAAAGAAAGGAGGAAACAGGAGCCTGAAGAAGTGGCTTGCTCCATGGCAGAGCTGGGCAGGGCTGGCCGGACCCTGCGCCTCTCCCCGCTCGGCTCGCCACAATCTGCACCCACCCATCCGCCGTTCACCCAGCGGACAGACACGGAACAGAGGTCGGGGCAGATGTGGACCGTGGAGAGCAGTCGCCCTGTTCAAAATCCCCTCCCCCGTCCGTGGTTGTAGGGCCTGTCACTTGGAGTTCTCTGTACCTCCAGGTCCGCTCTTACCGACTGAGGAGGATGAGCGAAAAGCGTTCGGGCTGGGCGGGCGGTGCGCTCAAGGCCTGTAATCCCAGCCACTTTGGGAGGGCCGCAGACGGGCCCGTCACAGGGGTCAGGAGATGCGAGACCGCATGATCCTGGCCTAACATGGTGAAACCGCTGTCTCTACTAAAAAATACAGGAAAACTAGGCCGGGGGAGGTGAGCTCAAGCCTGTAATTCCCAGGCACTTTGGGAGGGGCCCCAGACGGGCGGATCACGGGGTCAGGGAGAATTCGAGACGCATCCTGGTCTAACATGGGAAACCCTGGCTCTACTAAAAATATCAGAAAAACTAGCCGGCGAGGTGTCAAGCCTGTAATCCCCAGCACATTTGGGAGGCCCAGACGGGCGGATCACGGGGTCAGGAGATCGAGATCCATCCTGGGCTAACACGGTGAAAACCCTGTTCCATACTAAAAAAATAGCAAGAAAAACTAGCCCCGGGCGGCAGGTGGCTCAAAGCCTGTAATCCCAAGCACCTTTGGAGGCCGGCAGACGGGCGGATCACGGGGTCAGGAGATTGAGACCATCCTGGCCTAACACTGGTGAAACCCTGTCTCTACTAAAAAAATAGCAGAAAAACGGCCTGGGCGGTGGCTCCAAGGCCTGTAATCCAGCACTTTGGGAGGCCCCGCGAGACGGGCGGATCACGGGGTCCAGGAAGAATTGAGAAGCCATGCGCTGGCTAACACGGTGAAACCCCCGTCCTTCTACTAAAAAAATGAACAGAGAAAACTAGCCGGGGCGGCGTGGGCGGCGCACTGTAGTCCCAGCTGCCTCGCGGGGAGAGGCCCTGAGGGCAGGAGAATGGCCGTAAACCGGGAGGGCGGAGCCTTGCAGTGAGGCCTGAGATCCCGGCCAACTGCAGCTCCCAGCCTGGGCCCGCGACAGAGCGACGACTTCGGCCGTCTCCAAAAAAAAAAAAAAAAAAAAAAAAAAAAAAAATTGGAAGAAGGAGAAAAGCACTTCAGAGGGTGAGGGAGAGGAGAGGAGGTCCCAGTGTTCAGGGCTGCTCAGCACATCATTATTCTCATTGCTACTGTTATCGTTGGCGTTGAGAAACTTGTGCCATGCCCTTGGAATTACAGCCCTGAGCTGTCCAACCCAAAGTCCCAAGCACTGCCCTGAAAGGCTCTCTTAGGGTCAAGAACCGTCCTCTTTTTTTTTTTTTTTCCAGACCGAGTTTCGCTCTTGTTGCCCAGGCTGGAGTGCAGTGGCGCAATCTCAGCTCACTGCAACCTCCACCTCCTGGGTTCAAGTGATTCTCCTGCCTCAGCCTCCCCCGTAGCTAGGATTACAGGCATGCACCACCACGCCTGGCTGATTTTTATTTTTTTATTTTTTTTTAGTAGAAACAGGGTTTTCCCATATTGGCCAGGCTGGTCTTGAACTCCTGACCTCAGGTGATCTGCCCAACTCGGCCTCCCGAAGTGCTGGGATTACAGGCATGAGTCTCCCTGCCCGGCAAGAACTGTCTTACTGCATCCTTTCCCGAAGAAAATCAGGGCCGCCCCCATCCTGGCCCCCTGTCCTCT
Source organism: Rhinopithecus bieti (assembly GCF_001698545.2). NCBI lineage: Eukaryota > Metazoa > Chordata > Mammalia > Primates > Cercopithecidae > Rhinopithecus > Rhinopithecus bieti. The sequence continues at coordinate 1,246,278 of NW_016807449.1, read as the reverse complement.
GACTCCCTGTTCCAGTCTCCCTCCTCTCCATGCCCACAGGCCCAGCTGCACCTCAGTCCTCCGCCTCTCTCACCAGGCCCTAGAAAGGTCTGTTTAGGCAGGGCGCGTGTCTGTAATCCCAGCTACTAGGGAGGCTAAGGCAGGAGAATCGTTTGAACCCAGGAGGCGGAGGTTGTGGTGAACTAAGATCGCACCATTGCACCCCAGCCTGGGCAACAAGAGCGAAACTCGGTCTCAAAAAAAGAAAAAGGTCCCACAGATCCCCTGTCCCTCCCCTGAGCCCTTCACAATCCTCCCAGGACTGCCCGTCAGTCCCAGCACAAGACTCTCCGCGCCGCGCTGTGCTGCCCACCAAGGCGACAATGACAGTGAGAGCCCATAAGACAGTCTCTGCCCTGGAGCAGCTCATCCCCCTGGCACCACCTTCTCCTTCCTCCCCTACTTGTTTTCCCCGCCCCCTGTTCTGGCAAGTCCCTGGGCCCAGCAGACACACTCCTGCCTCCGGACTTTGCACCTGTGTTTCCCTCTGCCAGGAACACCTTTCCTGCTTTTTTCCTGGATACCTACCCCCATCTGTCCTTCAACACCTAGTTCCAGGGTCACTAACACGGGAGGATGTCCTGATCCCGTCTACCCACCCCAGTCTGGTCAGGGATCCCCAGGGCTGGGTTCCCTGGAGCCCAGAGTCCAGACACCTCCAGGGAGGGCAGGGACTGGGTCCCAACCACAGGGCGTCTTGCCCAGTGAAGGACTCCACAGCCTGAGTGAAAGGGATAGACGAAGGATGGGCACAGTGGCTTATGCCTGTAATCCCAGCACTTTGGGAGGCCGAGGCAGGCAGATTACCTGAGGTTAGGAGTTCCAGACTAGCCTGGGCAATAAGGTGAAACTGTGTCTCTAAAATAAAAAAAAGTTTTTTTGAAGTAATATATACTCATTTAGGAAAAATGTATGAGAAGAAAATAAAAATTGGCCAAAATACATCTACCCAGAGTTAATTTATGTTAATCATTTGGCACATCCTTCCAATTTTTTCTATGCATATTATGCAGGGATATGTTTTTTCATCATCTTTTACTTTTTTTTTTTTTTTGAGATAGAGTCTCACTCTGTTGCCCAGGATGGAGTGCAGTGGTGCGATCTTGGCTCACTACAACCTCCTCCCAAAGTGCTGGGATTACAGGCTTGAGCCACCGCGCCTGGCCATATATATATATATTTTTTTTGTAGTAGAGACAGGGTTTCACCATGTTGACCAGGTGGTCTTGAATTCCTGACCTCAAATGATCTACCTGCCTCAGCCTCCCAAAGTACTAGGATTGCAGGCATGAGCCATTCACTGCGGCTTGCTTTTTTACAAAATTTTGATGATACAATATACTTGTCTGGGTCCTGCATTTCCCCTTAATAACATTGTGAGTATTTTCTTTTCTTTTCTTTTTTTTTGACGGAGTCCCGCTCTGTCGCCCAGGCCGGAGTGCAGTGGCATGATCTCCGCTCACTGCAAGCTCTGCCTCTCGGGTTCATGCCATTTTCCTGCCTCAGCCCAAGTAGCTGGGACTACAGGCGCCCACCACCACGCCCAGCTAATTGTTTCGTATTTTTAGTAGAGACGGGGTTTCACCATGTTAGCCAGGATGGTCTCGATCTCCTGATCTCATGATCCACCCGCCCTGGCCTCCCAAAGTGCTGGGATTACAGGCGTGAGCCACCACGCCCAGCCTCATTGTGAGTATTTTCTTACATCATGAAAAGTGCTTCAAAGACATGATTTGAATGGCTCTCTGGAGTATTGGCCCATGGCTATACCTATGTATAGGTGCTGCGATTATGGGCGTGAGCCACCGTGCCCGGCCGACTTTTTTCTTAATAGGCCTCTGCTTTGTCTAACTTCCCAGAGTGAACATGGCTAGCTTTCAGAACTGAATGAGACCTTCGTGAATGCCATTTCACAGGCAACAGGGTGTGAATGTGTTTGCAGGGAGCTGGTGGGGGTCAGCCTGCAGGACGAAGCCTGAGGATGGGCTCGGGCAGGCCTTGTGGGGTAGGAGAGTGGCGGAGTACAACAGGATGCCTCTGCAGGCACGGGTCCCGAGGGTTAGTTGGGTCCCAAGCCGGTTTGGGGTCTCTGCACCCAGCCGGAGATGCAACTGTGCCTGTGCATGAGGCTGGGGGGTGGGGGCATCTCCTGTCCAGGGCAGGAGAAGCAGGGGCTTGAGAATGTCTCTGGCCTGACTGGGCTGGAGCTCTAAAACTCCCCCCTCTGCCAGGGGTCCCCAGAGCTTGCCATTCTTCCTCGGAGAGAACATGTGGGGGATAACCCAACCTGGAGCTTCTCAGAGCCGTTCCCTGGGACACTAAACACCAACAGCAAAAAAACACTCATATCAATGCACTGGGAGCCTGCACACTTCCTCCCCGAGACTCCGGTGCGCCTGGCGTGCTGAAGCTCTGTGAAGCCCAGAGGGAGACAGCGGCTTTGCTTTCCTCTACTCTGGGTTTCCCAAACATAATACACATGGGACACTTCTCACCAAACGCCACTTACCACCTCCCTGGGAAATGCTGGTGATTGACAAAGCAGGTGCTCTGTTGCTATTTCTATTAATAATAATAACATCAAAAATCATAACAGGAGGAGGAGGTCCGGGTCATCACTGATTGCTAGGCAGAGAATGAGGTGGACTTTAAAAGAAAGCCTAGACCAAGAGGCCGGGCGCGGTGGCTCACGCCTGCAATCCCAGCACTTTGGGAGGCTGAGGTGGGCAGATCATTTGAGGTCAGGAGTTCAAGACCAGCCTGGCCAACATGGTGAAACCCTGTCTCTACTAAAAACACAAAAATTAGCTAGGCGTGGCGATGCGTGCCTGTAATCCCAGCTATTCGGGAGCCTGAGGCAGAAGGCTTGAACTTGGGAGGAGGAGGCTGCAGTGAGCCGAGATTGTGCCACCGCACTCCAGCCTGGATGACAGAGACTCGTCTTAATAATAATAATGATAATAATAATAATAAATACGGAAAGAACAAAGGTATTGCTGGTCCATGTGCTGTCAAGAACCCCCTGGAACTTTCCCCCTCGCTGGGGTACACTGAGGTGATCTGGGGCCCCCTTTGTTCCCAGCAAACCCTCTGTGCCCCACCCTCCCCTCCCTCCTTTCAGGGTCCTTTTTCTCAGTGGGGCCCCCCCAGCTCACCTTCCCTGTCTGAAGTGGGGCTGCAGCCTCGCCCATGGGTCGGCCAGCAGGGCCAGGTGGCTTCATGCCTTTTAATGCCTTGCAGCAAGCTCCCCCCATTTCTTCTCCATCCCGACAGCCCAGCTCCTGCCTCATCCTCTCTCCCTGGACCCTTGCCCCAGTCTCCTGCCTGGCCTTCAGTCTCTTCCCTCTAGTCCATCTCGGGTCCTGCTATGCCAGAGCTGATCCTCTAGATGCCTCCGGGGCTCCCCAGTGCCCTCGGGAAGTTCAGCCTGCATTGGAAACCCTGCCTAGCATCTGCTTTTCTCCCCCTCCGCTCTGCATGGCTCCTCACTCGCAGCCCTCACTCGGATACACGTTAGCCAGGATAAGTTCTCAGACCCTCTCGCTGGGCACTCCACCTTTGCACATGCTGTTCCCTCTGCTCAGGATGCCCTTCCCTTTCATCCACCTGGAAAGCTCCTGCTCACCCTCTTGAACCCAGCCAAAAGGTCTCCATTCATTCCCCCAGTGCTTATCGGTTGGATGGAGATAAAGCAGGCCTGCAGGTGCAGAGGTGGAGAGGGCCATTGTCTGTGAAAGGACCTCACCATGTCAGCCTTGCGGAGCTGCACTGAAGGCCTGAGGTGAGACTCATTCAGCTCAGGGCTTGGCACCTGGAGGCGGGCGCTGGGCACAGGTGTTGATTCTCTGCAGGGCACGTGTTGTTAGGCTCCTCTTTTTTTTTGAGACGGAGTTTCGCTCGTGTCACCCAGGCTGGAGTGCAGTGACGCCATCTTGGCTCACTGCAACCTCCGCCTCCTGGGTTCAAGCGATTCTCCTGCCTCAGCCTCCCCAGTAGCTGGGATTACAGGCATGTGCCACCACGCATGGCTATTTTGTATTTTAGTAGAGACGGGGGTGGCGTCTCTCTATGTTGGTCAGGCTGGTCTCGAACTCCCAACCTCAGGTGATCCGCCCGCCTCGGCCTCTCAAAGTGCTGGGATTACAGGTGTGAGCCACCGTGCCCAGCCTAGGCTCACTTTTCAGAGAAGGAAGATGGCTCAGCAAGGCCACACAACCAGGAAGTGGCAGAGCCAGGGTTTGAGCCCTGAGCCTCAGCCCCCTCCACACCTGCCTCCTGCCTGCAGCTCCCGGAGCCTCTGCCGCACCCCAGGCTCCTGCTGACTCCCCTGGCAGCTCTGGAGGTGAGCACCACATGCCATTTCAGAGACAGGAGACCCAGGCTCCGTGAAGTCAAGTGACTCAGCAGGGTTGCCGGCCCTGGGGAGTGTGCACCTGGGGCTCCAGCCCACCATGTGTTTGCCAAGTCTCCTTGGTGCCTCTGGACAGAGGACCGTGACAATAGCGTGGCCATAGGCGGACAGGCTGAGGCTGCTCGGCGCTCAGTTCGCAGTGACCCAGCTGCAGAGGGAAGGAGGTGTGAAGGGAGATGAAGGGACACCCCCAAAGGGAGGGGTGGGGTCCCCCTGCCAATCACTTTGGTAATGCAGTTGAGAACTAAGTGGGATGGGGGTGTTGCTGCAAAGGGAAGCCTGGTTTTGTTGAAACATGTGGCATAGGGCTGCTTTAAATAGGAGTCTCTTTATTTTGAACAGAATTCCAGTCTATTCTCTCTCCTCTTCTCTGCAGAATGCCTGCTGAGCAGCCTCGTGGGGGATGGTTGAGGCTGGGTTTGAATCCTGGCTTTGCTGCTGACCAGCTGTGTGGCCTCGGGTAAGTGTCCTAACCTCTCTGAGCCCACTTTCCTCACAGGTACCATGGGGTTATTGTGATGCTTGGACAAGACAGTGAGTGCTTGGGATGAGATAGTGAATGTGTGGGGCATGGCGAGCATGCAATAATCTATATTTTTTCATTGTTAATTCAGCTGATAACGATCATTAACACCGGTCCTGGCCAGGCACAGTGGCTCATCCCTGTAATCCCAGCACTTTGGGAGGCCAAGGCGGGAGGATTGCTTGAGCTTAGGAGTTCGAGACCAGCCTGGCCAACATAGTGAAACCTCGTCTCTACTAAAACTACAACAACAACAACAAAACCCACCAAAATGTACCCTGGCGTGGGGGCACACTCCTGTAGTCCCAGCTACTCAGGAGGTTGAGGCAGGAGCTTGAACCCGGGAGGCAGAGGTTGCAGTGAGCTGAAATTGTACCACTGCACTCCAGCCTGGGTGACAGAGTGAGACTCTGTCTCAAAATTAAAAAAAAAAAAAAAAAAAAAAAAACACTGGTCCTGTCTCTGGGCTTCCGGTTTCTCCCTCAGCATCTTTCCTCTACACTGGCTGTCAGAATGACCGGAAATGCAGTCTACACCTTGCCACATCCCTGTTCCCAGCCCTCCCACGGCTATCACCCTCAACAAAGTGTCAGAGGCCCTTCAGAACCTATCCTGCTGCCCTCTCCTTGACTCTAGCCATAGTAGAGAGAAGAGAAATGAGAGAGATGCATGGGGTTCCCTCTGCTTGCCACACTCTGTCCAGCCTCTGGATTTGCACAGGCTCTGCCTCTTTTCTATACTGTCCTCCTCCTTGTTCTCTGGAAAATTCTAATTGCCTTCCTTGGAAGAGCCCTTTTTGACCCCTGGTCCCTCATCAGTCACACACACACTCTCTTATTAGATCCCTATTGCAGTGACTATAATTTGGTTTCACACATCTATCTCCTTGTCTAGGCTATGAGTCGGTATGAGCAGAGACTGTGTTGGGACGATTTCTGCATTCCCAGCACGCTATGCAAGGCCAAGTTCATGACAGACTTCGGCCAAGATCTGCTGAATAAACAGACTAGAGTGTCTAAGGCTCTTATTGGGGAACACCCTGGTTGTGCTGGTCCCTGTTTCCCTCACGCTTTTTGGCCTGGGTGATAATGCCAACATGTCAAAATCATGTTGACATCAATATGACAGAACTTGGAAACTGAAAAGCATTGGTGTTCTGGTTCCAACCTATTTCTGCTTTTTTTTTTTCTCTCTTTTTCTTTTCTTTTTTTGGAGACGGAGTCTCGCACTGTCGCCCAGGCTGGAGTGCAGTGGCACAATCTCGGCTCACTGCAAGCTCCGCCTCCTGGGTTCAGGACATTCTCCTGCCTCAGCCTCCCGAGTAGCTGGGACTACAGACGCCCGCCACCACGCCCAGCTAATTTTTTGTAGTTTTAGTAGAGACAGGGTTTCACCGTGTTAGCCAGGATGGTCTCAATCTCCTGACCTTGTGATTCGCCTGCCTTGGCCTCCCAAAGTGCTGGGATTACAGGCGTGAGCCACCGCACCCAGCCCCTATTCTGCTTTTTACCTTCATGTGCACATGTCTGAGATCATTAAAGCTACGTTACCTTTCTTGTGTTTGTCATCATTTTTACTTTCATGATTTCTATCCTCATGTTTTAGGTATGTCTTTTGATTTTAAGTCAGTCTGAAATCTCTGTTTTTTAACTGGAAGTTTAGCTCATTTACATTTACTATAATTACTAATATATTTGAAATTCTTCCTATAATGTTATTTTGGGCTTTTTAATTGTCCTGAATTTTGTAGCCTATTCTTTCCCCTTTCCTGTCTTCTTTGTATTGATTGAATGTCTTCTGATTCCATTTCTTCTCTCTATTGTTTTAGAATTTATATATTTTCTCTTCATTTAGTGGTTACCCATACAATTTAACATGCATACCTAAAGACCAAAGCCAGTTAATTCTTCTCTTCTCCTCCCAAATAATACAAAGACCAAAGACTAGTTAATTCTTCTCTTCTCCTCCCAAGTAATACAAAGCTGATCTCATCTCTGACTCTAAAACAAAGAGATATCCTGGTCAGCTTCCCAGTAAGGTAAAAGCGGGGGGTGGGGGAGAATTATAATCTGTTAAGTGCCGATTATTGCCAGAGCTGTGCTAAATGCTCTGAGGTATGATCTCATTTAATCTTTGTGGAAATTCCGTCACATGGGGGTTATCAAGCACATACTCCTGCTCCCTTCATATCTGATGGTTCATAGCTGAGAAAATGAAGGCTCAGAGAAATAAAGTCACTTGTCCCCCGTCTCACAGGCTCCAGAGTTGCAGAACCAAGACTCAACGTCTCCTTCTCCTGAACACAGACATGGAAGTCTGCACCACACCTACCCACCCTAAACTGAAACAGCTGGGCTGTCTGTGGGCTTCACAATGCTTTTTTTTTGAGCTGTGGGGCCCGTTCATTCTTACATTACCATGTATTGTTTTGCTCATTTGACAGGTATTTTTTGAGAGCTGCTATGTGTCAAGTGTCATACTGGGCTCTGGGGATCCAGCTGTGGACAAGACAGACAAAGCCCTGTCTTCCTAGATCCCGGCCTCGGAGAAGAAGAGAGACACTAAACAAAACAATTACGCAAACAATCATTTAACCAGCAAAGGTGTACACAGATAGTGGAGGCTGCCCTGGTTGCAGGGGAAGGCAGGCCTGGAGCCCCTCCAAGGCCTGATTTAAAACACCCTAGAAGGCCGGGCATGGTGGCTCAAGCCTGTAATCCCAGCACTTTGGGAGGCCGAGACGGGTGGATCATGAGGTCAGGAGATCGAGACCATCCTGGCTAACACGGTGAAACCCCGTCTCTACTAAAAAAAATACAAAAAACTAGCCAGGCGAGGTGGCGGGCGCCTGTAGTCCCAGCTACTCGGGAGGCTGAGACAGGAGAATGGCGTAAACCCGGGAGGCGGAGCTTGCAGTGAGCTGAGATCCGGCCACTGCACTCCAGCCTGGGTGACAGAGCGAGACTCCGTCTCAAAAAAACAAACAAACAAACAAACAAAAAAACACCCTAGACCAGATCACCTCTGAAGTTGTGAGGGCCATCACCCTCACGGCCCCTGACACAGAGCAGGATGGGCAAGGTGGGGATTGGTTCTCGAAGCAGGTAAATCCCCCTGCCCCCTCACCCTAATATCTTTGGCCTGACGAAGATGTTGACATTTTGTCATACAGTAGAGGACCCAGGCCTGGGGCCACCTCTGACAGCCATGTAGCTGCCCACACTTCCAAGTTCTCTGGATCTTCAGCCCCCGTCTGCTGAGCCCACCTCCACCTACGCTGGGCTCTGGGCCAGATCTCAATAATGCGGATGTGAATCCGGCAAAGGGACGTGGCCCCCGTCAGTGACTGCCTCCTAACCCCAATGGGGACTTTCCTTTTATCCTGCAACTTGGCCTGTGTAGGGGACTTTCCACTTTGGTTGTGGTAGGTAAATATTATTAAAGCTGAAAAAAATCCCACCGAGATCTGTTGGGGTTTTTAAGAAAATAAATTGTCAAGAAATTCCTTATTAAAATGTAACTGTGGTAAGAAAACAATTAAGTGAACTGTTCATCTTAACATTATAAATTGTATTTATTTATATATATTTATTTATTTATTTGAAATGGAGTCTTGCTCTGTCACCAGGCTGGAGTGCAGCGATCTCAGCTCACTGCAACCTCCACCTCCCGGGTTCAAGTGATTCTCCTGCCTCAGCTTCCCGAGTAGCTGGGATTACAGGTGCCCACCACCACGCCCAGCTAATTGTTTGTATTTTTAGTAGAGACGGGGTTTCACTGTGTTAGCCAGGATGGTCTCGATCTCCTGACCTCATGAACTGCCTGCCTCGGCCTCCCTAAGGGCTGGGATTACAGGTGTGACCCACCACGCCTGGCCTATTTATTTATTTATTTATTTATTTATTTATTTATTTATTTATTTTTAAGACAGGATCTTGTTCTATTGCTCAGGCTGGAGTGCAGTGGCGTGATCTCAGCTCACTGCAGCCTCTGCCTCCTGGGTTTCAGTGATTCTCCCACCTCAGCCTCCTGAGTAGCTGGGATTACAGGTACAAACCACCACACCAGGCTAATTTTTGTATTTAAGTAGAGACAAGGTTTCACCAAGTTGGCCAGGCTGGTCTCCAACTCCTGACCTCAGGTGATCTGCCTGCCTCTGCCTCCCAAAGTGCTGAGATTACGGACGTGAGCCACTGCACCCGGCCTGTTTTTATGTTTTGAATATAATGAGTCAATCACAAAAGTTTAGCAAGTTTACTGTTGTTTGTGTGTGTATGTGTGTTAAGTTTTTTACATTCAGATTTTAAAAACTGTTATTTGTCGGCCGGGCGCGGTGGCTCAAGCCTGTAATCCCAGCACTTTGGGAGGCCGAGACGGGCGGATCACGAGGTCAGGAGATCGAGACCATCCTGGCTAACACGGTGAAACCCCGTCTCTACTAAAAAAATACAAAAAACTAGCTGGGCGAGGTGGCAGGCGCCTGTAGTCCCAGCTACTCGGGGAGGCTGAGGCAGGAGAATGGTGTAAACCTGGGAGGCGGAGCTTGCAGTGAGCTGAGATCCGGCCACTGCACTCCA